>NC_091372.1:13948138-13953138 GCF_038502225.1 Cherax quadricarinatus | reverse complement strand
GGCGAGGCCTGGTGGTGGCGGCGTCACTACTGAACAACATACACCTGAGGAAGGAGGTTGTGTGAGGCGAGGCCTGGTGGTGGCGGCGTCACTACTGAACAACATGCACCTGAGGAAGGAGGTTGTGTGAGGCGAGGCCTGGTGGTGGCGGCGTCACTACTGAACAACATGCACCTGAGGAAGGAGGTTGTGTGAGGCGAGGCCTGGTGGTGGCGGCGTCACTACTGAACAACATGCACCTGAGGAAGGAGGTTGTGTGAGGCGAGGCCTGGTGGTGGCGGCGTCACTACTGAACAACATGCACCTGAGGAAGGAGGTTGTGTGAGGCGAGGCCTGGTGGTGGCGGCGTCACTACTGAACAACATGCACTGAGGAAGGAGGTTGTGTGAGGCGAGGCCTGGTGGTGGCGGCGTCACTACTGAACAACATGCACTGAGGAAGGAGGTTGTGTGAGGCGAGGCCTGGTGGTGGCGGCGTCACTACTGAACAACATACACCTGAGGAAGGAGGTTGTGTGAGGCGAGGCCTGGTGGTGGCGGCGTCACTACTGAACAACATGCACTGAGGAAGGAGGTTGTGTGAGGCGAGGCCTGGTGGTGGCGGCGTCACTACTGAACAACATACACCTGAGGAAGGAGGTTGTGTGAGGCGAGGCCTGGTGGTGGCGGCGTCACTACTGAACAACATGCACCTGAGGAAGGAGGTTGTGTGAGGCGAGGCCTGGTGGTGGCGGCGTCACTACTGAACAACATACTGAACGAACTACTGAACAACATCCACCTGAGGAAGGAGGTTGTGTGAGGCGAGGCCTGGTGGTGGCGGCGTCACTACTGAACAACATGCACCTGAGGAAGGAGGTTGTGTGAGGCGAGGCCTGGTGGTGGCGGCGTCACTACTGAACAACATGCACCTGAGGAAGGAGGTTGTGTGAGGCGAGGCCTGGTGGTGGCGGCGTCACTACTGAACAACATGCACCTGAGGAAGGAGGTTGTGTGAGGCGAGGCCTGGTGGTGGCGGCGTCACTACTGAACAACATGCACCTGAGGAAGGAGGTTGTGTGAGGCGAGGCCTGGTGGTGGCGGCGTCACTACTGAACAACATACACCTGAGGAAGGAGGTTGTGTGAGGCGAGGCCTGGTGGTGGCGGCGTCACTACTGAACAACATGCACTGAGGAAGGAGGTTGTGTGAGGCGAGGCCTGGTGGTGGCGGCGTCACTACTGAACAACATACACCTGAGGAAGGAGGTTGTGTGAGGCGAGGCCTGGTGGTGGCGGCGTCACTACTGAACAACATGCACTGAGGAAGGAGGTTGTGTGAGGCGAGGCCTGGTGGTGGCGGCGTCACTACTGAACAACATGCACTGAGGAAGGAGGTTGTGTGAGGCGAGGCCTGGTGGTGGCGGCGTCACTACTGAACAACATACACCTGAGGAAGGAGGTTGTGTGAGGCGAGGCCTGGTGGTGGCGGCGTCACTACTGAACAACATGCACTGAGGAAGGAGGTTGTGTGAGGCGAGGCCTGGTGGTGGCGGCGTCACTACTGAACAACATACACCTGAGGAAGGAGGTTGTGTGAGGCGAGGCCTGGTGGTGGCGGCGTCACTACTGAACAACATGCACTGAGGAAGGAGGTTGTGTGAGGCGAGGCCTGGTGGTGGCGGCGTCACTACTGAACAACATGCACTGAGGAAGGAGGTTGTGTGAGGCGAGGCCTGGTGGTGGCGGCGTCACTACTGAACAACATGCACCTGAGGAAGGAGGTTGTGTGAGGCGAGGCCTGGTGGTGGCGGCGTCACTACTGAACAAAATCCACTAGTGGAACTACGTCATTCCGATAGGTTAGGCAACATCTTGGAATATTCATACTGGGAATTATTCCACGATTTCCTA
The DNA here is from genome assembly GCF_038502225.1 of Cherax quadricarinatus. Classification (NCBI taxonomy): domain Eukaryota; kingdom Metazoa; phylum Arthropoda; class Malacostraca; order Decapoda; family Parastacidae; genus Cherax; species Cherax quadricarinatus. Next base: position 13,951,247 of record NC_091372.1, on the reverse strand, counting down.
ACCTATTAGCATGACCTACTTCCACTAGCGGAACTTGTCCACCAGTGATGCTACCTCCAACTTCATCACCTGTCTCCAGTTGTATGCCATCATATTCACCTGTCTCCAGTTGTATACCATCATATTCACCTGTCTCCAGTTGTATACCATCATATTCACCTGTCTCCAGTTGTATACCATCATATTCACCTGTCTCCAGTTGTATACCATCATATTCACCTGTCTCCAGTTGTATACCATCATATTCACCTGTCTCCATTTGTATACCATCATATTCACCTGTCTCCAATATACCATAACCTTCTCCGTGCATCTGTTGTATTTTTATCAAGGCTGGTGGCCTGAACACACCACTTCCAGGCTCAGTAACTGATTGCTTTAAACTTTTTCACCCTCCACCGTTTCTTCTCTGTACTAGACTGACGATGCCACTTGCTGACGAAATGTTGCCATACTCAAGATACCGAAATATTTCACATGTCTCATTCATGAACTTGTGGGTCTTCTAAACCATTTATATAAGAATATACTAATATAAATCCTCGAAGTGAGAAAGAACTTGACATTACGCCATGCTCTCTGCACAGGGTCCAGACTCCTGGAATGTCAAGTTCATTAAAGACCAGCAAGGACTCTTCCAGGCACGTAGGGGAAATAGTTGGGATTGGAGAGATTCCAGAGGTCATACTGTTGGCAGACACTTAGTGCTCCACTTAGCAAAGAAGGCAGGAGAACTAAGACATAATACTACACAGTCACGCTATCATCACACACAATGAGAGTTTCTGTGGAAGCAAATTGCAAGCTTTAAGTAGTTAGGGCGCCAGGAGGTGGCGAAGGTGGGCTGGGGTGGCTTCACCTCCTCAGAACCCTCAACCACCACCAAAAATCACAATAGTAATAGTATAATAATAATAATAATAATAATAATAATAATAATAACAATAATAATAACGCTGCTTTTAAACAAGTTTCGTAGCCCCAACTTTCATAACCACCTGTCAGCACACTCGGTGTAATGGTTGAATTACTCACATGGTCACGGACCAGACCGAGGGGGCGTTGACCCCCCAAACTCCCCTCCAGGTATGTTAGGTGAAAGGACACTTGTGCATCTAATGTGATATTTTGTGGCAACGTTTCGCTCTCCAGGACCTTTGTCAAGGCATTACAAGCAATACAGACACATGTATATATAGGTGTTAGGTGCAGAACATAACATCTATACACATTTTTGTTCCTGTATTGTTTGTAACAGCTTGACAAAGCTCCTGGAGAGCGAAACGTTGCCATAATAAACCATACCATGGGCGGGGATAGAACCCGCGATCAGAGAGCCTCAAAACTCCAGACCGTCGCGTTAGCCATTGGACCAGCTAGCCAGAATAAGATTCGTTCATCTAGGTATATTTCTACACCATAGGAAGGTTAGCATAGGCCACCACTGTGACCACAAATGCAATAAAATGCCACATTAGTTGCACTTGTGTTATTTTACCTGACACTCCTCACTATATAAATTCCTAGCTTTATGGAAAGTCAGGAATTTAGACAACATTCCAGGTCACCCTGACATTAAAACAGTAAAATCCCTCTGTTCTCTGTTTTTATTGAGAGCGGAGCTCAAAGCCACATTGCAAGCCAACCTGGCTTTGAAAGAGGGAGACCTGACTATTTTAACTAGTTAACTACTGCGACAAAAATCATTGAGGTAAGAATTTTAACGTCCAGTCGTGTGTATAGTCTTTAAGATATAAATTGTTTGACCAGTACATAAGTGGACTGAAGTGGGCAGCTGGCCTGCTGCGGTAGTCCTCCAGTCTTACTGGATACTCCAGTCCTCCAGCCTTACTGGATACTCAAGTCTTACTGGATACTCCAGTCCTCCCGTCTTACTTGATACTCCAGTCCTCCCGTCTTAGTGGATACTCCAGTCCTCCCGTCTTAGTGGATACTCCAGTCCTCCAGTCTTAGTGGATACTCCAGTCCTCCAGTCTTAGTGGATACTCCAGTCCTCCAGTCTTAGTGGATACTCCAGTCCTCCCGTCTTAGTGGATACTCCAGTCCTCCCGTCTTAGTGGATACTCCAGTTTTAGTGGATACTCCAGTTTTAGTGGATACTCCAGTTTTAGTGGATACTCGAGTGTTATCTTAGTGGATACTCCAGTGTTATCTTATTGGATACTCCAGTATTATCATCTTAGTGGATACTCCAGTCTTACCGGATGCTCCAGACGGCTAAGTTATCGTTCAGAAGACACAAAAACTCGCTCAAGACCAGAAAAATGACAAGGTGAATTATGAGAAGTTTCAAAACATAAGGCAGATACCTGTGCAACAGCGAGGTGAAACGTTTCACTTGCACAGTAGGCTTGTCGGGTGGTACTTTGGAGACACTGGAGTAAGGAATACACTCGTTGGATGGTGTGGTAACTTATAGTGAGAGAATGTTGATGGGGAACCCAGGAGCCTGTGCCTTGTCCAGTTTGTCTAGTCAGGGTCTGAGAAGGAGGCTTACATGCATGGGCTGCATGACCTCACAGTTAGCCACAGAGCCTATATAACATAGCTGGTACTATATATAACATAGCTGGTACTATATATAACATAGCTGGTACTATATATAACATAGCTGGTACTATATATAACATAGCTGGTACTATATATAACATAGCTGGTACTATATATAACATAGCTGGTACTATATATAACATAGCTGGTACTATATATAACATAGCTGGTACTATATATAACATAGCTGGTACTATATATAACATAGCTGGTACTATATATAACATAGCTGGTACTATATATAACATAGCTGGTACTATATATAACATAGCTGGTACTATATATAACATAGCTGGTACTATATATAACATAGCTGGTACTATCTATATATACTACACATATTACATAGGAAATCAGTGACACTACTGACAGCTCGGTCATGTTACGTATGGCGTCTCCACATACAATGCATAATCTACAGGCTGAACAGGCAGGCGGCTCTGGGCTGATTCTATACAATAGCAAACATGCAGGTAACATAGGTAATAGTGTAATGAACGTTGTTGTAATTTATTACAAGTATGATATATCACAATTC
>NC_091372.1:13940638-13945638 GCF_038502225.1 Cherax quadricarinatus | reverse complement strand
TGAGGCTACAGAAATTGATGCATTTTACTTTTATTGTGCTCACAGCAACCCTGCTTTTCATTGAGTTTATTTTATACATCTTACCATATCTCTCACTAATATGTTAAGACTGTGCAGATTTGAGATAAGGATCTCAAGTACTTTGCAGGTATATATTATCATATATCTGTCTCTCCTCTGCTCCAGTAAGTACATACTTAGGACTTTAAGACATTCTCAGTAATTTTAAATGCTTTATTGAATGTGTGTGAGCCATTAATGATGTGTGTTCCGGCTGTGATCTCTCTCCTGCCCTGAACCGGACCATCAACATAGATCACATGCAGGTTAAAATGTCACTGGTGGCATTATTTCCGGTTCTCATCCCGTCAAGGAAGCTTCCTTGATGTTGGTGAGGGGCTCTTGATTTAGGGAATTGGATCTGTGCTCCAGTTCCCCAAATTAAGCCTGAATGCCTTCCACATCCCCCCCCAGGCGCTGTATAATCCTCCAGGTTTAGCGCTTCCCCCTTGATTGTAATAATAATAATCCGGTTCTCATGTGCACCTTTAAGCATTTTTTTAAATGCATTATTTAAATTAGGTTAATGTCACTTGTTATTACATACCAGAGCGCTAATAATTAAACACAGTAATACATAAATGCGAATGAAGAACTGGGAGCGACCTGGGACCGGGGGCGTTGACCCCTGAAATCGATATAAATCTTCTAATCGACATAAACAACGTGCAGTACAATCATGTAATATATAAATAATCCGCACATAGAAACTGGTAACGTTTCGGTCTAAATTGGACCATTAACTAATAGCGTATGACTAGTTAATGGTCCAAGTCGGACCGAAACGTCGTCATAAGTTTTTCGTCTATTTGCGCATTGTTTATTGTTCAAGTCACGGTATTGTGCCTTTTATGTGTTCAATCATAATTTTGTTTTGAGAGTCACGCAGACGACGGTCTGCAATCACAGTGAAATACCAGCATTGCTTGGCAGGATGTGCTGCAGTATAGCACACTCTTGTGCGTCACATCCTGGGGAAGCACCAGGGGGGGGGTGAGGGGAGAACATGTTACTGTTTAACTTTGAAATAAGTTAAGACAAGGTAACAGCTTTTACAATATAAATTCAGTGGTGTAGAAATAAAAATTGATAAGGAATCTGCCTTGATCATTGTGGCTGTAACAAGGCTTACCTAACCTGTGTGTGGTTGTGGGTTCCAATCTCGGCTCATGACCTCGCCTCTTCACTGATTCTCCTTTGTATGGACTGATGAAGCCACTGTGTGGCGAAACGTTTCCTCAATAAAGATACCCAAGAGTTGCACATGTGTCTAATTTATCAACATGTCGGTTCTCGGAACCATTCATCTACAAACCTGTCAGACACTGCAACTTCTTGGGATCTTAATACTTGGGAATTCTTCGCTTGCCTAATTCTTGGGCACGACCTACTTCAACATTGAACAAATGTTACACGACCTATGACTGCTGCACCTCTCCTGCCAACGGTTTATAAGCTCCTTCTCAGCACGTATGCCGTATTCTATTCAAGATTGATGGACTGACCACATCGACTCAAGGTTGAGGGACTGATTACCTCATTGTCCTCCTGTTCTTCAAGATTCTCCTTTGTATGGACTGATGAAGCCACTGTGTGGCGAAACGTTTCCTCAATAAAGATACCCAAGAGTTGCACATTTGTCTAATTTATCAACATGTCGGTTCTCGGAACCATTCATCTACAAACAGATGATACTCTTGTCGTAATGTTTAACAGTTGCATTAATGAATTGGTAGACAACCATCCAGGGAGATACTACTGCCCTACCATGCGAGTGTGAAGTATGGGTAGGTTGGTAGACAACCATCCAGGGAGGTAAATATGGGTAGTAGGTTGGTAGACAACAACCATCCAGGGAGGTAAATAAAAGTAGACAACCATGCAGGAAGTTAGAGCTCTCCTCCTTTTTAAATGTGAAAGAGGAAGGTTAGATAAAAGGACACAAGTGCAACTAATGTGACATTTTATTGTGGCAACGTTTCGCTCTCCAGGAGCTTTGTCACTCATGACAAAGCTCCTGGAGAGCGAAACGTTGCCACAATAAAACGTCACATTAGTTGCACTTGTGTCCTTTTACTTAACATATTGTGGGTAATTCTACCAAGGTTAATACAAAGAGGAAGGTGTTAAAATCATGAGAGTGGCAGACTTGTGGTACATCCCCGAGGGTGCACCATTAAGTTACCTTTGTAACATGACCGCCTCATCTGATGGATTTAGACTTTTTCTAAAGTTCCAGGTGATACCAAGGATAAAACTATGTATTGTTTAAAGAAGAGTGAAACATTGATCTACTACAACTGGATGGCGGGGACTCCAGGAGGGTCAGAGGAAGCATTGGATGGCGGGGACTCCAGGAGGGACAGAGGAAGCACTGGATGGCGGGAATTCCAGGAGGGACAGAGGGAGCACTGGATGGCGGGGGCTTCAGGAGGGTCAGAGGGAACACTGGATGGCGGGGATTCCAGGAGGGACAGAGGGAGAATTGGATGGCGGGGATTCCAGGAGGGACAGAGGGAGAATTGGATGGCGGGGATTCCAGGAGGGACAGAGGAAGCACTGGATGGCGGGGATTCCAGGAGGGACAGAGGAAGCACTGGATGACGGGGATTCCAGGAGGGACAGAGGAAGCACTGGATGACGGGGATTCCAGGAGAGACAGAGGAAGCACTGGATGACGAGGACTCCACAAAGGGTCAGAGGAAGCACTGGATGACGGGAACTCCAGGAGGGTCAGAGGAAGCACTGGATGACGGGTTCTCCAGGAGGGACAGAGAAAGCACTGGATGGCGGGGGCTCCAGGAGGAACAGAGGAAGCACTGGATGGCGGGGACTCCAGGAGGGACAGAGGAAGCACTGGATGGCGGGGACTCCAGGAGGGACAGAGGAAGCACTGGATGGCGGGGACTCCAGGAGGGACAGAGGAAGCACTGGATGGCGGGGACTCCAGGAGGGACAGAGGAAGCACTGGATGGCGGGGGCTCCAGGAGGAACAGAGGAAGCACTGGATGGCGGGGACTCCAGGAGGGACAGAGGAAGCACTGGATGGCGGGGGCTCCAGGAGGAACAGAGGAAGCACTGGATGGCGGGGACTCCAGGAGGAACAGAGGGAGCACGGAACTATTAATTAATGAAGCGAAAAGAAATCCCAAAATACTTTTGTCTTGGTGTGCAAATTCCCGGGTAAAAACCCACATTCAGTATCGAGTCTGATATTAAAGAAGATAAAACATAAACTCACACCACAGAAGTAATGAAAATAACTAATAACAATGTAATAAGTCATATCAATATTGAATGAAAAACTATTTCCTGAATCAGAGTGTAGGAGAACTTAATGGCAGTTGACTATATAAATAAATTTTTCAGAAATGTGAAGATAACTGTGCCATCCTCTCCAGATCACAACATATTAGACACTTGCCAGACGCTGTAAAATACCTCCAGTCAAGAACAGGGGCGTGACGAGTACACTGGTGAACTTGGTGAGCGTCAGAGATCCCCTACTCTTCAGCGTCCTCCCTCCATGTACACAGGGAATTACCAACAAACCTCTGGCACTCTTTAGGTGAGAACTGGAAGAGTTCCTCAACACAGTGTTTGGTCAACTGGGCCGCTGGGGCTCTAACTCTCAGTAACGTCCTTAGGTATCCTTCAGGATGAGGACATTGTAGTATAAAACATGCCATTGGTGGAAGTATGGTCAGCAGCTACATGTACACTCTTACATGCACTTATACTCTTGAAGAAACCATTGGAAGTATGGTCAAGCACAGTGCTACTTACACTCTTGAAGAAAACATTGGTACTATGGTCAAGCACAGTGCTACTTACACTCTTGAAGAAACCATTGGTACTATGGTCCAGCACTGTGCTACATGCTTACACTCTTGAAGAAACCATTGGTACTATGGTCCAGCACTGTGCTACATGCTTACACTCTTGAAGAAACCATTGGTACTATGGTCCAGCACTGTGCTACATACACTCTTGAAGAAACCATTGGTACTATGGTCAAGCACTGTGCTACTTACACTCTTGAAGAAAACATTGGTACTATGATCCAGCACTGTGCTACATACACTCTTGAAGAAAACATTGGTACTATGATCCAGCACTGTGCTACATACACTCTTGAAGAAAACATTGGTACTATGATCCAGCACTGTGCTACTTACACTCTTGAAGAAAACATTGGTACTATGATCCAGCACTGTGCTACTTACACTCTTGAAGAAAACATTGGTACTATGATCCAGCACTGTGCTACTTACACTCTTGAAGAAAACATTGGTACTATGGTCCAGCACTGTGCTACATACACTCTTGAAGAAAACATTGGTACTATGATCCAGCACTGTGCTACTTACACTCTTGAAGAAAACATTGGTACTATGGTCCAGCACTGTGCTACATACTCTTGAAGAAAACATTGGTACTATGATCCAGCACTGTGCTACTTACACTCTTGAAAACATTGGTACTATGGTCCAGCACTGTGCTACATACACTCTTGAAGAAAACATTGGTACTATGGTCCAGCACTGTGCTACATACTCTTGAAGAAAACATTGGTACTATGATCCAGCACTGTGCTACTTACACTCTTGAAGAAAACATTGGTACTATGGTCCAGCACTGTGCTACATACTCTTGAAGAAAACATTGGTACTATGGTCCAGCACTGTGCTACTTACACTCTTGAAGAAAACATTGGTACTATGGTCCAACACTTCTACATGCTTACTCTCTTGCAACTGCACATCATATTCCTAAATAAGACAGACTCGCTTTTAATATCTCAAACTGGTCATCTTGCACCGTTCTTCTCTGTATTGGACTGAAGAAGTCACAGGCTGGCGAAACGTTTCCTCAGTAAAGATTCTTAAATGTTGTACAGATGTCTCATTTTTCAACTTGTTGGTTTTCTAAATCATTTT
>NC_091372.1:13850638-13935638 GCF_038502225.1 Cherax quadricarinatus | reverse complement strand
AAGTGTATAGAAAACCTACCAACAAGGACGATCTTATACACTTTTATTCACACCAAGACACCAGCACTAAGAGAGGAGTCCTCATTGGCTTCTTCTTGAGAGCTCTTCGCATCTCCAGCCCTTGTTTTCTAGAAGAAGAATGCACTTACATAACACAAGCCTTTACACGTCTTCAGTTCCCATCTTTCTTCATCCGAGATTGCAGACTCAAGGCACAAGCTATCCTCAACAAACCGCCCATGGAACAGCCCCCTAAACAGTTCATAGTACTCCCATGTGGCGATGTTGCCACGAATACTCGCCGGGCACTTGCTGTGAGTAACATCAACGTTTCCACCATAAACACATCATCTATCAAAGACCTCACTACGAAACGCAGCCCCACACCTCTAACTTCTACAGCAGGCGTCTACACTATCCCTTGTGGGTTCTGTCCCAAGAAATATGTAGGTGAGACAGGCAGAGATCTTGCAGTCCGCCTGAATGAGCATCGAAATGCCTCTAACAGAGACGATGTAAGGTACGCCTGTGTCCTCCACAGAGACTCCACGGGGCATTTGATGAACTGGAACGAGGCACAACTCGTTCTCACCGAACCAGACCTCAGACGCCGACGGTGCCTAGAAGCCTCACTAATCGCCGTCACCGACACTATAGAACGCAACACTGGAAACTACAAAATTTCAAAAACATTGGCATACATGATACTTAAGCAGCACCAACCCAACAACACAGGAGTCACATGATTTCATCGTCTACCCTTCCTCATCATAGGTAGAGGTTGTTTTGATAAGGACCTGCCTCGCATGGGCCAGTAGGCCTTCTACAGTGTTCCTCCATTCTCATGTTCTTATGACATTCCTCAGGTCACGTGCGTCACATCTCACTCTCCGCCTATATATATAATGTCTTTCTACCTCTGTATGTTAGAAGTGATCAAGGTCCCAGGACCGAAACGTTTTCTAATAAATATGTTATAGTGTTTGCTTACGTGTCTTTCTAAACCAACTTGTCGGTATTTATTAGCAAGGTTTATACCATAGAATCATAGATGAAGGTAAATAATTTTGACACTGAGAGAAAACACGTGTGTAATATTGCAAGATGTGTATCTTAACAGGAACTAAAATATAACACTGCCATCCAGCACAGATAATATCTGAACCAGTAGGTGTTTTATATGGCAGAGGTGTGTGCAGAGGTGTGTGCAGAGGTGTGTGCAGAGGTGTGTGCAGAGGTGTGTGCAGAGGTGTGTGCAGAGGTGTGTGCAGAGGTGTGTGTAGAGGTGTGAGCAGAGGTGTGAGCAGAGGTGTGTGCAGAGGTGTGTGCAGAGGTGTGTGCAGAGGTGTGTGCAGAGGTGTGTGCAGAGGTGTGTGCAGAGGTGTGTGCAGAGGTGTGAGCAGAGGTGTGTATTATTACCATGAATTAAGTATGGAGTTCACCTTACGAAACAGACAAAACAAATGTGATAATAATTATGAACAAGATAGATTATAGTGAACAAATGAACATGTTATTACGTGCTTCTTAAAAGATGATTTTAAAAGTTGTCCTCTGCCAAGTGTTTCAATAATAGTTGCAACATAACACCACTACTTAGTTGCAACACAAAAGTGTAACAGCATGCAACACTTATACTACCGCCCAACTTGTCACTACAGTTTGGCAATAATTCCCTAATTTTTCTTAATAATAGTCATTTAATAATTTTCCGACAGCTTAATTATATTACAGTTAGTAATGTAAACCTGTAACTTCAAGTTGACAGTGGTGGTGGTGGTGGTGGTGCTGGTGGTGGTGGTGCTGGTGCTGGTGGTAAACATGTAACTTCAAGTTGACAATGTTATTAAGTACTGAGTTAAAGTTGTGGTTAACAGTGGCTGAAATGGTGGTGGTGGTGGTGCTGGTGGTGGTGGTGCTGGTGGTGGTGGTGCTGGTGGTGGTGCTGGTGGTGGTGCTGGTGGTGGTGCTGGTGGTGGTGCTGGTGGTGGTGGTAAACATGTAACTTCAAGTTGACAATGTTATTAAGTACTGGGTTAAAGTTGTGGTTAACAGTGGCTGAAATGGTGGTGGTGGTGGTGGTGCTGGTGGTGGTGGTGGTGCTGGTGGTGGTGCTGGTGGTGGTGGTAAACATGTAACTTCAAGTTGACAATGTTATTAAGTACTGAGTTAAAGTTGTGGTTAACAGTGGCTGAAATGGTGATGGTGGTGCTGGTGGTGCTGGTGGTGGTGCTGGTGGTGGTGGTAAACATGTAACTTCAAGTTGACAATGTTATTAAGTACTGAGTTAAAGTTGTGGTTAACAGTGGCTGAAATGGTGGTGGTGGTGCTGGTGGTGGTGGTAAACATGTAACTTCAAGTTGACAATGTTATTAAGTACTGAGTTAAAGTTGTGGTTAACAGTGGCTGAAATGGTGGTGGTGGTGCTGGTGGTGCTGGTGGTGGTGGTGGTACTGGTGGTGGTGGTAAACATGTAACTTCAAGTTGACAATGTTATTAAGTACTGAGTTAAAGTTGTGGTTAACAGTGGCTGAAATGGTGGTGGTGGTGCTGGTGGTGGTGGTAGTACTAGTGATGGTACTGCTGGTGATGCTGCTGCTACTGGTGGTGGTAGTACTAGCGATGGTGCTGGTGCTGCTGCTGCTGCTGGTGGTGCTGCTGGTGATGCTGGTGGTGGTGGTGCTGCTGCTGGTGATGCTGCTGCTGGTGGTGCTGCTGGTGGTGGTGGTGCTGCTGGTGATGCTGCTGCTGGTAGTGCTGGTGCTGCTGGTGATGCTGCTGCTGGTGATGCTGCTGCTGGTGGTGGTGGTGTTGCTGCTGGTGGTGGTAGTACCAGTGATGGTACTGCTGCTGCTGCTGCTGGTGGTGGTGGTAGTACTAGTGATGGTACTGCTGGTGATGCTGCTGCTACTGGTGGTGGTAGTACTAGTGATGGTACTGCTGGTGGTGGTGGTGCTGCTGCTACTGGTGGTGGTAGTACTAGTGATGGTGGTGGTGGTGCTGGTGGTGATGCTGCTGGTGGTGGTGGTGCTGCTGGTGATGCTGCTGCTGGTAGTGCTGGTGCTGCTGGTAGTGCTGGTGCTGCTGGTGATGCTGCTGCTGGTGGCGCTGCTGCTGGTGATGCTGCTGCTGGTAGTGCTGGTGCTGCTGCTGCTGCTGGTGGTGATGCTGCTGCTGGTGCTGCTGGTGGTGGTGGTGGTGGTAGTACTAGTGATGGTACTGCTGGTGATGCTGGTGCTGCTGCTACTGGTGGTGGTAGTACTAGTGATGGTACTGCTGGTGCTGCTGCTGGTGGTGGTGGTGCTGCTGCTATTGGTGGTGGTAGTACTAGTGATGGTACTTCTGGTGGTGGTGGTAGTACTAGTGATGGTACTGCTGGTGATGCTGCTGCTGGTAGTGCTGGTGGTGCTGGTGATGCTGCTGCTAGTAGTGCTGGTGGTGCTGCTGCTGGTAGTGCTGGTGGTGCTGGTGATGCTGCTGCTGGTAGTGCTGGTGCTGGTGGTGCTGCTGCTGCTACTGGTGGTGGTAGTACTAGTGATGGTACTGCTGCTGCTGGTGGTGCTGCTGGTGGTGGTGGTAGTACTAGTGATGGTACTGCTGGTGATGCTGCTGCTACTGGTGGTGGTAGTACTAGTGATGGTACTGCTGGTGATGCTGCTGCTACTGGTGGTGGTAGTACTAGTGATGGTACTGCTGGTGCTGCTGCTGCTACTGGTGGTGGTAGTACTACTGATGGTACTGCTGCTGCTGCTGGTGGTGGTGGTAGTACTAGTGATGGTACTGCTGGTGCTGTTCGTGGTGGTGGTAGTACTAGTGATGGTACGGCTGGTGCTGCTGCTGCTGCTACTGGTGGTGGTAGTACTAGTGATGGTACTGCTGGTGATGCTGCTGCTACTGGTGGTGGTAGTACTAGTGATGGTACTGCTGGTGGTGGTGGTGCTGCTGCTACTGGTGGTGGTAGTACTAGTGATGGTGGTGGTGGTGCTGGTGGTGATGCTGCTGGTGGTGGTGGTGCTGCTGGTGATGCTGCTGCTGGTAGTGCTGGTGCTGCTGGTAGTGCTGGTGCTGCTGGTGATGCTGCTGCTGGTGGCGCTGCTGCTGGTGATGCTGCTGCTGGTAGTGCTGGTGCTGCTGCTGCTGCTGGTGGTGATGCTGCTGCTGGTGCTGGTGGTGGTGGTGGTGGTGGTAGTACTAGTGATGGTACTGCTGGTGATGCTGGTGCTGCTGCTACTGGTGGTGGTAGTACTAGTGATGGTACTGCTGGTGCTGCTGCTGGTGGTGGTGGTGCTGCTGCTATTGGTGGTGGTAGTACTAGTGATGGTACTTCTGGTGGTGGTGGTAGTACTAGTGATGGTACTGCTGGTGATGCTGCTGCTGGTAGTGCTGGTGGTGCTGGTGATGCTGCTGCTAGTAGTGCTGGTGGTGCTGCTGCTGGTAGTGCTGGTGGTGCTGGTGATGCTGCTGCTGGTAGTGCTGGTGCTGGTGGTGCTGCTGCTGCTACTGGTGGTGGTAGTACTAGTGATGGTACTGCTGCTGCTGGTGGTGCTGCTGGTGGTGGTGGTAGTACTAGTGATGGTACTGCTGGTGATGCTGCTGCTACTGGTGGTGGTAGTACTAGTGATGGTACTGCTGGTGATGCTGCTGCTACTGGTGGTGGTAGTACTAGTGATGGTACTGCTGGTGCTGCTGCTGCTACTGGTGGTGGTAGTACTACTGATGGTACTGCTGCTGCTGCTGGTGGTGGTGGTAGTACTAGTGATGGTACTGCTGGTGCTGTTCGTGGTGGTGGTAGTACTAGTGATGGTACGGCTGGTGCTGCTGCTGCTGCTACTGGTGGTGGTAGTACTAGTGATGGTACTGCTGCTGCTGGTGGTGGTGGTAGTACTAGTGCTGGTGATGCTGGTGCTGCTCCTGTTTCTGTTACTTAGTACATTTTAAATTTTACCAAATAATTACCGCCTAAATTTTAACACTTAAAATGTTTGTATATCTGATGATGATGATAAATGGTTCAGAGAACCGACAAGTTGTTAAATCACACACGTGTGTAACACTTGGGTGTGGTAGGTAAGACACATAGGCAACAGTTAGGCAACTTTATTCCGAAACGTTTCGCCCACACAGTAGACTTCTTCAGTCGAATACAGACGTGACCTCTCAGTGGTTCCATTCTCACTACTACTACTACTACTACTACTACTACTACTACTACTCTGCACCTCTCCTTCCGACAGTATTTAAGTCTCCGCACTGTCGCTTGATCTTCAGATAGTTCCAGATTATGTAACTGAACTTCTCCAGGCTGAGGGACTGACAACCTCAAATCTACGACTTTAAGGGTGATGGACTAATTACATCGTCTTCACATCTCTCCTGTTCCTGCCTACTTTCTGTATTCGACTGAAGAAGCCTACTGTGTAGGCGAAACGTTACGGAATAAAGTTGCCTAACTGTTGCCTATGTGTCTTACCTACCAACCTGTCGGTATTGTATACCATTTTGATATTCATCACTTGGCTATCTTTATTTAGGAAACGTTTCGCCACAGTGACTTCATCACTACATCGACTCAAGGCTGAGGGAATAATTACTTCAAACTCCTCCTGTTTTTCACCTTTGTATGGACTGATGAAGCCACTGTGTGGCGAAACTTTTCCTCAATACAGATACCCAAGTGTTGCACATGTGTCTAATTTATCATATCTCGCTGTGGTTACTTTTGCTGCCTCTTCCCCTCCCCCTACAACTCTTCCTGCTCTTCGCCCTCTACATATAAGGAACAATACCCAGTTTGTGGTTATATCAGGAGGTGCGAGGGTTGGTTCACTGATTCTTCTGACTGATTTAAAAATTGTCATGTGTAGTATCAGAGGCAGGTGTTGGATGTGTAGCGTGAGAGGCAGGTGTTGGATGTGTAGCATGAGAGGCAGGTGTTGGATGTGTAGCATGAGAGGCAGGTGTTGCATGTGTAGTATGAGAGGCAGGTGTTGCATGTGTAGTATGAGAGGCAGGTGTTGCATGTGTAGTATGAGAGGCAGGTGTTGCATGTGTAGTATGAGAGGCAGGTGTTGCATGTGCAGTATCAGAGGCAGGTGTTGCATGTGCAGTATCAGAGGCAGGTGTTGCATGTGTAGTATGAGAGGCAGGTGCTGCATGATGTAGCACAACACAGTTGGATTGTGTGGGTACAAGAGACCCTGGTGTTGACCTTGACATAGACCAAACAGTGACTGATACAACAGACCCTGGTTGTTGTTGTTGTTGACTTTGACATAGACCAAACATAGTGACTGATACAACAAACCCTGGTTGTTGTTGTTGACTTTGACATAGACCAAACATAATGACTGATACAACAGACCCTGATTGTTGTTGACCTTGACATAGACCAAACATAATGACTGATACAACAAACCCTGGTTGTTGTTGACCTTGACATTGACCAAACATAGTGACTGATACAACAGACCCTATTGTTGTTGTTGTTGACCTTGACATAGACCAAACATAATGACTGATACAACAAACCCTGGTTGTTGTTGACCTTGACATTGACCAAACATCGTGACTGATACAACAAACCCTGGTTGTTGTTGACCTTGACATAGACCAAACACTGATACAACACTCAGACAATCACTGGCATATTTTATGATTTGCTTCGTGGACCTTCCATCACTCCAAGAGTGGAAACATTGACAGTAAAACGTTCTAATGTTTACAATTTGAATTTGCGACTAGATGTGGGTATTAGCTTTATTAGTAAACATAATGAAAATAACACATGTTGCAGAAGAACTTGTGTTGCACCAGCCAACGTTCTGCTCTGTTTACAGCTTCGTCATAATAAGACTTGAGAAAGCATTATCAAGGTATTATCACATCGTAAGACTTGATAAACTCTATACAGAGCTGAACGTTGTGCCACTGAAAGGTTCTACAAGCAGCATTGTTTGCTGTATGCTGTTTGTGGCCACCAAGCATAATGCTGACTCGCCACAGTGTCTTTGTTATTCTCTCTGGTTCTTTTACTGCACACCTTAGCTCAGTCCTCTAGCACACTAACCCAGACTGTAATGTTGTTACACATCCACTCTCACCCCAGCCTTGGTAAGCACAACACTAAGCACTATTATTATTATTATTATTATTATTATTATTATTATTATTATTATTATTGTTATTACTGAGGTATATGCAGCACCTGGATATATCTATTATCAGTATGTATATTTCATAAAGATACCAAGATGTTGCCCGCGACTTGTCGGTCTAAGACTACTTTTGTCTAGTCTGGGAATTTCCTTATTTTGATGTAGGAATTTCTTGACTGGGAATTTAGAATCATACGACTTCTTAGAAGTAGTTCAGGATTGTTTTTTGAAGCAGTTTGTGACAGAACCTACAAGGGGTAATAACCTGCTTGACTTAGTTATGGCAAACAATGAATCCCTTGTTAATAATTTAGAAATTTCAGAGGAACTGGGTGCTAGCGACCACAAATCAATTACATTTAGCATTGAATGGAAGTACGATAGTAGCGATAACTCAGTAACAGTCCCAGATTTTCGCTTAGCAGATTACGATGGGCTTAGAGAACACTTATCATCTGTTGACTGGGGTAACGAAGTGAGATATCAATATGACAGTTTTCTGAACACTATACATGCTGCTCAAAGAACATTTATCCCATATAAAGAAATTAAATCAAATAGAAATGACCCAAAATGGATGAATAATAGGCTGAAATATCTACTAGGGCATAAGAAAGGAATTTATAGGCGTATCAAAAGAGGTGAGGGTCATCTTATGAATCAGTATATTGACATTAAGAGGGACATTAAAAAGGGGATAAGAAAAGCTAAAAGGGACTATGAAATTAAAGTTGCTAGGGATTCTAAAACTAACCCAAAAAGTTTTTTCCAGGTATATAGAACAAAAGTTAGAGATAAGATAGGTCCCCTTAAAAATAACTATGGGCATCTTACTGACGAAGAGAATGAAATGTGCTCGATTTTTAATAATTATTTTCTCTCAGTTTTTACACAGGAAGACACTAACAATATTCCAGTAATTAATTTTTATAGTGGGCTAGAAGAAGATAAATTATGTAACATCACAGTCACTAGTGAAATGGTTGTGAAGCAGATAGACTGAAGCAAAATAAGTCGCCGGGTCCTGATGAGGTTTTTTCAAGGGTTCTTAAGGAATGCAAAATGGAACTCTGTGAACCATTAACTAATATTTTTAATTTATCTCTTCAAACAGGTGTAGTGTCTGATATGTGGAAGATGGCTAATGTAATTCCTATTTTTAAAACAGGGGACAAGTCGTTACCGTCAAATTACCGCCCAATAAGCCTGACCTCAATTGTAGGCAAATTACTAGAGTCAATTATAGCTGAGATTATAAGAAGCCATCTCGATAAGCATAGCTTGATTAATGATACTCAGCATGGATTCACAAGAGGCCGGTCTTGTCTAACTAATTTATTAACTTTCTTCAGTAAAGCTTTTGAGGCTGTTGACCACGATAAAGAATTTGATATTATTTACTTAGATTTTAGTAAGGCTTTTGATAGAGTTCCGCACCATAGACTGTTAAAGAAAGTGGCAGCTCATGGCATTGGGGGAAAAGTGCTCTCGTGGATCGAGTCATGGCTCACTGACAGGAAGCAGAGAGTGTCCATAAATGGGGTTAAATCCGAGTGGGGATCTGTAACAAGTGGCGTTCCACAGGGATCAGTCTTGGGCCCGTTGTTGTTTATAATATATATCAATGATCTTGATGAGGGAATTACTAGTGATATGAGCAAATTCGCCGATGACATAAAGATAGGTAGGATAATTGATTCAAACGTAGATGTTATGGAACTTCAGGAGGATTTAAACAAACTCTATTCTTGGTCAGAAAAGTGGCAGATGCAGTTCAATGTAGATAAATGCAAGGTTCTGAAGCTTGGGAGTGCCCATAACCCTAGTATTTATAGGTTAAATGATGTAGAACTTAGCCATACAGATTGCGAAAAGGACTTGGGGGTTATGGTGCGCAGCAACCTTAAACCAAGACAGCAATGCCTAAGCGTACGTAATAAGGCAAATAGATTATTGGGATTTATATCAAGAAGTGTAAGCAACAGAAGTCCAGAGGTCATACTGCAGCTTTATACATCATTAGTAAGGCCTCACCTAGATTATGCAGCTCAGTTCTGGTCTCCATATTACAGAATGGACATAAATTCGTTAGAAAACATTCAGCGTAGGATGACTAAATTAATACATAGCATTAGAAATCTTCCTTATGAAGAAAGATTGAAGACTCTTAAGTTATATTCACTTGTTAGACGAAGAATGAGGGGAGACCTGATCGAAGTGTATAAGTGGAAGATAGGTGGAAGGGGATATTAATAAGGTCTTGAGGATGTCTCTCCAAGAGAGAACCCGCAGTAATGGATTTAAATTAGATAAGTTTAGATTTAGAAAGGACATAGGAAAGTATTGGTTTGGAAATAGGGTAGTTGATGAGTGGAACAGTCTACCTAGTTGGGTTATTGAGGCTGGGACTTTGGATAGTTTTAAATTTAGGTTGGATAAGTACATGAGTGAGAGGGGTTGGATTTGAGTGGGACTTTCACATCAGAGCTTATTTCTTGGGTAGCATTGAAAATTGGGTTGGTCAAATGTTTGTTAGTGGGATGAATTGTAAAGGACCTGCCTAGTATGGGCCAACAGGCCTGCTGCAGTGTTCCTCCTTTCTTATGTTCTTACGTTCTTATGAAAATTGAAAAATTAGAAGCAGGTGTAAGAGGAATGTGAGAGAGCAAGTAGCACATGTGTTGGGTTAGTTGTAGATACAGTAGTGTTGTTACTACTGTGAGTGTGTTTGTGGATGATGTAGTTACAACATACAGTAGTGTTGTTACTACTGTGAGTGTGTTTGTGGATGATGTAGTTACAACATACAGTAGTGTTGTTACTACTGTGAGTGTTTGTGGATGATGTAGTTACTACATACAGTAGTGTTGTTACTACTGTGAGTGTGCTTGTGGATGTAGTTACAACATACACTAGTGTTGTTATCACTACTGTAGTAAGATTGTTGAGAGAATAAGAGGACCACTCTTGCCGGCTGGCCCAGTGGTTAACACTGGCCTGTGAGTTTGAGGACTCAGGCGCCATGGGTTCAAATTCCACCCGTTCCCTGATTTTTTGCAATCGTGTTTATGATTTTGTTAGCCAAACCATGATAATGTCTGGCGAGCCAAAGTGTGACTAGTCATGTCTTTGTTAAGTCTAATACATGTCATGCTAACAATTATAAAATACCGTCAACATCAGTGACTCGCCATCTGAAATGACTTTTGAAGGTGAAATTGAGAATCTAGAGAAAGTACAGAGAACCTTTACTGCACATGTAAGTTCCATCCAACATCTTAACTACTGGGAACACTTGGAAGCACTTGACCTGTACTCACTGGAGCTCACGCCCCTCCCCCACACACATATACATATAATCTACACTTGGAAAATCCCAGAAGGAATGGTCCCGATTCTGCACACAGAAATCACTCCCTACGAAAGTAAAAAACTGGGCAGGCGATGCAAAATACTTCAAATAAAAAGCATGGACGCCATTGGTACACTAAGAGAAAACACCACAAGTGTCCGGGGCCCGAGACTGTTCAACAGCCTCCCACCATGCGTAAGGGGAATTACCAATAGGCCCCTGGCTGCCTTCAGGAGGGAGCTGGGCAGATACTTAGTGCCGGATCAGCCGGGCTATGGTTCATACGTTGGACTACGTTCGGCCGACAGTAACAGCGTGGTTGATCAGGCCCTGATCCACCGGGAGGCCTGGTCCATGACCAGGCCTCCCGGTGGATCAGGGAGCGTTGATCCCTAGAATACCCTCCAGGTAGACTCCAGGTAGGTACGTATTGTACCACGAGTCACTCGATATTTAAACTTGGTCCTCATGTGGCTCACGAGCCATGGCTGGTGCATGTCTGGTCCTCATGTGGCTCACAAGACATGGTGCATGTCTGGTCCTCATGTGGCTCACAAGACATGGCTGGTGCATGTATGGTCCTCATGTGGCTCACAAGACGTGGCTGGTGTAAGCCTGGGCCTCATGTGGCTCACAAGACATGGCTGGTGTAAGTCTGGTCCTCATGTGGCTCACAAGACATGGCTGGTGTAAGCCTGGTCCTCATGTGGCTCACAAGACATGGCTACCTGGAGGTTACCTGGAGGTTATTCCGGGGATCAACGCCCCCGCGGCCCGGTCCACGACCAGGCCTCCCGATGGATCAGGGCCTGATCAACTAGGCTGTTACTGCTGGCCGCACGCAGTCCGACGTACGAGCCACAGCCCGGCTGATCCGGCACCGACTTTAGGTATCTGTCCAGCTCTCTCTTGAAGGCAGCCAGGGGTTTATTGGCAATTCCCCTAATGCTTGATGGGAGGCTGTTGAACAGTTTTGGGCCCCGGACACTTATGGTGTTTTCTCTTAGTGTACCAATGGCGCCCCTACTTTTTATTGGCGGCATTTTGCATCGCCTGCCCAGTCTTTTACTTTCGTAGGGAGTGATTTCTGTGTGCAGATTTGGGACCATTCCTTCCAAGATTTTCCAAGTGTAGATTATGATATATCCCTCCCTCCTGCGTTCCAACGAGTACAAGTCAAGTGCTTCCAAGCGTTCCCAGTAGTTAAGGTGCTTGACAGAACTTATACGTGCAGTAAAGGATCTCTGTACACTCTCTAGATCTGCGATTTCACCTGCTTTGTATGGAGATGTTAATGTACAGCAGTATTCCAGCCTAGAGAGAACAAGTGATTTGAAAAGGATCATCATGGGCTTGGCATCTCTCGTTTTGAAAGTTCTCATTATCCATCCTATCATTTTCTTTGCACGTGCGATCGTGGCACTGTTGTGATCCTTGAAAGTGAGATCCTCAGACATTACTACTCCCAGGTCCCTTACATTATTTTTCCGCTCTATTGTATGGCCGGAGTCAGTAGTATACTCTGTTCTAGTTATTATCTCCTCCAGTTTTCCATAACGGAGTAGTTGGAATTTGTCCTCATTGAACATCATATTGTTTACCGTTGCCCACTGGAAAACTTTGTTTATATCTTCTTGGAGGTTAACCGCGTCCTCAGCAGATGACAGCCTCATGCAGATCCTAGTATCATCCGCAAAGGATGATACGGTGCTGTGGTGTATATCTCTGTTTATGTCTGATATGAGGATAAGGAATAAGATGGGGGGCGAGTACTGTGCCTTGTGGAACAGAGCTCTTCACTATGGCAGCCTCCGATTTAACTCTGTTGACCACTACTCTTTGTGTTCGGTTTGTAAGGAAGTTGAAGATCCATCTCCCCACTTTCCCAGTTATTCCTTTAGCACGTATTTTATGGGCTATTACGCCATGATCGCATTTGTCAAATGCTTTTGCAAAGTCTGTGTATATTACATCTGCATTCTGATTTTGTGGCTGGTGTAAGTCTGGTTCTCATGTGGCTCGCAAGACATGGCTGGTGTAAGTCTGATCCTCATGTGACTCACAAGACATGGCTGGTGTAAGCCTGGTCCTCGTGTGGCTCACAAGACATGGCTGGTGTAAGTCTGGTCCTCGTGTGGCTCACAAGACATGACTGGTGTAAGCCTGGTCCTCATGTGGCTCACAAGACATGGCTGGTGTAAGCCTGGTCCTCATGTGGCTCACAAGACATGGTGCATGTCTGGTCCTCATGTGGCTCACAAGACATGGTTGGTGCATGTCTGGTCCTCATGTGGCTCACAAGACATGGCTGGTGCATGTATGGTCCTCGTGTGGCTCACAAGACATGGCTGGTGTAAGTCTGGTCCTCATGTGGCTCACAAGACATGGCTGGTGCATGTATGGTCCTCATGTGGCTCACAAGACATGGCTGGTGTAAGTCTGGTCCTCGTGTGGCTCACAAGACATGGCTGGTGTAAGTCTGGTCCTCGTGTGGCTCACAAGACATGGCTGGTGTAAGTCTGGTCCTCGTGTGGCTCACAAGACATGGCTGGTGTAAGTCTGGTCCTCGTGTGGCTCACAAGACATGGCTGGTGCATGTATGGTCCTCATGTGGCTCACAAGACATGGCTGGTGTAAGTCTGTCACATAGAATGTGAGGTTTTAATTACAATGTTTGGAAGTGTTGTTCAGTCAGTGAATAAAACCCGTGGAACAATACTCAACCCTCTCATAGGAAAAGTCAAGTTCACTACCAAGTTTCTGTACGATTTGTACCAAGTCGGACCGAAACGTCTTCGTAAACGTCTCTCGGGTTATTTATGTATTGTTTCAGTCTCTGTATTGTGCATTTTTTGTTCTTGACCTGTGTACCAGGGATAACCAGGAGACCTGTGTACCTGGTGTGTTTCTAATGTTAGCCACCCTCTCACCCGGTCCATGACCAGGGATAACCAGGAGACCTGTGTACCTGGTGTGTTTCTAATGTTAGCCACCCTCTCACCCGGTCCATGACCAGGGATAACCAGGAGACCTGTGTACCTGGTGTGTTTCTAATGTTAGCCACCCTCTCACCCGGTCCATGACCAGGGATAACCAGGAGACCTGTGTACCTGGTGTGTTTCTAATGTTAGCCACCCTCTCACCCGGTCCATGACCAGGGATAACCAGGAGACCTGTGTACCTGGTGTGTTTCTAATGTTAGCCACCCTCTCACCCGGTCCATGACCAGGGATAACCAGGAGACCTGTGTACCTGGTGTGTTTCTAATGTTAGCCACCCTCTCACCCGGTCCATGACCAGGGATAACCAGGAGACCTGTGTACCTGGTGTGTTTCTAATGTTAGCCACCCTCTCACCCGGTCCATGACCAGGGATAACCAGGAGACCTGTGTACCTGGTGTGTTTCTAATGTTAGCCACACTCTCACCCGGTCCATGACCAGACTGCCTGGTGGATCAGCGCCTGGTCACCCTGGCTTTTACTGCTGGCCGCACCCAGTACAACGTGCGAAACAGCCCGGCTGGTCAGGTACTGATTTTAGGAACCCATCCAGTTTCCTCTTGAAGACAACCAAGGATCTGTTGGTAATTCCCCTTATGTAAGATGGGAGGTTGTTGAATAGTCTTGGGCCTTTTACGTTGTGCTCTTAGTGTACTACTGGTGCCCCTGATGAGTCTTTAGTTTTAGTAGGGAGTAATTTCTGTGTGCAGATTTGGTACCAGATGTAAATTATGATGCATCTTTCTGGCTTGTTTCAAGGAGTACAGATCAAGGAACTTCAAAAGTTCCCAATAATTAAAGTTATTGAACTTATACCTTTGATATACTTATGATGAGTTCCGAGAGTATTCTGCTTCCGGAGCCCGGCCATGGGCCAGGCTCGTCTGACATTTGCCTTACAAGGGTCAGTTAGTGTACAGCAGTATTCCAGTCTAGGGAGAACAAGTACTTAGACAGGATCATCGTTGGCTTGGCATCCATTGTTTTGAAGATTTCTCAATATCCATCCTAGTCAGAGATGTGACTGCGGAGAAGCCTGGAAGGTGAGGGTCTGCCGTGCAAACTACTGGGGCTGTGTAACAGGACACTTGACACTTGTGTTACAGATGAAGTAACAGAAAGGTGGACGAGAGGCTCGAACCTTTGTCCCGATATTAACAGGTCCAGCGATTTATCTCTGAGCTACGGGGCGTCTAATGGGAAAGTTTCACAGAAGACACTGTTGTCCTGTCTACGTCAGTAGCTACTGTCTGTAACTGTACTGTACTTTCCCACAGTTCTCCATTCACACAGTCCCGGTGGGGAAGATGCACCATGAAAGCTACCAGAACGGTGGGAACGGAAGGTATATCACAGTTACCCAGGAGGGTAACTCCAAATATCAGAGGACATAACCCACTTAGGGAGAAGACAGGAAACACACAAACTATAGCAAGGGAGAAAGGCAAGGAGAGAAGATAAAGATGTGTGTGTGTGTGTGTGTGTGTGTGTACGTGTACTCGCCTAATTGTGGTTGCAGGGGTCGAGACTCGGCTCCTGGCCCCGCCTCTTCACAGATCGCTACTAGGTCCTCCCTCTCTCCTCTCTCTCTCTCTCTGTGTGCTTCCTGAGCTTTGTCATACCTCGCCTTAAAGCTGTGTATGGTTCCTGCCTCCACTACAACACTTACTAGTCTATTCCACTTCCTGACGACTCTGTGACTGAAGAAATACTTCGTAACTCGCCCGAGTCTTCAGCTTCCAATTGTGACCCATAGTTTCTGTGTCCCATCTCTGGAACATCCTGTCTCTGTCCACTTTATCTATTCCACGCAGTATTTTGTATCATTATCATGTCTCCCCTGACCCTCCTGTTCTCCAGTGTCGTCAGTCCGATTTCCTTCAACCTTTCTTCGTAGGACATTACCCTGAGCTCCGGAACTAGCTTTGTTGCAAACCTTTGTACTTTCTCTAATTTCTGGACGTGCTTGACTAGGTATGGGTTCCAAACTGGTGCTGCATATTCCAGTATGAGCCTGACGTACAGTGTCTTGAACGATTCCTTACTAGGGTATCGGAACGCTATATTCTCAGGTTTGCAAGGCGCCCATATTCTGTAGCAGCTATCTGGTTGATGTGTGTTTCCGGAGACATGCTCGGTGTTATGGTCACCCCAAGATCTTTCTCCTTGAGTGAGGTTTGCAGTCTTTGTCCACCTAGCCTATACTCCGTTTGCAATCTTCTTTGCCCTTCCCCAATCTTCATGACTTTGCATTTGGCAGTGTTGAATTCGAGAAGCCAGCTGCTGGACCACGTGTCCAGCCTGCCTGTCCAGGTCTCTTTGTAGTCCTGCCTGATCCTCATCTGATTTAATTCTTCTCATTAACTTCACATCATCTGCTAACAGGGACACTTCAGAGTATCTCTTATGTCATGTCATTCACATACAATAAAAATAGCACTGGTCCTAGGATTGACCCCTGTGGGACCCCGCTCGTCACAGACGCCCACTGTGATACCTCATCACATACCATGAATCGTTGTTGCCTCCCTGTCAGGTATTCTCTGATCCATTGCGATGCCCTTCCTGTTATACGTGCCTGGTCCTCCATCTTCTGCACTAATCTCCTGTGAGGAACTGTGTCCATTGTCTTCCTGCAGTCCAGGAAAATGCAATCAACCAACCCTTCTCTCTCATGTCTTCTGTTACCTTGTCTTAGAACTCCAGAAGGTTTGTGACAAAGGATTTTCCTGACATGAATCCATGCTGGTTGTCGTTTATAATCTTGTTCCTTTTCAGGTGCTCCACCACTCTCCTGATAATCTTCTCTATGACTTTGCATACTACACACATCAGACACACTAGTAATAGGCAAAATGAGGTGGATATTGGAAAGCCAGTGGCACTAATTGACAAGGACAGTAATAGGTTTAGTGGAATAACGGAAAGGAGCAGGAAGGGTAAAGAGAGAGGAGGGTCTTTAAATATTTATTACACAAATAGTCGCAGTGCTAGGAATAAGATGGACGAGTTGAGACTAGTTGCTAGTGCAGGTAACATTGATGTATTTGCCATTACTGAGACGTGGTTCAATTCAAAAAGTCGGGACATGCCTGCAGAATGTCACATTCAGGGTTTTAAATTGTTCCAAGTAGATAGAAGTGTCGGGAAGGGGGGTGGGGTGGCATTGTATGTCCGAGATCGCTTGAACTGTTGCATAAAAACGGGTATTAAGTCTGAAGTAACACATACAGAGTCTGTTTGGATAGAATTTTCAGAGGGGCATGAAAAATTAATTTTAGGTGTGATATACCATCCCCCAAATTTAGATAGGGACCAGGGGAGACTACTATGGGAGGAAATTGTTAGGGCCACAAGGCACGATAATGTAGTAATTCTAGGAGACTTTAACTTTAGTCATATTGATTGGAATTTCTTGACTGGGAATTTAGAATCATACGACTTCTTAGAAGTAGTTCAGGATTGTTTTTTGAAGCAGTTTGTGACTGAACCTACAAGGGGTAATAACCTGCTTGACTTAGTTCTGGCAAACAATGAATCCCTTGTTAATAATTTAGAAGTTTCAGAGGAACTGGGTGCTAGCGACCACAAATCAATTACATTTAGCATTGAATGGAAGTACGATAGTAGGGATAACTCAGTAACAGTCCCAGATTTTCGCTTAGCAGATTACGATGGGCTTAGAGAACACTTATCTGTTGACTGGGGTAACGAAGAGAGCTATCAATATGACAGTTTTCTGAACACTATACATGCTGCTCAAAGAACGTTTATCCCATATAAAGAAATTAGATCAAATAGAAATGACCCAAAATGGATGAATAATAGGCTGAAATATCTACTAGGGCATAAGAAAGGAATTTATAGGCGTATCAAAAGAGGCGAGGGTCATCTTATGAATCAGTATATTGACATTAAGAGGGACATTAAAAAGGGGATAAGAAAAGCTAAAAGGGACTATGAAATTAAAGTTGCTAGGGATTCTAAAACTAACCCGAAAAGTTTTTTCCAGGTATATAGAACAAAAGTCAGAGATAAGATAGGTCCCCTTAAAAATAACTATGGGCATCTTACTGACAAAGAGAATGAAATGTGCTCGATTTTAAATAATTATTTTCTCTCGGTTTTTACACAGGAAGACACTAATAATATTCCGGTAATTAATTTTTATAGTGGGCCAGAAGAAGATAAATTATGTAACATCACAGTCACTAGTGAAATGGTTGTGAAGCAGATAGACCGACTGAAGCAGGATAAGTCACCGGGCCCTGATGAGGTTTTTTCAAGGGTTCTTAAGGAATGCAAAATGGAAGTCTGTGAACCATTAACTAATATTTTTAATTTATCTCTTCAAACAGGTGTAGTGTCTGATATGTGGAAGAGGGTTAATGTAATTCCTATTTTTAAAACAGGGGACAAGTCGTTACCGTCAAATTACCGCCCAATAAGCCTACCTCATGTTGATAAATTAGACACATGTGCAACTCTTGGGTATCTTTTTTGAGGAAACGTTTCGCCACACAGTGGCTTCATCAGTCCATACAAAGGAGAATCTTGAAGAACAGGAGGAGAATGAGGTAATCAGTCCCTCAACCTTGAGTCGATGTGGTCAGTCCATCAATCTTGAATAGAATACGGCATACGTGCTGAGAAGGAGCTTATAAACCGTTGGCAGGAGAGGTGCAGCAGTCATAGGTCGCGTAACATTTGTTCAATGTTGAAGTAGGTCGTGCCCAAGAATTAGGCAAGCGAAGAATTCCCAAGTATTAAGATCCCAAGAAGTTGCAGTGTCTGACAGGTTTGTAGATGAATGGTTCAGAGAACCGACATGTTGATAAATTAGACACATGTGCAACTCTTGGGTATCTTTTTTGAGGAAACGTTTCGCCACACAGTGGCTTCATCAGTCCATACAAAGGAGAATCTTGAAGAACAGGAGGAGAATGAGGTAATCAGTCCCTCAACCTTGAGTCGATGTGGTCAGTCCATCAATCTTGAATAGAATACGGCATACGTGCTGAGAAGGAGCTTATAAACCGTTGGCAGGAGAGGTGCAGCAGTCATAGGTCGCGTAACATTTGTTCAATGTTGAAGTAGGTCGTGCCCAAGAATTAGGCAAGCGAAGAATTCCCAAGTATTAAGATCCCAAGAAGTTGCAGTGTCTGACAGGTTTGTAGATGAATGGTTCAGAGAACCGACATGTTGATAAATTAGACACATGTGCAACTCTTGGGTATCTTTTTTGAGGAAACGTTTCGCCACACAGTGGCTTCATCAGTCCATACAAAGGAGAATCTTGAAGAACAGGAGGAGAATGAGGTAATCAGTCCCTCAACCTTGAGTCGATGTGGTCAGTCCATCAATCTTGAATAGAATACGGCATACGTGCTGAGAAGGAGCTTATAAACCGTTGGCAAATGTTACAAACCGTAACAAATGTTACGCGACCTATGACTGCTGCACCTCTCCTGCCAACGGTTTATAAGCTCCTTCTCAGCACGTATGCCGTATTCTATTCAAGATTGATGGACTGACCACATCGACTCAAGGTTGAGGGACTGATTACCTCATTCTCCTCCTGTTCTTCAAGATTCTCCTTTGTATGGACTGATGAAGCCACTGTGTGGCGAAACGTTTCCTCAAAAAAGATACCCAAGAGTTGCACATGTGTCTAATTTATCAACATGTCGGTTCTCTGAACCATTCATCTACAAGCCTACCTCAATTGTAGGCAAATTACTAGTCAATTATAGCTGAGATTATAAGAAGCCATCTCGATAAGCATAGCTTGATTAATGATACTCAGCATGGATTCACAAGAGGCCGGTCTTGTCTAACTAATTTATTAACTTTCTTCAGTAAAGCTTTTGAGGCTGTTGACCACGATAAAGAATTTGATATTATTTACTTAGATTTTAGTAAGGCATTTGATAGAGTTCCGCACCAAAGACTGTTGAAGAAAGTAGCAGCTCATGGCATTGGGGAAGGGTGCTCTCGTGGATCGAATCATGGCTCACAGACAGGAAGCAGTGTGTGTCCATAAATGGGGTTAAATCCGAGTGGGGATCAGTAACGAGTGGCGTTCCACAGGGATCAGTCTTTGGCCCGTTGTTGTTTATAATATATATCAATGATCTTGATGAAGGAAATACTAGTGATATGAGCAAATTCGCCGATGACACGAAAATAGGTAGGATAATTGATTCAAACGTAGATGTTAGGGAACTTCAGGAGTATTTAGACAAACTCTACTCTTGGTCAGAAAAGTGGCAGATGCAGTTCAATGTAGATAAATGCAAGGTTCTGAAGCTCGGGAGTGTCCATAACCCTAGCACTTGTAAGTTAAATAATGTAGAACTTAGCCATACAGATTGCGAAAAGGACTTGGGGTTATGGTGCGCAGCAACCTTAAACCAAGACAGCAATGCCTAAGCGTACGTAATAAGGCAAATAGATTACTGGGATTTATATCAAGAAGTGTAAGCAACAGAAGTCCAGAGGTCATACTGCAGCTTTATACATCATTAGTAAGGCCTCACCTAGATTATGCAGTTCCATTCTGGTCTCCATATTACAGAATGGACATAAATTCGTTAGAAAACATTCAGCGTAGGATGACTAAATTAATACATAGCATTAGAAATTTTCCTTATGAAGAAAGATTGAAGACTCTTAGTTACATTCACTTGTTAGACGAAGAATGAGGGGAGACCTGATCGAAGTGTATAAGTGGAAGATAGGTATTAATAAAGGGGATATTAACAAGGTCTTGAGGCTCTCTCTCCAAGAGAGAACCCGCAGTAATGGATTTAAATTAGATAAGTTTAGATTTAGAAAGGACATAGGAAAGTATTGGTTTGGAAATAGGGTAGTTGATGAGTGGAACAGTCTACCTAGTTGGGTTATTGAGGCTAGGACTTTGGGTAGTTTCAAATTTAGGTTGGATAAGTACATGAGTGAGAGGGGTTGGATTTGAGTGGGACTTGCACATCAGAGCTTATTTCTTGGGTAGCATTGAAAATTGGGTTGGTCAAATGTTTGTTAGTGGGATGAATTGTAAAGGACCTGTCTAGTATGGGCCAACAGGCCTGCTGCAGTGTTCCTCCTTTCTTATGTTCTTATGGTCTGTAGTTTACTGCCTCGTTTCTGTTTCCTGTCCTACAAATGGGGACTACATTTGCCGTCTTCCATCTCTCAGGTAGTTGCCCAGTTTCAAGGGATGTATTGAAGATTGTTGTTAGTGGCATGCACAGCTTTTCCGGGGAGATGTCCGGTCCCATCGCCTTTGAGGTATCAAGGTCACTTAGCAGCTTCTGCACCTCCTCCTCCGTTGTTTGTATGTCATTCAACACTTGATGGTATATTCCCTGTTGATGTTCCCCTCTGTGGTGTCTTTCCAGAGCCCTTCCTGTCTCTACTGTAAATACTTCCTTAAATCTCATGTTGAGCTCCTCACATACTTCGTGATCGTTTCTTGTGAGTTCCCCACCTTTCCTCAGCCTGATCACCTGGTTTTTGACTGTTGTCTTCCTCCTAATGTGGCTATACAGCAGTTTCGGGTCAGACTTGACTTTACATAAGAACATAAGAAAGGAGGAACACTGCAGCAGGCCTGTTGGCCCATACTAGGCAGGTCCTTTACAATTCATCCCACTAACAAACATTTGACCCACCCAATTTTCAATGCTACCCAAGAAATAAGCTCTGATGTGCAAGTCCCACTCAAATCCAACCCCTCCCACTCATGTACTTATCCAAAATAAATTTGAAACTACCCAAAGTCCTAGCCTCAATAACCCAACTAGGTAGACTGTTCCACTCATCAACTACCCTATTTCCAAACCAATACTTGCCTATGTCCTTTCTAAATCTAAACTTATCTAATTTAAATCCATTACTGCGGGTTCTCTCTTGGAGAGATATCCTCAAGACCTTGTTAATATCCCCTTTATTAATACCTATCTTCCACTTATACACTTCGATCAGGTCTCCCCTCATTCTTCGTCTAACAAGTGAATGTAACTTAAGAGTCTTCAATCTTTCTTCATAAGGAAGATTTCTAATGCTATGTATTAATTTAGTCATCCTACGCTGAATGTTTTCTAACGAATTTATGTCCATTCTGTAATATGGAGACCAGAATTGAGCTGCATAATCTAGGTGAGGCCTTACTAATGATGTATAAAGCTGCAGTATGACCTCTGGACTTCTGTTGCTTACACTTCTTGATATAAATCCCAGTAATCTATTTGCCTTATTACGTACGCTTAGGCATTGCTGTCTTGGTTTAAGGTTGCTGCTTACCATAACCCCCAAGTCCTTTTCGCAATCTGTATGGTTAAGTTCTACATTATTTAACTTACAAGTGCTAGGGTTATGGACACTCCCGAGCTTCAGAACCTTGCATTTATCTACATTGAACTGCATCTGCCACTTTTCTGACCAAGAGTAGAGTTTGTCTAAATCCTCCTGAAGTTCCCTAACATCTACGTTTGAATCAATTATCCTACCTATCTTCGTGTCATCAGCGAATTTGCTCATATCACTAGTAATTCCTTCATCAAGATCATTGATATATATTATAAACAACAACGGGCCCAAGACTGATCCCTGTGGAACGCCACTTGTTACTGATCCCCACTCGGATTTAACCCCATTTATGGACACTCTTTGCTTCCTGTCTGTGAGCCATGATTCGATCCACGAGAGCACCCTTCCCCCAATGCCATGAGCTGCTACTTTCTTCAACAGTCTTTGGTGCGGAACTCTATCAAATGCCTTACTAAAATCTAAGTAAATAATATCAAATTCTTTGTCGTGGTCAACAGCCTCAAAAGCTTTACTGAAGAAAGTTAATAAATTAGTTAGACAAGACCGGCCTCTTGTGAATCCATGCTGAGTATCATTAATCAAGCTATGCTTATCGAGATGGCTTCTTATAATCTCAGCTATAATTGACTCTAGTAATTTGCCTACAATTGAGGTCAGGCTTATTGGGCGGTAATTTGACGGTAACGACTTGTCCCCTGTTTTAAAAATAGGAATTACATTAGCCATCTTCCACATATCAGACACTACACCTGTTTGAAGAGATAAATTAAAAATATTAGTTAATGGTTCACAGACTACCTATTCGTGCCGAATAGGTAAAACTTGCGATTTTGGCTTAAATAGCAATGCTCTTTTTGCCGAATAAGGCAATCGAAAATTTGTGTATGCAATAATTTCGCAGAAATCATTTAGAACCTAACGAAAAAAAATATGTTTCATTGTGCTTGTTTGTTATTAAATTATTGTAACACTCTTCGCACTAATCTCGTTCATACCTCTCCTCCCTCTACAGATGCTCCTGGTGTCTACTCTATTTCTTGCTCCTCCTGTCCTCTTCAATACTTCGGAGAAACTGGTCGATCTCTTTCTGACAGACTTAGGGAGCACAAAAATAGTGTTAGGCTTGCCGACATTAACAAATCTCTTTTCTGTCACGTCAGAGATCACAGTCATCCTATTGACTGGTCTTTTGCTAAAACTGTCTTCCCTACTTCCAACTTTAACAGTCGCCGTCTGGTTGAATCCTCCCTAATACACAACTTTCCTTGTATGAATCTTAGTCTTGGCTTCGTCTCTGTAGATGCCTTCCTCTCCCACTACATTGTAAAATGCTCCAAACTTCAGAACACCCGTGACTTAACCTGACTCCTCATTTTTTCTTTTTCTTTTTCTTCTCCCTCTTCCCCTTTCCTCTTTCCTTTTTCTCCTCTGGGTTGTCTCTCTCTCTTCTGTCTCGTGTTTCTGTTCCTTCATTTATTTCACTACTTCCCCTTTCACGCACCTCTGTGCGCTTGCTCTCCCTCTATGGGCATCTAGCTCTCTTGCAGTGCTCCCCTTCCTTTGTATTTGACTGGCCCGTCCTCCTTATTCCCTACTTCCACCACTACAACTACCTCTTCTACTACTACTACTACTACTACTACTACTACTAATACTACTAGTGATGAAATTAAGACACATGTGCAGAGTCTGGGTGTCTTTGTTGTGGACGTTTCGCCATCTAGTGGCTGGCTGGATGGCGAAACGTCTACGATGGTGATGCCCGGGTGTTGCGCATGTGTCTTAATTTCATCTTGTCGGTATTATATACCATTCTTGTACTACTACTATAACTACTACTACTACTACTACTACTACTACTACTACTACTACTACTACTACTACTACTACTACTACTACTACTACTGCTACTACTACTGCTACTACTACTACCACTACCACCACCACCACCACCACCACCACCACCATCACCTCTTCCTGCCTATATATAGCCGTCCTGCTCCACTTTTGGTTAGTGTGACTTTGTAAATGGTCCAAGTCGGACCGAAACGTCGTCGTAAGCTTCTCTCTTTTATGTGCGGGTTATTTGTGTATCGTTCCAGTCACGGTATTGTGTCTTTTTTGTTATTGTAAACTTATCTAAAATATATTTAGTTGGTTTAGGCTAAATTAAATATCGCTAGTTATAATAAGGTTAGGTAAGTTTTCTAAGGTTCTTTTGGTACAAAATTATTCATTTTTACATTAACATAAATGAAAATTTTTTTTTAGAGGAGACTTAATTTTAAATGATTTATTGCTAATTGACCAGTTTTACCTATTCAGCACGACGTAAGTGTGTGTGTGTGTGTGTGTGTGTGTGTGTGTGTGTGTGTGTGTGTGTGTGTGTGTGTGTGTGTGTGTGTATGTGTGTGTACTCACCTATTTGTACTCGCCTATTTGTGGTTGCAGGGGTCGAGTCTTAGCTCCTGGCCCCGCCTCTTCACCGGTTGCTACTGGGCCCTCTCTCTCTCCCCGCTCCATGAGCTTTATCAAACCTCGTCTTAAAACTGTGTATGGTTCCTGCCTCCACTACGTCATTTTCTAGGCTATTCCACTGCCTTACAACTCTATGACTGAAGAAATACTTCCTACTATCTCTCTGACTCATTTGTGTCTTCAACTTCCAATTGTGGCCTCTTGTTTCTGTGTCCCCTCCCTGGAACATCCTGTCTTTGTCCACCTTGTTTATTCCACGCAGTATTTTATGTCGTTATCATGTCTCCCCTGACCCTCCTGTCCTCCAGTGTCGTCAGGCTGATTTCCCTTAATCTTTCTTCATAGGACATTCCCCTTAGCTCTGGAACTAACCTTGTCGCAAACCTTTGTACTTTCTCTAGTTTCTTGACGTGCTTTATCAAGTGCGGGTTCCAAACAGGTGCTGCATACTCCAGTATGGGCCTGACATACACTGTGTACAGTGTCTTGAATGATTCCTTACTAAGGTATCGGAATGCTGTTCTCAGGTTTGCCAGGCGCCCATATGCTGCAGCAGTTATCTGATTGATGTGTGCTTCCGGAGACATGCTCGGTGTTATACTCACCCCAAGATCTTTCTCCTTGAGTGAGGTTTGCAGTCTTTGGCCACCTAGCCTATGCTTTGTCTGTGGTCTTCTGTGCCCTTCCCCTATCTTCATGACTTTGCATTTGGCAGGATTAAATTCGAGAAGCCATTTGCTGGACCAGGTGTCCAGTCTGTCCAGGTCTCTTTGAAGTCCTGCCTGGTCCTCATCAGATTTAATTCTCCTCATTAACTTCACATCATCTGCAAACAGGGACACTTCTGAGTCTAACCCTTCCATCATGTTCACATATACCAAAAATAGCACTGGTCCTAGGACTGACCCCTGTGGGACCCCGCTCGTCACAGGTGCCCACTGTGATACATCATTACGTACCATGACTCGTTGTTGCCTCCCTGTCAGGTATTCTCTGATCCATTGCAGTGCCCTTCCTGTTATATGCGCCTGATGCTCTAGCTTCTGCACTAATCTCTTGTGAGGAACCGTGTCAAAGGCCTTCTTGCAGTCCAAGAAGATGCAATCAACCCACCCCTCTCTCTCGTGTCTTACTTCTGTTATTTTATCATAAAACTCCAGAAGGTTTGTGACACAAGATTTGCCTTCCGTGAATCCGTGCTGGTTGGCGTTTATACTCTTGTTCCGTTCCAGGTGCTCCACCACTCTCCTCCTGATAATCTTCTCCATAATTTTGCATACTATACACGTCAATGACACAGGTCTTTAGTTTAGTGCCTCTTTTCTGTCTCCTTTTTTAAAAATGGGAACTACATTTGCCGTCTTCCATACCTCAGGTAGTTGCCCAGTTTCCAGGGACGTGTTGAAGATTGTGGTAAGTGGCACGCACAACATATCTGCTCCCTCTCTAAGGACCCATGGGGAGATGTTGTCCGGTCCCATTGCCTTTGAGGTATCGATGTCCCTTAGCAGTTTCTTCACCTCCTCCTCATCTGTATGTATGTTGTCCAACACTTGTTGGTGTATTCCTTGCTGGTGTCCCCATCTGGTCTGTCCCCCCAGAGTCCTTCCTGTCTCTACTGTAAATACTTCCTTAAATCTTGTGTTGAGCTCCTCACATACCTCTTGATCGTTTCTTGTGAGTTCTCCACCTTCTTTCCTCAGCCTTATCACCTGGTCCTTGACTGTTGTCTTCCTCCTAATGTGGCTATACAGCAGTTTCGGGTCAGATTTGACTTTCGATGCTATGTCGTTTTCATACTGTCGCTGGGCCTCCCTCCTTATCTGTGCATACTCGTTTCTGGCTCTTCTACTAATCTCCTTGTTTTCCTGGGTCCTATGCCTCCTGTACCTTTTCCATTCTCTGTTGCACTTAGTTTTTGCCTCCCTACACCTTCGGGTAAACCAAGGACTCGTTTTGGTCTTCCTATTATTTCTGTTTCCCTTGGGAACAAAACTTTCCTCTGCCTCCTTGCACTTTGTTGCCACATATTCCATCATCTCGTTTACTGATTTTCCTACTATTTCTCTGTCCCACTGAACCTCCTGCAGGAAGTTTCTCATACCTGTGTAGTCCCCCCTTTTATAGTTTGGCCTGTCCCCTTCAGTTCCTGTTACCTTCTCCACTTGTAACTCTACTATATAGTCAAAACTCAGAACCACATGATCGCTAGCTCCAAGGGGCCTCTCGTAAGTGATGTCCTCAATGTCTGAACTGCTCAGGGTGAACACAAGATCCAATCTTGCTGGCTCATCCTTCCCTATCTCTCTGGTTGTGTCCCTGACATGTTGATGCATGAGGTTTTCAAGTACCACATCCATCATCTTGGCTCTCCATGTTTCGGGACCCCCATGTGGCTCCAGGTTTTCCCAGTCGATCTCCCTGTGGTTGAAATCGCCCATTACCAGTAACTTTGCTCTGCTCGAGTGAGCTCTTCTTGCCACCTCAGCCAGTGTGTCCACCATCACCCTGTTGTTTTCTTCGTACTCCTCTCTTGGCCTCCTGCAGTTCTGTGGTGGGTTATACATCACTCCAATGACTACTTTATGTTCTCTGGACTGAATTGTACTTACAATGTAGTCTCTTTCTCCAATCATGTCCTTGCCTTCCATTTCCTCAAATCCCCATCGGTGTTTTATGAGCAGTGCAACCCCTCCTCCCCCTCTACTCCTTCTATCTTTCCTCAGGATCTGATATCCTGTTGGGAAGATTGTGTCTGTTATTGTCTCAGCGAGTTTTGTTTCTGTGACTGCTATGATGTCTGGGGATTTTTCACTGATTCTTTCGTTCCACTCCTCATGTTTATTCGTTATTCCATCCGCGTTTGTGTACCAAACCTTTAGTTTCTTTTCTATCATTGTGGTCATGCAAGAATATTGGGGTTGGGGGAGCGAGAGCCTTTGTGGGGGCCTATATGGGGCTGTGGTGTAGGTGGGGTTTGTGATGATGGGGGTGGGGTCAGAATGCCCATAAGGGACAGCTGTTGGGGTGAGGTTTGTGATATGGGGGTTGGTGGCAGAGGGAACAGTGAGTGGGTTGTAGTATAGGTTGCTCAGTTGCGTTGGGAATGTCGCGGTTGGAGTCTTTTGGTGGGAGATTCTGTGGGGTGTGTTTGCCCTTCCTCCTGTGTCTGGGTCCTGCTCATTTTCATTGCTTCTCGTTCCTCGAGAAGCAATGAAAATGAGCAATGAAAATGTGTGTATGTGTGGGTGTGTGATTGTGTGTGTGTGTGTGTGTGTGTGTGTGTGTGTGTGTGTGTGTGTGTGTGTGTGTATGTGTGGGTGTGTATGTGTGTGGGTGTGTGTATGTATGTGTGTGTATGTGTATGTGTGTGTATGTGTTTGTGTGGGTGTGTGTGTGTGTGGGTGTGTGTGTGGGTGTGGGTGTGTGTGTGTGTATGTGTGTGGGTGGGGGGGTGTGGGTGTGTGTGTGTGTGTGGGTGTGTGTGTGGGTGTGGGTGTGTGTGTATGTATATATATATATATATATATATATATATATATATATATATATATATATATATATTTATTATTATTATTATTATTATTATTATTATTATTATTATTATTATTATTATTATTATTATTATTATTATTATTATTATTATTATTATTTTGAAGTGTTGATTTTATGAAAAAGACAAAATGTATATAGGTTGAGGCACTCTTTCTGAAAGTGTCACGGGGTAAATATGTTTTTATGATTGTGGTTATTGATGGAATGTGTTGACGTCAGAGTTGAGTGGAATTTGGGTAGTGAGAGTTGTGCTGTGGATCGACCTGACTTGTATGAGAACGTTGCTTCGTACCCTCCTTCATGGGAATGTTGGGGCGTTATTACCACATTCAGGTCTGCTGTAGGTAGTTGGTTGCTACAGCCAGCCACCCCGCAGGTAGTTACTACCTCTCATACTAGTATAACTTAGTTGGTACAGCCAGCCACCCTCCAGGTAGTTACTACCTTTCATACTAGTATAACTTAGTTGGTACAGCCAGCCACCCTCCAGGTAGTTACTACCTTTCATACTAGTATAACTTAGTTGGTACAGCCAGCCACCCTCCAGGTAGTTACTACCTTTCATACTAGTATAACTTAGTTGGTACAGCCAGCCACCCCGCAGGTAGTTACTACCTCTCATACTAGTATAACTTAGTTGGTACAGCCTGCCATCCTCCAGGTAGTTACTAACTTGGTACAGCCAGCCATCCTCCAGGTAGTTACTAACTTGGTACAGCCAGCCATCCTCCAGGTAGTTACTAACTTGGTACAGCCAGCCATCCTCCAGGTAGTTACTAACTTGGTACAGCCAGCCATCCTCCAGGTAGTTACTAACTTGGTACAGCCTGCCATCCTCCAGGTAGTTACTAACTTGGTACAGCCAGCCATCCTCCAGGTAGTTACTAACTTGGTACAGCCAGCCATCCTCCAAGTAGTTACTAACTTGTTACAGCCAGCCATCCTCCAGGTAGTTACTAACTCTCATACTAGTATAACTTGGTACAGCCAGCCATCCTCCAAGTAGTTACTAACTTGGTACAGCCAGCCATCCTCCAGGTAGTTACTAACTTGGTACAGCCAGCCATCCTCCAGGTAGTTACTAACTTGTTACAGCCAGCCATCCTCCAGGTAATTACTACCTCTCATACTAGTATAACTTAGTTGGTACAGCCAGCCATCCTCCAGGTAGTTACTACCTCTCATACTAGTATAACCTAGATAGTTGGTACAGCCAGCCATCCTCCAGGTAGTTACTAACTTGGTACAGCCAGCCATCCTCCAGGTAGTTACTAACTTGGTACAGCCAGCTATCCTCCAGGTAGTTACTAACTTGGTACAGCCAGCCATACTCCAGGTAGTTACTAACTTGGTACAGCCAGCCATCCTCCAGGTAGTTACTAACTTTGTACAGCCAGCCACCCTCCAGGTAGTTACTAACTTGGTACAGCCAGCCACCCTCCAGGTAGTTACTAACTTGGTACAGCCAGCCACCCTCCAGGTAGTTACTAACTTGGTACAGCCAGCCACCCTCCAGGTAGTTACTAACTTGGTACAGCCAGCCACCCTCCAGGTAGTTACTAACTTGGTACAGCCAGCCACCCTCCAGGTAGTTACTAACTTGGTACAGCCAGCCATCCTCCAGGTAGTTACTAACTTGGTACAGCCAGCCATCCCCCAGGTAGTTACTAACTTGTTGCAGCCAGCCACCCTCCAGGTAGTTACTAACTTGGTACTGCCAGCCACCCTCCAGGTAGGTACTAACTTGGTACAGCCAGCCATCCTCCAGGTAGTTCCTAACTTGGTACAGCCAGCCTTCCTCCAGGTAGTTACCAACTCTCATGCTAGTAAAACCTAGGTGGTTGGTACAGCCAGCCATCCTCCAGGTAGTTACTAACTTGGTACAGCCAGCTATCCTCCAGGTAGTTACTAACTTGGTACAGCCAGCTATCCTCCAGGTAGTTACTAACTTGGTACAGCCAGCCATCCTCCAGGTAGTTACTAACTTGGTACAGCCAGCCATCCTCCAGGTAGTTACTAACTTGGTACAGCCAGCCATACTCCAGGTAGTTACTAACTTGGTACAGCCAGCCATCCTCCAGGCAGTTACTAACTTTGTACAGCCAGCCATCCTCCAGGTAGTTACTAACTTGGTACAGCCAGCCATCCTCCAGGCAGTTTCTAACTTGGTACAGCCAGCCACCCTCCAGGCAGTTACTAACTTGTTACAGCAAGCCATCCTCAGGTAGTTACTAACTTGGTACAGCCAGCCACCCTCCAGGCAATTACTAACTTGGTACAGCCAGCCATCCTCCAGGCAATTACTAACTTTGTACAGCCAGCCATCCTCCAGGTAGTTACTAACTTGGTACAGCCAGCCATCCTCCAGGTAGTTACTAACTTGGTACAGCCAGCCATCCTCCAGGTAGTTACTAACTTGGTACAGCCAGCCATCCTCCAGGTAGTTACTAACTTGGTACAGCCAGCCATCCTCCAGGTAGTTACTAACTTGGTACAGCCAGCCATACTCCAGGTAGTTACTAACTTGGTACAGCCAGCCATCCTCCAGGTAGTTACTAACTTGGTACAGCCAGCCATCCTCCAGGCAGTTACTAACTTTGTACAGCCAGCCATCCTCCAGGTAGTTACTAACTTGGTACAGCCAGCCATCCTCCAGGCAGTTTCTAACTTGGTACAGCCAGCCACCCTCCAGGCAGTTACCAACTTGTTACAGCAAGCCATCCTCCAGGTAGTTACTAACTTGGTACAGCCAGCCATCCTCCAGGCAGTTACTAACTTGGTACAGCCAGCCATCCTCCAGGCAGTTACTAACTTGGTACAGCCAGCCATCCTCCAGGTAGTTACTAACTTGGTACAGCCAGCCATCCTCCAGGTAGTTACTAACTTGGTACAGCCAGCCATCCTCCAGGTAGTTACTAACTTGGTACAGCCAGCCATCCTCCAGGCAGTTAATAACTTTGTACAGCCAGCCACCCTCCAGGCAGTTACTAACTTGGTACAGCCAGCCATCCTCCAGGTAGTTACTAACGTGGTACAGCCAGCCATCCTCCAGGCAGTTACTAACTTGGTACAGCCAGCCACCCTCCAGGCAGTTACTAACTTGTTACAGCCAGCCATCCTCCAGGCAGTTACTAACTTGTTACAGCCAGCTACCCTCCAGGCAGTTACTAACTTGGTACAGCCAGCCACCCTCCAGGCAGTTACTAACTTGGTACAGCCAGCCATCCTCCAGGTAGTTACTAACTTGGCACAGCCAGTCATCCTCCAGGTAGTTACTAACTTGGTACAGCCAGCCATCCTCCAGGTAGTTACTAACTTGGTACAGCCAACCATCCTCCAGGCAGTTGCTAACTTGTTACAGCCAGCCACCCTCCAGGCAGTTACTAACTTGGTACAGCCAGCCACCCTCCAGGCAGTTACTAACTTGGTACAGCCAGCCATCCTCCAGGTAGTTACTAACTTGGCACAGCCAGCCATCCTCCAGGTAGTTACTAACTTGGCACAGCCAGCCACCCTCCAGGTAGTTACTAACTTGGCACAGCCAGCCATCCTCCAGGTAGTTACTAACTTGGCACAGCCAGCCATCCTCCAGGTAGTTACTAACTTGGCACAGCCAGCCATCCTCCAGGCAGTTACTAACTTGGTACAGCCGGCCATCCTCCAGGCAGTTACTAACTTGGTACAGCCAGCCATCCTCCAGGTAGTTACTAACTTGGTACAGCCAGCCTTCCTCCAGGTAGTTACTAACTTGGTACAGCCAGCCATCCTCCAGGCAGTTACTAACTTGGTACAGCCAGCCATCCTCTAGGTAGTTACTTGGTACAGCCAGCCACCCTCCAGGCAGTTACTAACTTGGTACAGCCAGCCATCCTCCAGGTAGTTACTAACTTGGTACAGCCAGCCATCCTCCAGGTAGTTACTAACTTGGTACAGTCAGCCATCCTCCAGGCAGTTACTAACTTGGTACAGCCAGCCTCCCTCCAGGCAGTTACTAACTTGGTACAGCCAGCCACCCTCCAGGCAGTTACTAACTTGGTACAGCCAGTTATCCTCCAGGTAGTTACTAACTTGGTACAGCCAGCCACCCTCCAGGTAGTTACTAACTTGGTTCAGCCAGCCATCCTCCAGGCAGTTACTTGGTACAGCCAGCCATCCTCCAGGTAGTTACTAACTTGTTACAGCCTGCCATCCTCCAGGTAGTTACTAACTTGGTACAGCCAGCCATCCTCCAGGTAGTTACTAACTTGGTACAGCCAGCCATCCTCCAGGTAGTTACTAACTTGGTACAGCCAGCCATCCTCCAGGTAGTTACTAACTTGGTACAGCCAGCCATCCTCCAGGTAGTTACTAACTTGGTACAGCCAGCTATCCTCCAGGTAGTTACTAACTTGGTACAGCCAGCCATCCTCCAGGCAGTTACTAACTTGGTACAGCCAGCCATCCTCCAGGTAGTTACTAACTTGGTACAGCCAGCCATCCTCCAGGCAGTTACTAACTTGGTACAGCCAGCCTCCCTCCAGGCAGTTACTAACTTGGTACAGCCAGCCACCCTCCAGGCAGTTACTAACTTGGTACAGCCAGTTATCCTCCAGGTAGTTACTAACTTGGTACAGCCAGCCACCCTCCAGGTAGTTACTAACTTGGTTCAGCCAGCCATCCTCCAGGCAGTTACTTGGTACAGCCAGCCATCCTCCAGGTAGTTACTAACTTGTTACAGCCTGCCATCCTCCAGGTAGTTACTAACTTGGTACAGCCAGCCATCCTCCAGGTAGTTACTAACTTGGTACAGCCAGCCATCCTCCAGGTAGTTACTAACTTGGTACAGCCAGCCATCCTCCAGGTAGTTACTAACTTGGTACAGCCAGCCATCCTCCAGGTAGTTACTAACTTGGTACAGCCAGCTATCCTCCAGGTAGTTACTAACTTGGTACAGCCAGCCATCCTCCAGGCAGTTACTAACTTGGTACAGCCAGCCATCCTCCAGGTAGTTACTAACTTGGTACAGCCAGCCATCCTCCAGGTAGTTACTAACTTGGTACAGCCAGCCATCCTCCAGGTAGTTACTAACTTGGTACAGCCAGCCATCCTCCAGGTAGTTACTAACTTGGTACAGCCAGCCATCCTCCAGGTAGTTACTAACTTGGTACAGCCAGCCATCCTCCAGGTAGTTACTAACTTGTTACAGCCAGCCATCCTCCAGGTAGTTACTAACTTGGTACAGCCAGCCATCCTCCAGGTAGTTACTAACTTGGTACAGCCAGCCATCCTCCAGGTAGTTACTAACTTGGTACAGCCAGCCATCCTCCAGGTAGTTACTAACTTGGTACAGCCAGCCATCCTCCAGGTAGTTACTAACTTGGTACAGCCAGCTATCCTCCAGGTAGTTACTAACTTGGTACAGCCAGCCATCCTCCAGGCAGTTACTAACTTTGTACAGCCAGCCATCCTCCAGGTAGTTACTAACTTGG
This sequence comes from Cherax quadricarinatus, assembly GCF_038502225.1. Taxonomy (NCBI): domain Eukaryota; kingdom Metazoa; phylum Arthropoda; class Malacostraca; order Decapoda; family Parastacidae; genus Cherax; species Cherax quadricarinatus. The sequence continues at coordinate 13,902,300 of NC_091372.1, read as the reverse complement.
TACAGCCAGCCATCCTCCAGGTAGTTACTAACTTGGTACAGCCAGCCATCCTCCAGGTAGTTACTAACTTGGTACAGCCAGCCATCCTCCAGGTAGTTACTAACTTGGTACAGCCAGCCATCCTCCAGGTAGTTACTAACTTGGTACAGCCAGCCATCCTCCAGGTAGTTACTAACTTGGTACAGCCAGCTATCCTCCAGGTAGTTACTAACTTGGTACAGCCAGCCATCCTCCAGGCAGTTACTAACTTTGTACAGCCAGCCATCCTCCAGGTAGTTACTAACTTGGTACAGCCAGCCATCCTCCAGGTAGTTACTAATTTGGTACAGCCAGCCATCCTCCAGGTAGTTACTAACTTGGTACAGCCAGCCATCCTCCAGGTAGTTACTAACTTGGTACAGCCAGCCATCCTCCAGGCAGTTACTAACTTGGTACAGCCAGCCATCCTCCAGGCAGTTACTAACTTTGTACAGCCAGCCATCCTCCAGGTAGTTACTAACTTGGTACAGCCAGCCATCCTCCAGGTAGTTACTAACTTGGTACAGCCAGCCATCCTCCAGGTAGTTACTAACTTGGTACAGCCAGCCATCCTCCAGGTAGTTACTAACTTGGTACAGCCAGCCATCCTCCAGGTAGTTACTAACTTGGTACAGCCAGCCATCCTCCAGGCAGTTACTAACTTGGTACAGCCAGCCATCCTCCAGGTAGTTACTAACTTGGCACAGCCAGCCATCCTCCAGGTAGTTACTAACTTGGCACAGCCAGCCATCCTCCAGGTAGGTTCTAACTTGGTTCAGCCAGCCATCCTCCAGGTAGTTACTAACTTGGTACAGCCAGCCATCCTCCAGGTAGTTACTAACTTGGTACAGCCAGCCATCCTCCAGGTAGTTACTAACTTGGTACAGCCAGCCATCCTCCAGGTAGTTACTAACTTGGTACAGCCAGCCATCCTCCAGGTAGTTACTAACTTGGTACAGCCAGCTATCCTCCAGGTAGTTACTAACTTGGTACAGCCAGCCATCCTCCAGGCAGTTACTAACTTTGTACAGCCAGCCATCCTCCAGGTAGTTACTAACTTGGTACAGCCAGCCATCCTCCAGGTAGTTACTAACTTGGTACAGCCAGCCATCCTCCAGGTAGTTACTAACTTGGTACAGCCAGCCATCCTCCAGGTAGTTACTAACTTGGTACAGCCAGCCATCCTCCAGGTAGTTACTAACTTGGTACAGCCAGCTATCCTCCAGGTAGTTACTAACTTGGTACAGCCAGCCATCCTCCAGGCAGTTACTAACTTTGTACAGCCAGCCATCCTCCAGGTAGTTACTAACTTGGTACAGCCAGCCATCCTCCAGGTAGTTACTAACTTGGTACAGCCAGCCATCCTCCAGGTAGTTACTAACTTGGTACAGCCAGCCATCCTCCAGGTAGTTACTAACTTGGTACAGCCAGCCATCCTCCAGGCAGTTACTAACTTGGTACAGCCAGCCATCCTCCAGGCAGTTACTAACTTTGTACAGCCAGCCATCCTCCAGGTAGTTACTAACTTGGTACAGCCAGCCATCCTCCAGGTAGTTACTAACTTGGTACAGCCAGCCATCCTCCAGGTAGTTACTAACTTGGTACAGCCAGCCATCCTCCAGGTAGTTACTAACTTGGTACAGCCAGCCATCCTCCAGGTAGTTACTAACTTGGTACAGCCAGCCATCCTCCAGGCAGTTACTAACTTGGTACAGCCAGCCATCCTCCAGGTAGTTACTAACTTGGCACAGCCAGCCATCCTCCAGGTAGTTACTAACTTGGCACAGCCAGCCATCCTCCAGGTAGGTTCTAACTTGGTTCAGCCAGCCATCCTCCAGGTAGTTACTAACTTGGTACAGCCAGCCATCCTCCAGGTAGTTACTAACTTGGTTCAGCCAGCCATCCTCCAGGTAGTTACTAACTTGGTACAGCCAGCCATCCTCCAGGCAGTTACTAACTTGGCACAGCCAGCCATCCTCCAGGTAGTTACTAACTTGGTACAGCCAGCCATCCTCCAGGTAGTTACTAGCTTGGCACAGCCAGCCATCCTCCAGGTAGTTACTAGCTTGGCACAGCCAGCCATCCTCCAGGTAGTTACTAGCTTGGCACAGCCAGCCATCCTCCAGGTAGTTACTAACTTGGCACAGCCAGCCATCCTCCAGGTAGTTACTAGCTTGGCACAGCCAGCCATCCTCCAGGTAGTTACTAACTTGGTACAGCCAGCCATCCTCCAGGTAGTTACTAACTTGGTACAGCCAGCCTTCCTCCAGGTAGTTACTAACTTGGTACAGCCAGCCATCCTCCAGGCAGTTACTAACTTGGCACAGCCAGCCATCCTCCAGGTAGTTACTAACTTGGTACAGCCAGCCATCCTCCAGGTAGTTACTAGCTTGGCACAGCCAGCCATCCTCCAGGTAGTTACTAACTTGGCACAGCCAGCCATCCTCCAGGTAGTTACTAACTTGGCACAGCCAGCCATCCTCCAGGTAGTTACTAGCTTGGCACAGCCAGCCATCCTCCAGGTAGTTACTAGCTTGGTACAGCCAGCCATCCTCCAGGTAGGTTCTAACTTCCTCTCATGTGAGTGTCAAAGGTAACAGGTTTATAAACCTGTTCTTCTCATGCACACAAACAAACATTGGTTTATTAAGATGCTTTAAATAAAACTGTTCTTTCTTGTATCTTTTCCAAATGTATCTAACTTAAATTTATTACTGCGCGTTTTCGTTAATTTTCAGCTCCTTTTATACATCATTTTATTTATTTGATATTTTCATTTGTACTTTCAAGAATATTTTTTCCATCCACAGTCAATGACTTTTCCCAGAATTCAGGTTCAGTTATTGTAAATGTTTGTAGGAAACATTTCTGATACAGAGGATTGTCTTTGTTGTTGTTTGTTTTCCAGCGTGTAAATGACCATTCTATAATAGTGTGACTAGAAAAGTGTAGCATAATGTAAATATGACGTGAATAGTTTGTGTATCTCCCGCCACCCTGGCAACACGCACCACTGCTAACAGTATCACTGCACCATTTATAACCACCACTGTTGCCACTACTACCACCATTGTTAATACCAGCACTGTTACCGTTGCCAATACTACCACCACCATTGCTAAATGTAGTAATGGTATTGGCCCTCGTAGAGTATATACCAACAGTAAGCTTTCCATGCTTCCATAGAAGCTGAGAATGCTTCTAGAATATTTCAGAAATGACTTAGGAAATGATAATGACATGATTGCAAACAAACCACGGTACGGGTGGGGATTGAACTCGCGGTTAGTCGTAAAACTCCAGACCAGCGCGTTAACCACTGGACCAGCTGGCTATAGTAAGATTCGTCCAGCTAGGTATATTTATACACCATATGAAGGTTAACATAGGCACCACTGTGACCACAAATGCCATTTCAGAAATGCTGTTATCGACGCTACCGTCGCCGCCAACACTCTCAAAACTATCAGTAGGTTTAAGATAGTTAAAGCAAGTCTCAGGGAGAAACTGGAGACATCTACACTATTCCATGTGGTAGTTGCTGTAAAATATATATGAGTGAGACGTGTGGGTACGTCTCCACACTGGTAGAACACACGTGCTTCCTCACCAGTAACAACAACACCTGTGTTCTACATCATATCATCATTCTCATTTTTATATCGGACAAAAACAAGGAAAAAAATCATAGCACCGTAACATTGTTGATGTTAGAATCTCAATGAAAGTGACGTCCATCGAAGACAGCAAATCTTGGGGGATATAAATAATGTTGCAGTGGATCTCAGACAACATGATGATGATGATCACTTGTCCCGCTATGGAAAAATTGACGAAATAGAGTGTAACGGAGTACAGTACAAAGTGAATGGTTCAGTAAAGTGGAAGCTTGATGTAAGAAACTTGGGAGTAATGCTGTCAGAAGATCTCACATGTAAGGATCACAGTGTTGTTGCTACAGCAAGGAAAATAATAGGCTGCATAACTAGAACTTTCAGTACGATATGCTGAGCCAATTATGATATTCTTTAAGTCATTTGTTTGTTTCCAGGCAAGAATACTAGTGTATACTAAGAGATCCCTTCAAGGCAGGCGAGAGTGCCGAGCTAGGAAAGGTACAGAGAACTTCCATTGCAACAATACTCTCCGTCAAAAGAATCTACTACTGACAAGGCATGAATTTTCATCTGTATTCCTGGGAACAGAGGTGAGAGTAATACATCATAGTTTACACCTGGAAAATCCTGGATGGATTGATCTCAAACCTACACACCGGAATAGCCCCGTAAAAGTAAAAGACTTGGCAGGTGGTGCAGAGTACCTCCAGTAACAATCAGGGAGGCGACGGGTACACTAGGAGAGAACTCGCCGAGTGTCAGAGGTCTCCGACTATTGAACGCCCTCCCTTCGTGCATAAGGGGCATAATCAACAAACCTCTGGCTGTCTTCAAGAGGGAACTGGACAAGTTCCTCGCATCGGTTCCTGACTAGCTGGGCTATGGTTTGTGCGTTGCACTGCGCGCGACAAGCAGTAAAAGCATGGTGGATTAGGTCTTAATTCGCCAGGAGGCCTGGTCAGGGACCATGTTGCAGGGGTGTTGACACCACATGGACTGACAGAGGACAAACATGCTTATCCACGAAATTGCCAGGTACAGAAGAGAATGGCTTGAACCAGCTGTGTATACCACTGTATATCACCCAGAACCAGGGAAGATCACCCAGAACCAGGAAAGATCACCTGGAACAAGTGAAGTTGTCTGTTGTGACTCCTGGTTCACATGCTCCTCTGTACACACTAGCTGTTGTGTATACCACTGATACCATCACCCAGAACCAGTATAGTTATCAGTGTTGTGACTCCTGGCCCACATGCTCCTCTGTACACACAACCCTCCCTCCATCATTTGCTCTCTCAGCTATGTATACTGTGCACACCTATGCTTATCATATACTCTCAAGAGACTTGAAAATGTTTGATCAGGCTGTGTGTTTGTATCAGTATGTCAGTTTGACTTCTTGCCAAGTCTGCCATGCCACCACCACACCCACTGTGCTTACCCCTCAGTGCCACCACCACACCCACTGTGCTTACCCCTCAGTGCCACCACCACACCCACTGTGCTTATCCCTCAGTGCAGGAGCACAAGTCTGCCATGCCACCACCACACCCACTGTGTTTATCCCTCAGTGCAGGAGCACAAGTCTGCCATGCCACCACCACACCCACTGTGCTTATCCCTCGTGCAGGAGCACAAGTCTGCCATGCCACCACCACACCCACTGTGTTTATCCCTCAGTGCCACCACCACACCCACTGTGCTTATCCCTCAGTGCCACCACCACACCCACTGTGCTTATCCCTCAGTGCCACCACCACACCCACTGTGTTTATCCCTCAGTGCAGGAGCACAGGTCTGCCATGCCACCACCACACCCACTGTGTTTATCCCTCAGTGCCACCACCACATCCACTGTGCTTATCCCTCAGTGCCACCACCACACCCACTATGCTTATCCCTCAGTGCCACCACCACACCCACTGTGTTTATCCCTCAGTGCCACCACCACACCCACTGTGTTTATCCCTCAGTGCCACCACCACATCCACTGTGCTTATCCCTCAGTGCCACCACCACACCCACTATGCTTATCCCTCAGTGCCACCACCACACCCACTGTGTTTATCCCTCAGTGCCACCACCACACCCACTGTTTATCCCTCAGTGCCACCACCACACCCACTGTTTATCCCTCAGTGCCACCACCACACCCACTGTGTTTATCCCTCAGTGCCACCACCACACCCACTGTGTTTATCCCTCAGTGCCACCACCACACCCACTGTGTTTATCCCTCAGTGCCACCACCACACCCACTGTGTTTATCCCTCAGTGCCACCACCACACCCACTGTGTTTATCCCTCAGTGCCACCACCACACCCACTGTGTTTATCCCTCAGTGCCACCACCACACCCACTGTGTTTATCCCTCAGTGCCACCACCACACCCACTGTGTTTATCCCTCAGTGCCACCACCACATCCACTGTGCTTATCCCTCAGTGCCACCACCACACCCACTATGCTTATCCCTCAGTGCCACCACCACACCCACTGTGTTTATCCCTCAGTGCCACCACCACACCCACTGTTTATCCCTCAGTGCCACCACCACACCCACTGTTTATCCCTCAGTGCCACCACCACACCCACTGTGTTTATCCCTCAGTGCCACCACCACACCCACTGTGTTTATCCCTCAGTGCCACCACCACACCCACTGTGTTTATCCCTCAGTGCCACCACCACACCCACTGTGTTTATCCCTCAGTGCCACCACCACACCCACTGTGTTTATCCCTCAGTGCCACCACCACACCCACTGTGTTTATCCCTCAGTGCCACCACCACACCCACTGTGTTTATCCCTCAGTGCCACCACCACATCCACTGTGCTTATCCCTCAGTGCCACCACCACACCCACTATGCTTATCCCTCAGTGCCACCACCACACCCACTGTTTATCCCTCAGTGCCACCACCACACCCACTGTGTTTATCCCTCAGTGCCACCACCACACCCACTGTGTTTATCCCTCAGTGCCACCACCACACCCACTGTGTTTATCCCTCAGTGCCACCACCACACCCACTGTGTTTATCCCTCAGTGCCACCACCACACCCACTGTGTTTATCCCTCAGTGCCGCCACCACACCCACTGTGTTTATCCCTCAGTGCCACCACACCCACTGTGTTTATCCCTCAGTGCCACCACCACACCCACTGTGTTTATCCCTCAGTGCCGCCACCACACCCACTGTGTTTATCCCTCAGTGCCACCACCACACCCACTGTGTTTATCCCTCAGTGCCACCACCACACCCACTGTGCTTATCCCTCAGTGCCACCACCACACCCACTGTGTTTATCCCTCAGTGCCACCACCACACCCACTGTGCTTATCCCTCAGTGCCACCACCACACCCACTGTGTTTATCCCTCAGTGCCACCACCACACCCACTGTGTTTATCCCTCAGTGCCGCCACCACACCCACTGTGTTTATCCCTCAGTGCCACCACCACACCCACTGTGTTTATCCCTCAGTGCCACCACCACACCCACTGTGTTTATCCCTCAGTGCCGCCACCACACCCACTGTGTTTATCCCTCAGTGCCACCACCACACCCACTGTGTTTATCCCTCAGTGCCACCACCACACCCACTGTGTTTATCCCTCAGTGCCGCCACCACACCCACTGTGTTTATCCCTCAGTGCCACCACCACACCCACTGTGTTTATCCCTCAGTGCCACCACCACACCCACTGTGCTTATCCCTCAGTGCCACCACCACACCCACTGTGTTTATCCCTCAGTGCCACCACCACACCCACTGTGTTTATCCCTCAGTGCCACCACCACACCCACTGTGTTTATCCCTCAGTGCCACCACCACACCCACTGTGCTTATCCCTCAGTGCCACCACCACACCCACTGTGTTTATCCCTCAGTGCCACCACCACACCCACTGTGTTTATCCCTCAGTGCCACCACCACACCCACTGTGTTTATCCCTCAGTGCCACCACCACACCCACTGTGTTTATCCCTCAGTGCCACCACCACACCCACTGTGCTTATCCCTCAGTGCCACCACCACACCCACTGTGTTTATCCCTCAGTGCCACCACCACACCCACTGTGTTTATCCCTCAGTGCCACCACCACACCCACTGTGTTTATCCCTCAGTGCCACCACCACACCCACTGTGTTTATCCCTCAGTGCCACCACCACACCCACTGTGCTTATCCCTCAGTGCCACCACCACACCCACTGTGTTTATCCCTCAGTGCCACCACCACACCCACTGTGTTTATCCCTCAGTGCCACCACCACACCCACTGTGTTTATCCCTCAGTGCCACCACCACACCCACTGTGTTTATCCCTCAGTGCCACCACCACACCCACTGTGCTTATCCCTCAGTGCAGGAACACTTTACAACACACTACTATGTAATAATCTTTTTTTTTTAATATTGTCAGTGTTCGTTGTTGGTGATTACCGACAAGATGAGGAAGTGGATACAGGTTCCACATCCGCTATGTTAATTACTAGACCTTTCAACAACCATCACTTTGTGAATTCAGTGGGAGGGACTAATTACCTCATGTACTGTCGTTGTACATCATTTCTACACAGAATGAGAAAAGCCACAGGTTGGCGAAACTTCTTCAGATGAAGATAACCAAGCTGACTCAAGAAATCGTAGTGACACGATTGCTAACAAATCATTACGATTTCTTGAGTCATGTTGACGGCAGTGAAGGGACTTGAGCTAGAGTTCGTCACGGCCACGCTAGCTGGAGATTCGTCTGTAAAAACTTGCATTTGTGGTCACAGTGGTGCCTGTACTAACCTTCCTATGGTGTAGAAATATACCTAGTTGGATGAATCTTATTGTGGCTAGCTGGTCTAGTGGCTAACGTGACGGGCTGGAGTTTTGAGAGACTATGACCGCGGGTTTAATCCCGGCCGGGGGTATGGGAAGATAACCAAGTGTTGTACATATCTAAGATAACCAAGTGTTGTGCATATCTAATTCTTTATTTTCTTGTTGATTATATAGTTAGCCAGGCTGTTCGTGTTAGCAACCCGCACGTCCACACAACTACCAAAGCTCGGCTGATAGGTATTTTCAGGAGCAATTGGTCCACTTTCATGTTAAAAAAACTTGTTAGTTGGTTGCGGCAATATTCCTGACACGTGCTGGTAATGGTTGAACAGTCGAGGACCTTACATGTTGATACTGTGTTCTCTGTGTTGACGGCACCCAGTGTCACCGTCCATTGTCCTCTTTCCTGACCAACAAAACACCATCACCTCGAGTTCTACTTTCAGCACCAGTGTCAACATTATCATTACATGTGATGAATGGTTTAAAACCGACAAGTTAACATTGAGACACTTATGCAACACATGGGAATCTTTATTGAAGAAACGTTTCGCCACACAGTGGCTTCATCAGTCCAATACAAAGCAGAAAGGTGTACGGAGAGTAGTAGTAGTAGTTTGAGGTAATGAGTCCCTCAGCCTGGACTCGATGTGTTCAGTGTATCAATGTTATAGAAAGTACAACATAAGACAGTAGAAACGTTTCTTCCATAAAGATTCCCATATAAACCATACCCCCGGCCGGGATTGAACCCGCGGTCATAGCGGCCGGGGGTATGGTTTATTTGCAATCGTGTCATTACGATTTCTTGAGTCATGTCGATTCCCATATGTTACACAGGTGTGTGTGTCTTCATTATAGTTATGCAGGTATGATAGTGATCACCATAACACACATACCAACACGACAACTTGAAGTCCCTTTCCCGCTGACACACCTGTCAGGGGTTGAGAGTTCCTCTACTTTGTTTATGTACGAGTACAAGGTTTATCTGTTAAGAGGCGCCACTCTCTCACTCTCTACTAATATGTTCACTCTCTCACTCTCTACTAATATGTTCACTCTCTCACTCTCTACTAATATGTTCACTCTCTCACTCTCTACTAATATGTTCACTCTCTCACTCTCTACTAATATGTTCACTCTCTCACTCTCTACTAATATGTTCACTCTCTCACTCTCTACTAATATGTTCACTCTCTCACTCTCTACTAATATGTTCACTCTCTCACTCTACTAATATGTTCACTCTCTCACTCTACTAATATGTTCACTCTCTCACTCTCTACTAATATGTTCACTCTCTCACTCTCTACTAATATGTTCACTCTCTCACTCTCTACTAATATGTTCACTCTCTCACTCTCTACTAATATGTTCACTCTCTCACTCTCTACTAATATGTTCACTCTCTCACTCTCTACTAATATGTTCACTCTCTCACTCTCTACTAATATGTTCACTCTCTCACTCTCTACTAATATGTTCACTCTCTCACTCTCTACTAATATGTTCACTCTCTCACTCTCTACTAATATGTTCACTCTCTCACTCTCTACTAATATGTTCACTCTCTCACTCTACTAATATGTTCACTCTCTCACTCTCTACTAATATGTTCACTCTCTCACTCTCTACTAATATGTTCACTCTCTCACTCTCTACTAATATGTTCACTCTCTCACTCTACTAATATGTTCACTCTCTCACTCTCTACTAATATGTTCACTCTCTCACTCTACTAATATGTTCACTCTCTCACTCTACTAATATGTTCACTCTCTCACTCTCTACTAATATGTTCACTCTCTCACTCTCTACTAATATGTTCACTCTCTCACTCTACTAATATGTTCACTCTCTCACTCTACTAATATGTTCACTCTCTCACTCTACTAATATGTTCACTCTCACTCTCTACTAATATGTTCACTCTCACTCTCTACTAATATGTTCACTCTCTCACTCTCTACTAATATGTTCACTCTCTCACTCTCTACTAATATGTTCACTCTCTCACTCTCTACTAATATGTTCACTCTCTCACTCTACTAATATGTTCACTCTCTCACTCTACTAATATGTTCACTCTCTCACTCTACTAATATGTTCACTCTCTCACTCTACTAATATGTTCACTCTCTCACTCTACTAATATGTTCACTCTCTCACTCTACTAATATGTTCACTCTCTCACTCTACTAATATGTTCACTCTCTCACTCTACTAATATGTTCACTCTCTCACTCTCTACTAATATGTTCACACTCTCACTCTCTACTAATATGTTCACTCTCTCACTCTACTAATATGTTCACTCTCTCACTCTACTAATATGTTCACTCTCTCACTCTACTAATATGTTCACTCTCTCACTCTACTAATATGTTCACTCTCTCACTCTCTACTAATATGTTCACACTCTCACTCTCTACTAATATGTTCACTCTCTCACTCTACTAATATGTTCACTCTCTCACTCTACTAATATGTTCACTCTCTCACTCTACTAATATGTTCACTCTCTCACTCTCTACTAATATGTTCACTCTCTCACTCTACTAATATGTTCACTCTCTCACTCTCTACTAATATGTTCACTCTCTCACTCTACTAATATGTTCACTCTCTCACTCTACTAATATGTTCACTCTCTCACTCTCTACTAATATGTTCACTCTCTCACTCTACTAATATGTTCACTCTCTCACTCTACTAATATGTTCACTCTCTCACTCTACTAATATGTTCACTCTCTCACTCTCTACTAATATGTTCACTCTCTCACTCTCTACTAATATGTTCACTCTCACTCTCTACTAATATGTTCACTCTCTCACTCTCTACTAATATGTTCACTCTCTCACTCTCTACTAATATGTTCACTCTCTCACTCTACTAATATGTTCACTCTCTCACTCTCTACTAATATGTTCACTCTCTCACTCTCTACTAATATGTTCACTCTCTCACTCTCTACTAATATGTTCACTCTCTCACTCTCTACTAATATGTTCACTCTCTCACTCTACTAATATGTTCACTCTCTCACTCTCTACTAATATGTTCACTCTCTCACTCTCTACTAATATGTTCACTCTCACTCTCTACTAATATGTTCACTCTCTCACTCTCTACTAATATGTTCACTCTCTCACTCTCTACTAATATGTTCACTCTCACTCTCTACTAATATGTTCACTCTCTCACTCTACTAATATGTTCACTCTCTCACTCTCTACTAATATGTTCACTCTCTCACTCTCTACTAATATGTTCACTCTCACTCTCTACTAATATGTTCACTCTCTCACTCTCTACTAATATGTTCACTCTCTCACTCTACTAATATGTTCACTCTCTCACTCTACTAATATGTTCACTCTCTCACTCTCTACTAATATGTTCACTCTCTCACTCTACTAATATGTTCACTCTCTCACTCTACTAATATGTTCACTCTCTCACTCTACTAATATGTTCACTCTCTCACTCTCTACTAATATGTTCACTCTCTCACTCTACTAATATGTTCACTCTCTCACTCTCTACTAATATGTTCACTCTCTCACTCTACTAATATGTTCACTCTCTCACTCTCTACTAATATGTTCACTCTCTCACTCTACTAATATGTTCACTCTCTCACTCTCTACTAATATGTTCACTCTCTCACTCTTTAATATGTTTCTTTTTCCACTATTATCTACCTTGTTCATAATCACTACAACATTTGCTTTATTTCGTAAGGTGAAGTCCAGGATCTTTCTTTAATTCATGGTATAACTTAACAAATCTTTGAGGACAATTGTGTTGTAGAGGTGTGAGCTTTGCTCACACCTCTACATGGACATGTACCTCCTCCAAGGGCCAGATCAATTAGGTTGTGATGGATATGTGGGCCAGCGGGCTGCCAGCAGCAGCTACAACAGCCTGGTTGACCAGGCCAGCGCCAGACAAGCCTGGCCCAGGGGGGCGGGCTCTGAGATTAACAAAACTCTAGAAAGCCTTCAAAGGTAAGGTGTCCTTGAGACAGAACAAACCTCTATATATTGTAACATCTGTGAGACAGAATAAGGTTCTGTCATGTAACATCTGTGAGACAGAATAAGGTTCTGTCATGTAACATCTGTGAGACAGAATAAGGTTCTGTCATGTAACATCTGTGAGACAGAATAAGGTTCTGTCATGTAACATCTGTGAGACAGAATAAGGTTCTGTCATGTAACATCTGTGAGACAGAATAAGGTTCTATCATGTAACATCTGTGAGACAGAATAAGGTTCTGTCATGTAACATCTGTGAGACAGAATAAGGTTCTGTCATGTAACATCTGTGAGACAGAATAAGGTTCTGTCATGTAACATCTGTGAGACAGAATAAGGTTCTAGGTATCATTTAAAACATCGGTGAGACAAGGCAGTAAGCCTGGCAGAAGATACAAGAAAAACAGCTAAATTTTGGTTTTTGATAGTGTTATATGAGTGTGGAAGTTGATCTAGAGTTTAGGTAAGGGATTTTGATAGGTATAAAACACCATAGCCAGGCTGTTTATCCTGGCTAAGGTTTATCCTGGCAGATGTTAGGCGCAGACTAGTAAAAGCGACCGCGTTTACCCTTGCTTGAGCCGAGTCAATATGAAAGCTGCACCAGCCGGGCGACCTTGACCATGCAGACTCCACACCTCCGTATTGCTGTTGGCTTTCTCAGGACGCCAATATGAAAACTCTTTTGATGTGGCAGTCATGACACCAACATCAGGCGAGCCTGGCCCAAGGCCGGGCTCTGGGACTAGAAAATTCTCCGAACTGTTGTTATATACTTGTGGTTTAACAACCACTGTTACTATTTTTATGTACTTGTGGTTTAACAACCACTATCTTCTTATTGTTATATACTTGTGGTTTAACAACCACTATCTTCTTATTGTTATATACTTGTGGTTTAACAACCACTATCTTACTATTGTTATTTATTTTTTAACAACCACTATCTTCTTATTGTTATATACTTGTGGTTTAACAACCACTATCTTACTATTTACTCTTTTAACAACCACTATCTTACTGTTGTTACATACTTGTGGTTTAACAACCACTATCTTACTATTGTTACATACTTGTGATTTAGCAACCACTATCTTACCATTGTTACTTGTGGTTTAGCAACCACTATCTTACTATTGTTATATGCGTGTTTAACAGCTATCTTACTGTTATATGCTTGTTAAACAACCACTGTCTTACTGTTATATACTTGTTATATACGAATGATATAGTAGAAATTCTAGGCATTAAAGTTAAAAATAGGAATTTGGTAATTATCCTAGTATACAAACCACCAGCAGCAACTGCTGAGGAATTCACAGATCAGCTAAGTAAGATAGATAGCTATCTGTATAAGCTAGAAAATCCTACACCAAATATTTTACTCCTTGGAGATTTTAATCTCCCTCATGTAAAATGGAAGATGGTACAACGTAATGTTATACCAGAAATATCTCCGGGAAGCTCCCTGGCTCAACAGGTACATACCAGGGAAATAATGAGGTTTTGTGAAAAGTACTCATTAAACCAACAGATAATTGATCCCACCAGAAATGAAAATACCCTGGATTTGATATTCACAAACAACGAGGAACTGATCAGAGACAACAGTTTCCAAAACTATTTACTCTGATCATAACATCATAGAGGTTCATACTAGTATCAACTCGGGGGTAGGAAACTGCATCGCTAAAGTTAGAGACGGGATGTTCAGTAAGTTTAATTTTAACAACCATAGAATTAACTGGGAAAAAATAAACCAAGAGCTATCAGACATACCCTGGGAATCAGACATGAGCGACCTAAATCCCCACCAGTGCCTAGAGAAGCTGAATAAAGAAACATACAATGTATGAAACATGTACCATTGAGGAAACCCAAAGGAAGATCAGATATAGAGAGAGCGTGCGTAGGAGATGGTACAGAAGAAAACAGGTTACTGAACTGCTTAAAAACACAAATATGCTACAACAGAGGAAAGATAGACTTAGCAGAGAGATCACTGAATTACAGCAAAAACTTAGGATGTCATACCTCACAGAAGAAGTACAAAGGGAACAAAGGGGCATACAGGATATTGCAAGAAACCCAAAATATTTACGTTCCTACGTAAAATCCAAGCTAAGAACTACCTGTAGAATTGGACCACTACTGAGAGGAGACTCGTATACTGACGATGAACAGGAAATGAGTGTTCAACAACCCACTAAATGACAGCAAGGTAGAAAATGCTAAAATATTTTTCACTCCAGAAGAAGGCCGCACAGACCAACTAACTGACATTAGTACAAATCCCATTGATTTCGAAAAATGGAAAATATGCCCACTCACTCAGCACCTGGACCAGATTCATGGAATGCTCTATTTATAAAGAAGTGCAAAGTACCACAGCACGAGCCCTCAGTATTCTTCGGAGAAAGAGCTTAGATCTAGGTGAAATACTGGAGGCCTTAAAGAGTGCAGACATAGCAGAGGGAGGTAGCAGAGCACTAGCTAAAAATTACAGACCAGTAGCCCTAACCTCTCACATCATAAAAATCTTCGAAAGAGTGATGAGACGGCAGGTTACAAATTTCATGGAGCAGCATAACCAACATAACCCGAACCAGCATGGTTTTAGAGCAGGACGATCATGTCTGTCACAGCTGCTGAACCATTATGACAGAATTACGGAGGCACTGGAAGACGACCAAAACGCAGATGTGATTTACACACATTTTGCAAAGGCGTTTGACAAATGCGATCATGGAGTTGATAGCGCACAAAATGAAGGCCATGGGCATTACGGGGAAGGTAGCCAGATGGATTTTCGGTTTCCTAACACATACACAACAAAAAGTAGTAGCAAACAGGGCAAGATCCAGCATCAGTGAGGTCCAGCTCAGTGCCCCAAGGCACTGTCCTGGCACCTCTGCTGTTCCTCATCCTTATAGCAGACATAGACAAAAACACCTGGCACACTTCTGTATCATCATTTGCAGATGACACTAAAATAAGCATGAAAGTCAGTACGGTAGAGGACACTGAAAAAGTACAGGAAGACATAAACAGGGTTTTCCAGTGGGCAGTGGAGAACAACATGACGTTCAATGGTGATAAGTTCCAGCTGCTTAGGTATGGAAAGAATGAAGAACTCAAAAGGAACACTATATACAAAACTCAAGAGGGTCACCAAATAGTACGTAAGGAACACGTAAAAGACCTAGGAATAATTATGTCAGCGGACCTTTCTTTTAAAGACCATAACAAGACAAAGCCAGGAAGATCACTGGGTGGGTATTGACAACTTTCAAAACAAGGGAAACAATGTCGATGGTGACACTCTTCAAATCGCTAGTGCTCTCTCACTTTGAATATTGCTCAGTACTGACGGACCCGTTCAGGGCAGGAGAAATATCGGAGCTGGAACAAATACAGAGATCGTTTACGGCTCACATTGAACCAGTAAAGCACCTAAACTACTGGGAACGCCTTCAAGTCTTGAACATGTACTCATTGGATGGGAGGAGAGAGAGGTACATGATAATATATACCTGGAAGGTACTCGAGGGCTTGGTCACAAATCTGCACACTGCCATAACAACATACTGGAGTGAGAGATATGGGAGGAAGTGTAAAATAAACCCAGTGAGGAGCAGGGGTGCGGTGGGGACAATAAGGGAACACTGTATTAACATCCGGGGTCCCAGAATATTCAACATCTTACCAGAAGATATCAGAAACACTGCTGGAACAAGTGTAGAAGCCTTCAAGACGAAACTAGACAAGTATCTTCACCAGGTGCCAGATCAACCAGGCTGTGATGGATATGTGGGGCAGCGGGCCTCCAGCAGCAACAGCCTGGTTGACCAGGCGAGCACCAGACGAGCCTGGCCCATGGCTGGGCTCAGAGAGTACATATACTCTCGAAATTCTTCAAAGGTATATCAAAGGTAAAGGTATTGTGGTTTAACAACCACTATCTTACTATTGTTATATGCTTGTTAAACAACCAGTATCTTATTATTGTTATATGCTTGTTAAACAACCAGTATCTTACTATTGTTATATGCTTGTTAAACAACCAGTATCTTACTATTGTTATATGCTTGTTAAACAACCAGTATCTTACTATTGTTATATGCTTGTTAAACAACCAGTATCTTACTATTGTTATATGCTTGTTAAACAACCAGTATCTTACTATTGTTATATGCTTGTTAAACAACCAGTATCTTACTATTGTTATATGCTTGTTAAACAACCAGTATCTTACTATTGTTATATGCTTGTTAAACAACCAGTATCTTACTATTGTTATATGCTTGTTAAACAACCAGTATCTTACTATTGTTATATGCTTGTTAAACAACCAGTATCTTACTATTGTTATATGCTTGTTAAACAACCAGTATCTTACTATTGTTATATGCTTGTTAAACAACCAGTATCTTACTATTGTTATATGCTTGTTAAACAACAAGTATCTTACTATTGTTATATGCTTGTTAAACAACCAGTATCTTACCATTGTTATATGCTTGTTAAACAACCGCTGTCTTACCATTGTTGTGTACCTGTGGTTAACCATTACTATACTATTACTTACTTGTGGTTAACCACTACCATACTGTTATATACTTGTAGTTTAACAAGCACTATCATAATATTATATACTTGTAGTTTAACAAGCACTGCATTGACATTGTGATGGTAGTGTGTCGAAGATGGTGGTTGTGGTGGTACCGTGTTGAGGATGGTGGTTGTGGTGGTACCGTGTTGAGGATGGTGGTTGTGGTGGTAGTGTGTTGAGGATGGTGGTTGTGGAGGTAGTGTGTTGAGGATGGTGGTTGTGGTGGTAGTGTGTTGAGGATGGTGGTTGTGGAGGTAGTGTTGAGGATGGTGGTTGTGGTGGTAGTGTGTTGAGGATGGTGGTTGTGGTGGTAGTGTGTTGAGGATGGTGGTTGTGGTGGTAGTGTGTTGAGGATGGTGGTTGTGGTGGTAGTGTGTTGAGGATGGTGGTTGTGGAGGTAGTGTGTTGAGGATGGTGGTTGTGGAGGTAGTGTGTTGAGGATGGTGGTTGTGGTGGTAGTGTGTTGAGGATGGTGGTTGTGGTGGTAGTGTGTTGAGGATGGTGGTTGTGGAGGTAGTGTGTTGAGGATGGTGGTTGTGGTGGTGGTGTGTTGAGGATGGTGGTTGTGGTGGTAGTGTGTTGAGGATGGTGGTTGTGGAGGTAGTGTGTTGAGGATGGTGGTTGTGGAGGTAGTGTGTTGAGGATGGTGGTTGTGGTGGTAGTGTGTTGAGGATGGTGGTTATGGAGGTAGTGTGTTGAGGATGGTGGTTGTGGTGGTAGTGTGTTGAGGATGGTGGTTGTGGTGGTAGTGTGTTGAGGATGGTGGTTGTGATGGTAGTGTGTTCAGGATGGTGGTTGTGGAGGTAGTGTGTTGAGGATGTTGGTTGTGGTGGTAGTGTGTTGAGGATGGTGGTTGTGATGGTAGTGTGTTGAGGATGGTGGTTGTGGAGGTAGTGTGTTGAGGATGGTGGTTGTGGAGGTAGTGTGTTGAGGATGGTGGTTGTGGAGGTAGTGTGTTCAGGATGGTGGTTGTGGTGGTAGTGTGTTGAGGATGGTGGTTGTGGAGGTAGTGTGTTGAGGATGGTGGTTGTGGAGGTAGTGTGTTGAGGATGGTGGTTGTGGTGGTAGTGTGTTGAGGATGGTGGTTGTGGAGGTAGTGTGTTGAGGATGGTGGTTGTGGTGGTAGTGCGTTGAGGATGGTGGTTGTGGAGGTAGTGTGTTGAGGATGGTGGTTGTGGAGGTAGTGTGTTGAGGATGGTGGTTGTGGTGGTAGTGTGTTGAGGATGGTGGTTGTGGAGGTAGTGTGTTGAGGATGGTGGTTGTGGTGGTAGTGCGTTGAGGATGGTGGTTGTGGAGGTAGTGTGTTGAGGATGGTGGTTGTGGTGGTAGTGTGTTGAGGATGGTGGTTGTGGAGGTAGTGTGTTGAGGATGGTGGTTGTGGTGGTAGTGTGTTGAGGATGGTGGTTGTGGAGGTAGTGTGTTGAGGATGGTGGTTGTGGTAGTGTGTTGAGGATGGTGGTTGTGGAGGTAGTGTGTTGAGGATGGTGGTTGTGGAGATAGTGTGTTGAGGATGGTGGTTGTGATGGTAGTGTGTTGAGGATGGTGGTTGTGATGGTAGTGTGTTGAGGATGGTGGTTGTGGAGGTAGTGTGTTGAGGATGGTGGTTGTGATGGTAGTGTGTTGAGGATGGTGGTTGTGGAGGTAGTGTGTTGAGGATGGTGGTTGTGGTGGTAGTGTGTTGAGGATGGTGGTAGTGTGTTGAGGATGGTGGTTGTGGAGGTAGTGTGTTGAGGATGGTGGTAGTGTGTTGAGGATGGTGGTTGTGGTGGTAGTGTGTTGAGGATGGTGGTTGTGGTAGTGTGTTGAGGATGGTGGTTGTGGAGGTAGTGTGTTGAGGATGGTGGTTGTGGTGGTAGTGTGTTGAGGATGGTGGTTGTGGTAGTGTGTTGAGGATGGTGGTTGTGGTGGTAGTGTGTTGAGGATGGTGGTTGTGGTGGTAGTGTGTTGAGGATGGTGGTTGTGGTAGTGTGTTGAGGATGGTGGTTGTGGTGGTAGTGTGTTGAGGATGGTGGTTGTGGAGGTAGTGTGTTGAGGATGGTGGTTGTGGAGGTAGTGTGTTGAGGATGGTGGTTGTGGAGGTAGTGTGTTGAGGATGGTGGTTGTGGAGGTAGTGTGTTGAGGATGGTGGTTGTGGTAGTGTGTTGAGGATGGTGGTTGTGGTGGTAGTGTTGAGGATGGTGGTTGTGGAGGTAGTGTGTTGAGGATGGTGGTTGTGGAGGTAGTGTGTTGAGGATGGTGGTTGTGGTAGTGTGTTGAGGATGGTGGTTGCGGTAGTGTGTTGAGGATGGTGGTTGTGGTGGTAGTGTGTTGAGGATGATGGTTGTGGAGGTAGTGTGTTGAGGATGGTGGTTGTGGTGGTAGTGTGTTGAGGATGGTGGTTGTGGTGGTAGTGTTGAGGATGGTGGTTGTGGTGGTAGTGTGTTGATGGTGGTTGTGGTGGTTGTGTGTTGAGGATGGTGGTTGTGGTGGTAGTGTGTTGAGGATGGTGGTTGTGGAGGTAGTGTGTTGAGGATGGTGGTTGTGGTGGTATTGTGTTGAGGATGGTGGTTGTGGTGGTATTGTGTTGAGGATGGTGGTTGTGGAGGTAGTGTGTTGAGGATGGTGGTTGTGGAGGTAGTGTGTTGAGGATGGTGGTTGTGGAGGTAGTGTGTTGAGGATGGTGGTTGTGGTGGTAGTGTGTTGAGGATGGTGGTTGTGGTGGTAGTGTGTTGAGGATGGTGGTTGTGGTAGTGTGTTGAGGATGGTGGTTGTGGAGGTAGTGTGTTGAGGATGGTGGTTGTGGTGGTAGTGTGTTGAGGATGGTGGTTGTGGTAGTGTGTTGAGGATGGTGGTTGTGGTGGTAGTGTGTTGAGGATGGTGGTTGTGGTGGTAGTGTGTTGAGGATGGTGGTTGTGGTAGTGTTGAGGATGGTGGTTGTGGAGGTAGTGTGTTGAGGATGGTGGTTGTGGAGGTAGTGTGTTGAGGATGGTGGTTGCGGTAGTGTGTTGAGGATGGTGGTTGTGGTAGTGTGTTGAGGATGGTGGTTGTGGAGGTAGTGTGTTGAGGATGGTGGTTGTGGTAGTGTGTTGAGGATGGTGGTTGTGGTGGTAGTGTTGAGGATGGTGGTTGTGGAGGTAGTGTGTTGAGGATGGTGGGTGTGGAGGTAGTGTGTTGAGGATGGTGGTTGTGGTAGTGTGTTGAGGATGGTGGTTGTGGTAGTGTGTTGAGGATGGTGGTTGTGGTGGTAGTGTGTTGAGGATGGTGGTTGTGGTGGTAGTGTGTTGAGGATGGTGGTTGTGGAGGTAGTGTGTTGAGGATGGTGGTTGTGGAGGTAGTGTGTTGAGGATGGTGGTTGTGGTGGTAGTGTGTTGAGGATGGTGGTTGTGGTGGTAGTGTTGAGGATGGTGGTTGTGGTGGTAGTGTTGAGGATGGTGGTTGTGGTGGTAGTGTGTTGATGGTGGTTGTGGTGGTAGTGTGTTGATGGTGGTTGTGGTGGTAGTGTTGATGATGGTGGTTGTGGTGGTAGTGTGTTGAGGATGGTGGTTGTGGTGGTAGTGTTGAGGATGGTGGTTGTGGTGGTAGTGTGTTGAGGATGGTGGTTGTGGTGGTAGTGTTGATGATGGTGGTTGTGGTGGTAGTGTGTTGAGGATGGTGGTTGTGGTGGTAGTGTGTTGAGGATGGTGGTTGTGGTGGTAGTGTTGATGGTGGTTGTGGTGGTAGTGTGTTGAGGATGGTGGTTGTGGTGGTAGTGTTGAGGATGGTGGTTGTGGTGGTAGTGTGTTGAGGATGGTGGTTGTGGTGGTAGTGTGTTGAGGATGGTGGTTGTGGTGGTAGTGTGTTGAGGATGGTGGTTGTGGTGGTAGTGTGTTGAGGATGGTGGTTGTGGTGGTAGTGTTGAGGATGGTGGTGGTTGTGGTGGTAGTGTGTTGAGGATGGTGGTGGTTGTGGTGGTAGTGTGTTGAGGATGGTGGTTGTGGTGGTAGTGTGTTGAGGATGGTGGTTGTGGTGGTAGTGTGTTGAGGATGGTGGTTGTGGTGGTAGTGTGTTGAGGATGGTGGTTGTGGTGGTAGTGTGTTGAGGATGGTGGTTGTGGAGGTAGTGTGTTGAGGATGGTGGTTGTGATGGCAGTGTGTTGAGGATGGTGGTTGTGGTGGTAGTGTGTTGAGGATGGTGGTTGTGATGGCAGTGTGTTGAGGATGGTGGTTGTGATGGCAGTGTGTTGAGGATGGTGGTTGTGGAGGTAGTGTGTTGAGGATGGTGGTTGTGGTGGTAGTGTGTTGAGGATGGTGGTTGTGATGGCAGTGTGTTGAGGATGGTGGTTGTGATGGCAGTGTGTTGAGGATGGTGGTTGTGATGGCAGTGTGTTGAGGATGGTGGTTGTGGTGGTAGTGTTGAGGATGGTGGTTGTGGTGGTAGTGTTGAGGATGGTGGTTGTGGTGGTAGTATGTTGAGGATGGTGGTTGTCGTGGTAGTGTGTTGAGGATGGTGGTAGTGTGTTGAGGATGGTGGTAGTGTGTTGAGGATGGTGGTTGTGGTAGTGTGTTGAGGATGGTGGTAGTGTGTTGAGGATGGTGGTAGTGTGTTGAGGATGGTGGTAGTATGTTGAGGATGGTGGTTGTCGTGGTAGTGTGTTGAGGATGGTGGTAGTGTGTTGAGGATGGTGGTAGTGTGTTGAGGATGGTGGTTGTGGTAGTGTGTTGAGGATGGTGGTAGTGTGTTGAGGATGGTGGTAGTGTGTTGAGGATGGTAGTGTTGAGGATGGTGGTTGTGGTGGTAGTGTTGAGGATGGTGGTTGTGGTAGTGTGTTGAGGATGGTGGTTGTGGTAGTGTGTTGAGGATGGTGGTAGTGTGTTGAGGATGGTGGTAGTATGTTGAGGATGGTGGTTGTCGTGGTAGTGTGTTGAGGATGGTGGTAGTGTGTTGAGGATGGTGGTAGTGTGTTGAGGATGGTGGTAGTGTGTTGAGGATGGTGGTAGTGTGTTGAGGATGGTGGTAGTGTGTTGAGGATGGTGGTAGTGTGTTGAGGATGGTGGTTGTGGTAGTGTCACGTGTACTCACCTTTTTGTGGTTGCAGGAGTCGACTGATAGCGCTCTCTTTCTTTCTCTCTCTCGGTCTGTGTGAGAGAGGGGTCGGGGGGGGGGGTAGGGGAGGTGTTACCGTGCTAGTGGAGGTCACTCCAGGGCGGGTGGTGGTGGTGGAAGAGGTCATAATGTCAGCTATTTTGGTCGTCACGACATAGAACTACCTGAGGTCATACAAGGTCACTCCTCTCATGTATTCACACCAGTTTACCTGAGCAGTCTTGGCTTAATACTGCCTGATCAATTTGAATTTCTCTCTATCTCTCTCTCTCTCTCTCTCTCTCTCTCTCTCTCTCTCTCTCTCTCTCTCTCTCTCTCTCTCTCTCTCTCTCTCTCTCTCTCTCTCTCTCTCTCTCTCTCTCTCTCTCTCTCACACACACACACACACACACACACACACACACACACACACACACACACACACACACTGTTTATATTTAAAAACACTTTAGTTAACCTCTATTATTCATGTTTGTCTCTGACTTATATTTTTTCATGATCATGTACAGTGTACTCGCCTAATTGTGGATGCCGGGTTCAAGTCTCAGCTCCTAGTCGTGCCTCTCCACTGGCAGCTACCGGGTTCACACACTCCTGGCTTCCTGAGCCCATTCACACATATTCTTAAAACTATGTTTGGATCCCTCTTTTGTTTTTATCTTTCAGCTGAGTCCTCGTATGTCTGTGACCTGCCTCTCCAACAAATTCCTGCTCCCCTTCCTCTCAGTTTCGGTATTTTGTATGCCGTAATCGTGTCACCTCTGGTCTTTTTTTGCCCTCTAACATCAGGTTTAACTGCTACTATGTTCTGTTCATAACTCCCCATAACCTTTGGGACTAGTCTCGTTGCAAATCTTTAGACTTTTTTTTCAAGCTTTTATACATGATAGTGTGTGCTGCGCCGCACACTCCAAGATGGGCCTGGTATATACTCTTAATAGGATATTGAATGTGTAATTGCTAGCCTTGTGGTTGCTGCAGCGGTTATTTAGTTAATGTGGACTTCAGTACAAATGTTTGGGACTATGCTCTCCCCGAGAAACGTTTGCCGTCTTTGCCCCCAACCCCCCACCCACCTCCCCTCCAACCCCCACCTCCACCCCACCTCCCCTCCAACCCCACCTCCACCTCCACCTCCACCCCCACCTCCAACCCCACCTCCAACCCCACCTCCAACCCCACCTCCACCCCCACCTCCACCCCCACCTCCACCCCCACCTCCAACCCCACCTCCATCCCCACCAACCCCACCTCCACCTCCACCTCCAACCCCACCTCCACCCCCACCTCCAACCCCACCTCCACCTCCAACCCCACCTCCACCTCCAACCCCACCTCCAACCCCACCTCCACCCCCACCTTTACCTCCACCCCCACCTCCAACCCCACCTCCACCTCCACCCCCACCTCCATCCCCACCTCCACCTCCAACCCCACCTCCACCCCCACCTCCACCCCCACCTCCACCCCCACCTCCACCCCGACACTGCAACTTCTTGGGATCTTAATACTTGGGAATTCTTCACTTGCCTAACCCTGGGCACGACCTACTTCCACATTGGACAGATGTGACACCACCTACGACTGCTGCACCTCTCCTGTCTACGGTATATATATTGATGGACTGACCACATCGACTTAAGGTTGAGGGACTGATTACCTAATTCTCCTCCTGTTCTTCACGTTTCTCCTTTGTATGGACTGATGAAGCCACTGTGTGGCGAAACGTTTCCTCAATAAAGATACCCAAGAGTTGCACATGTGTCGAATTTATCAACGTGTCGGTTCTCTGAACCATTAATCTGCAAAGGTTATCTTGTGAAGATAACATCGAACTTAACAGTATTGTACACTGACAGGTTAACTTGTGAAGATAACACCGAACTTAACAGTATTGTACACTGACAGGTTAACTTGTGAAGATAACACCGAACTTAACAGTATTGTACACTGACAGGTTATCTTGTGAAGGTAACACCGAACTTAACAGTATTGTACACTGACAGGTTATCTTGTGAAGATAACAGCGAACTTAACAGTATTGTACACTGACAGGTTATCTTGTGAAGATAACACCGAACTTAACAGTATTGTACACTGACAGGTTATCTTGTGAAGATAACACCGAACTTAACAGTATTGTACACTGACAGGTTATCTTGTGAAGATAACACCGAACTTAACAGTATTGTACACTGACAGGTTATCTTGTGAAGATAACACCGAACTTAACAGTATTGTACACTGACAGATTAACTTGTGAAGATATCACCGAACTTAACAGTATTACTAAGGTGACTCTGGGTCAGTGTCAGACCCCGCTAGACATACACCTTCACAGGTCTATATTAGTTATGTCCTGTGATACAGTTCTCATACTTAAGCTATACAGTACAATATATCTTTGATGAGCTTCGAGTTGTTTTCTGCTGCCAGAGCCCAGCCTGAATATCATCAAATATCACTTCATAGATCTAGCCGGTACAAAATGTTATGTATGTCATCTTACGGCTTCATTAATTCCGATATCATTAAGAAACATGTGGTTTGGTTTTCCCAGTAAGGTTTGCCTGAAGCTGTGTATGACATTGAACATTTATGATATAGTGTTGTTGTGTATGATGCTCTCTGACTACACTATCCTTTTATCACCCACATTTCCATACTAACTGTACTGCCATAGATAGTTTGTGTCCATACACAAGTCTTGTTTCACACTTCATTGTGTGGATCTGCTTAGTTGACTTTGTATTGTTTATTTTCTTCAAGATTATTGGTTAGTTCTTTGTAACAGTATTTTTCATTCTGTTTGAGGAACCAAAATTATATTCTAAATTGTGTTTTTTTAATACTAATTTAGTTAAATCATCGACATTGTCATGCTCCCGGAAGACATTGTGAAAGGGCATCCACAAAGCTTAACTCTGATCCCTTGTTTTAATAATTTGTTTATATCTGTCTTTGGCTTCGTGCACAAGCATGCTATACTTAGATCTCAGGCTATTTGCAGAAAATAGTGAGAATAGGACGTAAGATACAGTTGGTGACTTTAGTTGTAGTTTCTACGAACTATAGTTATGTAGCAGGGCGCACATGCGCGTGTGCGTGGGCTCAGTTTTCTTAAGCGTTAGCGGTGGTACCTAATAGGGAAAATACGGTGAATGACTAATCTATCGACTGTGATCAACACATACGTGATCCTTGCGTTCTTTAAGTGGAAATTCAAGAAAATATTAGAAGTTCCAAGGACGAAGACTAAGCTCAGTGTTTGTGGGAAACAGGAAGTGCTGTCACTCTAGGGAAGCAGTCAATTGTATTACTGTTGTGTGAATTTGGAAAAAAATGGACTGCCATCAACGGTAATGAAGGGAGTAGACTAGCTACAAAAAAAATCACGAAAAACTACTAACACTGAGAAATCAGCATGAAATAAATTTAAATAGATGTGTAAGGGAAAAATTAGCGTAGGTCTAGCTGGCGTGAGAGTGATGAAACAAGGATCCCAGTATAGTGCAGTGACGAGAAAACTGTCTTGATTATATATAGTGTACATCCTCTGTGATAACCAGTCTACAGCAGTGATAAAATGACAGTGATGAAAGAAAAGAAACCAAAAACAGTGAAGTGTGAGGCAGTCTACCCGTCCTGGTGTTAACATAGTGAAGTGTGAGGCAGTCTACCCGTCCTGGTGTTAACATAGTGAAGTGTGAGGCAGTCTACCCGTCCTGGTGTTAACATAGTGATGTGTGAGGCAGTCTACCCGTCCTGGTGTTAACATAGTGATGTGTGAGGCAGTCTACCCGTCCTGGTGTTAACATAGTGATGTGTGAAGCAGTCTACCCGTCCTGGTGTTAACATAGTGATGTGTGAAGCAGTCTACCCGTCCTGGTGTTAACATAGTGATGTGTGAAGCAGTCTACCCGTCCTGGTGTTAACATAGTGAGGTGTGAGGCAGTCTACCCGTCCTGGTGTTAACATAGTGAAGTGTGAGGCAGTCTACCCGTCCTGGTGTTAACATAGTGAAGTGTGAGGCAGTCTACCCGTCCTGGTGTTAACATAGTGATGTGTGAAGCAGTCTACCCGTCCTGGTGTTAACATAGTGATGTGTGAGGCAGTCTACCCGTCCTGGTGTTAACATAGTGATGTGTGAAGCAGTCTACCCGTCCTGGTGTTAACATAGTGATGTGTGAAGCAGTCTACCCGTCCTGGTGTTAACATAGTGAAGTGTGAGGCAGTCTACCCGTCCTGGTGTTAACATAGTGATGTGTGAAGCAGTCTACCCGTCCTGGTGTTAACATAGTGATGTGTGAAGCAGTCTACCCGTCCTGGTGTTAACATAGTGATGTGTGAAGCAGTCTACCCGTCCTGGTGTTAACATAGTGATGTGTGAAGCAGTCTACCCGTCCTGGTGTTAACATAGTGATGTGTGAGGCAGTCTACCCGTCCTGGTGTTAACATAGTGATGTGTGAAGCAGTCTACCCGTCCTGGTGTTAACATAGTGAAGTGTGAAGCAGTCTACCCGTCCTGGTGTTAACATAGTGATGTGTGAGGCAGTCTACCCGTCCTGGTGTTAACATAGTGATGTGTGAAGCAGTCTACCCGTCCTGGTGTTAACATAGTGAAGTGTGAAGCAGTCTACCCGTCCTGGTGTTAACATAGTGATGTGTGAGGCAGTCTACCCGTCCTGGTGTTAACATAGTGAAGTGTGAAGCAGTCTACCCGTCCTGGTGTTAACATAGTGAAGTGTGAAGCAGTCTACCCGTCCTGGTGTTAACATAGTGAAGTGTGAAGCAGTCTACCCGTCCTGGTGTTAACATAGTGATGTGTGAGGCAGTCTACCCGTCCTGGTGTTAACATAGTGATGTGTGAAGCAGTCTACCCGTCCTGGTGTTAACATAGTGAAGTGTGAAGCAGTCTACCCGTCCTGGTGTTAACATAGTGAGGTGTGAAGCAGTCTACCCGTCCTGGTGTTAACATAGTGATGTGTGAGGCAGTCTACCCGTCCTGGTGTTAACATAGTGATGTGTGAAGCAGTCTACCCATCCTGGTGTTAACATAGTGATGTGTGAGGCAGTCTACCCATCCTGGTGTTAACATAGTGATGTGTGAGGCAGTCTACCCATCCTGGTGTTAACATAGTGATGTGTGAGGCAGTCTACCCGTCCTGGTGTTAACATAGTGATGTGTGAAGCAGTCTACCCGTCCTGGTGTTAACATAGTGATGTGTGAGGCAGTCTACCCGTCCTGGTGTTAACATAGTGATGTGTGAAGCAGTCTACCCGTCCTGGTGTTAACATAGTGATGTGTGAAGCAGTCTACCCATCCTGGTGTTAACATAGTGATGTGTGAAGCAGTCTACCCGTCCTGGTGTTAACATAGTGATGTGTGAGGCAGTCTACCCGTCCTGGTGTTAACATAGTGAAGTGTGAAGCAGTCTACCCGTCCTGGTGTTAACATAGTGATGTGTGAAGCAGTCTACCCGTCCTGGTGTTAACATAGTGATGTGTGAAGCAGTCTACCCGTCCTGGTGTTAACATAGTGATGTGTGAGGCAGTCTACCCGTCCTGGTGTTAACATAGTGATGTGTGAAGCAGTCTACCCGTCCTGGTGTTAACATAGTGATGTGTGAAGCAG
Organism: Cherax quadricarinatus; assembly: GCF_038502225.1. Lineage (NCBI taxonomy): Eukaryota > Metazoa > Arthropoda > Malacostraca > Decapoda > Parastacidae > Cherax > Cherax quadricarinatus. The sequence goes on along the minus strand of NC_091372.1, from coordinate 13,874,465 downwards.
TCTACCCGTCCTGGTGTTAACATAGTGATGTGTGAGGCAGTCTACCCGTCCTGGTGTTAACATAGTGAAGTGTGAAGCAGTCTACCCGTCCTGGTGTTAACATAGTGATGTGTGAGGCAGTCTACCCGTCCTGGTGTTAACATAGTGATGTGCGAGGCAGTCTACCCGTCCTGGTGTTAACATAGTGAAGTGTGAAGCAGTCTACCCGTCCTGGTGTTAACATAGTGAAGTGTGAGGCAGTCTACCCGTCCTGGTGTTAACATAGTGATGTGTGAGGCAGTCTACCCGTCCTGGTGTTAACATAGTGAAGTGTGAGGCAGTCTACCCGTCCTGGTGTTAACATAGTGATGTGTGAGGCAGTCTACCCGTCCTGGTGTTAACATAGTGATGTGTGAGGCAGTCTACCCGTCCTGGTGTTAACATAGTGATGTGTGAGGCAGTCTACCCGTCCTGGTGTTAACATAGTGAAGTGTGAGGCAGTCTACCCGTCCTGGTGTTAACATAGTGATGTGTGAGGCAGTCTACCCGTCCTGGTGTTAACATAGTGAAGTGTGAAGCAGTCTACCCGTCCTGGTGTTAACATAGTGATGTGTGAGGCAGTCTACCCGTCCTGGTGTTAACATAGTGAAGTGTGAAGCAGTCTACCCGTCCTGGTGTTAACATAGTGAAGTGTGAAGCAGTCTACCCGTCCTGGTGTTAACATAGTGATGTGTGAGGCAGTCTACCCGTCCTGGTGTTAACATAGTGATGTGTGAGGCAGTCTACCCGTCCTGGTGTTAACATAGTGAAGTGTGAAGCAGTCTACCCGTCCTGGTGTTAACATAGTGAAGTGTGAAGCAGTCTACCCGTCCTGGTGTTAACATAGTGATGTGTGAGGCAGTCTACCCGTCCTGGTGTTAACATAGTGATGTGTGAGGCAGTCTACCCGTCCTGGTGTTAACATAGTGAAGTGTGAAGCAGTCTACCCGTCCTGGTGTTAACATAGTGATGTGTGAGGCAGTCTACCCGTCCTGGTGTTAACATAGTGATGTGTGAAGCAGTCTACCCGTCCTGGTGTTAACATAGTGAAGTGTGAAGCAGTCTACCCGTCCTGGTGTTAACATAGTGATGTGTGAGGCAGTCTACCCGTCCTGGTGTTAACATACTGATGTGTGAGGCAGTCTACCCGTCCTGGTGTTAACATAGTGAAGTGTGAAGCAGTCTACCCGTCCTGGTGTTAACACAGTGAAGTGTGAAGCAGTCTACCCGTCCTGGTGTTAACATAGTGATGTGTGAGGCAGTCTACCCGTCCTGGTGTTAACATAGTGATGTGTGAGGCAGTCTACCCGTCCTGGTGTTAACATAGTGAAGTGTGAAGCAGTCTACCCGTCCTGGTGTTAACATAGTGATGTGTGAGGCAGTCTACCCGTCCTGGTGTTAACATAGTGAGGTGTGAGGCAGTCTACCCGTCCTGGTGTTGATATATGAAGTGTGAGGCAGTCTACCCGTCCTGGTGTTAACATAGTGAGGTGTGAGGCAGTCTACCCGTCCTGGTGTTAACATAGTGAGGTGTGAGGCAGTCTACCCGTCCTGGTGTTAACATAGTGATGTGTGAGGCAGTCTACCCGTCCTGGTGTTAACATAGTGATGTGTGAGGCAGTCTACCCGTCCTGGTGTTGATATAGTGAAGTGTGAGGCAGTCTACCCGTCCTGGTGTTAACATAGTGATGTGTGAGGCAGTCTACCCGTCCTGGTGTTGATATAGTGATGTGTGAGGCAGTCTACCCGTCCTGGTGTTAACATAGTGAGGTGTGAGGCAGTGTACCCGTCCTGGTGTTAACATAGTGAGGTGTGAGGCAGTCTACCCGTCCTGGTGTTAACATAGTGAGGTGTGAGGCAGTCTACCCGTCCTGGTGTTAACATAGTGATGTGTGAGGCAGTCTACCCGTCCTGGTGTTAACATAGTGAGGTGTGAGGCAGTCTACACGTCCTGGTGTTAACATAGTGAGGTGTGAGGCAGTCTACCCGTCCTGGTGTTAACATAGTGAGGTGTGAGGCAGTCTACACGTCCTGGTGTTAACATAGTGAGGTGTGAGGCAGTCTACCCGTCCTGGTGTTAACATAGTGATGTGTGAGGCAGTCTACCCGTCCTGGTGTTAACATAGTGAGGTGTGAGGCAGTCTACACGTCCTGGTGTTAACATAGTGAGGTGTGAGGCAGTCTGCACGTCCTGGTGTTAACATAGTGAGGTGTGAGGCAGTCTACCCGTCCTGGTGTTAACATAGTGATGTGTGAGGCAGTCTACCCGTCCTGGTGTTAACATAGTGAGGTGTGAGGCAGTCTACACGTCCTGGTGTTAACATAGTGAGGTGTGAGGCAGTCTACACGTCCTGGTGTTAACATAGTGAGGTGTGAGGCAGTCTACCCGTCCTGGTGTTAACATAGTGATGTGTGAGGCAGTCTACCCGTCCTGGTGTTAACATAGTGAGGTGTGAGGCAGTCTACACGTCCTGGTGTTAACATAGTGAGGTGTGAGGCAGTCTACCCGTCCTGGTGTTAACATAGTGAGGTGTGAGGCAGTCTACACGTCCTGGTGTTAACATAGTGAAGTGTGAGACACTCTACCCGTCCTGGTGTTAACATAGTGATGTGTGAGGCAGTCTACCCGTCCTGGTGTTAACATAGTGATGTGTGAGGCAGTCTACCCGTCCTGGTGTTAACATAGTGAAGTGTGAGGCAGTCTACCCGTCCTGGTGTTAACATAGTGAGGTGTGAGACACTCTACCCGTCCTGGTGTTAACATAGTGAGGTGTGAGGTAGTCTACCCGTAGTGGTGTTAACATAGTGAGGTGTGAGGCAGTCTACCCGTCCTGGTGTTAACATAGTGAGGTGTGAGACACTCTACCCGTCCTGGTGTTAACATAGTGAGGTGTGAGGTAGTCTACCCGTAGTGGTGTTAACATAGTGAGGTGTGAGGCAGTCTACCCGTCCTGGTGTTAACATAGTGAGGTGTGAGACACACTACCCGTCCTGGTGTTAACATAGTGAGGTGTGAGGTAGTCTACCCGTAGTGGTGTTAACATAGTGAGGTGTGAGGCAGTCTGCCCGTCCTGGTGTTAACATAGTGAGGTGTGAGGCAGTCTACCCGTCTTGGTGTTAACATAGTGATGTGTGAGGCAGTCTACCCGTCCTGGTGTTAACATAGTGATGTGTGAGGCAGTCTACCCGTCCTGGTGTTGATATAGTGAGGTGTGAGGCAGTCTACCCGTCCTGGTGTTAACATAGTGATGTGTGAGGCAGTCTACCCGTCCTGGTGTTAACATAGTGATGTGTGAGGCAGTCTACCCGTCCTGGTGTTAACATAGTGAGGTGTGAGGCAGTCTACCCGTCCTGATGTTAACATAGTGATGTGTGAGGCAGTCTACCCGTCCTGGTGTTGACATGTGACAAGTGTATACCCAAAGGTTTCAGTTACCATTTATAATTAAATGACTTGGATACTGATACATAATGGAAATATGTAGTGAATCTAAATTGTCAGTGGAACAATTCAACGATAGTGATTAAACATAATGGATGCGTTTTTAAAGTAAAACGTGGCATCGCATGCAAGAAGTGCCATGTACCCTTGGGTGGTGTGTTACAGCCATACGTTTGGTCGGGCAACCACACAGGCCCACCATATACCACCATTATACCATATATCCCACACCACAATAACTCAACCTTAGCAAGAAAACATGCACCTGACTTGTGTATGTGGGGAGCCCTGGAAATGTACTCGGATTGAAAAAGTCTGTGTAATGTTATACACCATAAATGTAAATGTTTTTAATGTATAGTAAGTCTCTGCCTTAAATACATCCCACATACTCATACATTGACCCTCTAACACCCCACCTCCTGAGTGCAGAGCAGAAAGGTAAAGTGAAAATCAGGTTCTGGTGGTACCCAGTTTGCAAGTAGGATACAGGCAGGATGGCAGTACAGTGCACCTGTGGGACATGTGAAAAGGCTCTTGGTAAAAAATCCAGAATCACATGCAACTTTGTTTTACTCAATATCATGTCTCCTGTGCAAGAATAAACACTGCATCCAAAAATGACATCTATCCAGAAAGGTGCTTCTGGATCTGCAATAAGGATGTGGAACTATGGACAGATATCAGGAAAGTACTCAGGAGGTGAGTAAAAAATTAAGCATGAAAACGAAGAGGAACTATTGGATAGTCTACCCAGAATATATAGAGCATGGAAAGATGGGAGAGGATTAAAATTTAACATTGAGAATGTTCTGCTAGCCTTCACACTGTCAGAAGTATCATTGCTCTGCTAGCCTTCACACTGTCAGAACTATCATTGCCCTGCTAGCCTTCACACTGTCAGAAGTATCATTGCTCTGCTAGCCTTCACACTGTCAGAAGTATCATTGCTCTGCTAGCCTTCACACTGTCAGAAGTATCATTGCTCTGCTAGCCTTCAAACTGTCAGAAGTATCATTGCTCTGCTAGCCTTCACTGTCAGAACTATCATTGCCCTGCTAGCCTTCACACACACACACACACACACACACACACACACACACACACACACACACACACACACACACACACACACACACCTTGTCTCACCTTTTATACACGTCATTCCTAACCTGGATCTTAGGGTTTTGTTTCTGTTAATGCTTTTGTTTCCCAGTACATTGTCTAATCTTCCGAACAAATGCCTTGACCTGGTCTTGGCTTTATCCTCACCTCTCAAGCTCCTAACCTGTGTTGTGCTGTCTTGTTCACCTGACCTGACTCTCTCCTCGTGTCTTCCACCGGCTTTTTTAACTCGATATAGAGATTATGCATCGGAAAAAAAATGGTAGATTGGGTAATTAGTCCCTCAGCTGAATAGTTATTTTCAGTTTCGTAGTTTGGATCAATCTAAAGCAGAAGCAGGAGGATGGACGTTTATTTACAGGAAGCAGGGAGAGGTGCAGCAGTGTAAAGGCATTGTTAGTAGTACAAGTAGGTCATCTTAAGAGTTGTGGAAGATATCCTTTGTACCAAGACTGCATGGCATTGCTGTCATCTATGTATACCTGACACACAAGACACAGGTGTTGCACGTGTCTTATTCATCTACTTCTCAATATTATGTATCAGTGACATAAACACCTGTCCTTGTTTTCTCCCTCAGTTGTGACTAGATAATGATCAAGCACATTACGGAACTTAGTCTGTTGTCTTCCCAAGTTGTTCAAGCCAGATGCTCAACCATTACGACAGCATTATCAAGGATTTGGAAAAAAATGCACATGTTTTCTACGTAGATTTTTACAACAGCGTTTGACAAATGTGTTCATGGCGTGAAAGCGTAAATAACCAGCTGTATTTCAGTGGCTACGCGACCTGATACTGATATCCTTGTATTCCTGTAGCGCAGTGCACAAAGTCAGGTGACCGAGGAGGGAATAAGTTAAGGAAACTCCTCGTATTGGAGATGTTTCATGTATAGGTTTGCCAGAACAGCACTTAATGGTGAACTTACAGGTAGACTCAAAGTCTGACGAAAGAAATTCTTTAAAAAAAAAAGAAAAAAGAAACAAAAGCAAAATATAGTTTGAGATATAAGTCGGTGGCTGCAAGAGTGAGGTCAGTGTTGTCATCAGTGTTTCTTCACTGGGGATGTAACTTCTAGGCTGGAGAGCCTAGACTTTGTGACCAACTATGTGGGTGAAACGTAGTACAGGATCACATTGGTACCTTTGTCTTTCATGACTTGGTACTGTGAGAGAGTTGATTATATCGCACAGTAAAATTGTTGATCATCCTCAAGTTACTTTCTGATAAGTTTGGTTGTACTACCTGTGATGACAGCGAAAACGGCTGTTACCAACAGCTTGTTTGATGCAGTCATCAACGAGGGCTGGTGTGTGACCGGGTCCTGGGAATTTTAACTCTGAATCAGCTTCAGGTATCCGTCATATGAAGCCTTGAAACCAGTGCCAGGTCTGCCATGGTTGTCATATCCAGGACATCTACACTGAACGTTGGTTTCCTCAACCACTTGATGCCGTATTTTGTAACAAGTCATAACTGTTACCAGTTTCAGGAGTCTGCTTTTACTGCAGCTCAACCTCTTCCAGGGCTTTCCTGGTTCTTAACCTAGTCAGCCAAGCTGTTGTTATTAGCAGCCTGTCTGTCCGCATATCTATCACAACCTGGCTGATTTGGCATGTATGAACTTCGGCTGCAGTTACTACGAAACTCATCACTTAACTTCTCTCATGACTAATTATAATTGCCCAATATAATACTTTTCTGTCCATTGCTTGTTTCCGCTAGTGACTTAAACTACTTTGTATCAGTTTTTACTGATTAAATACGTACCTAAAATGACGTGTGTGTGTGTGTGTGTGTGTGTGTGTGTGCGTGTGTGTGTGTGTGTGTGTGTGTGTGTGTGTGTGTGTGTGTGTGAAACACCTAAATTACACGGGTCTGTATTTGGAATGTTTTTAATTTTTAATTTTATTCATGGTTGAGATATTACATATTCTTGGGCTGCTGATTGTAAATATCTAAACCATTTTGCTCTATCATGTAAGGATTTTGAATAAAATACATATTAATGATAAATGTGAATTTTTAATGGATTGATGTTGGTTTGCCGGTACTTCCGGTCCGGGTCTTCTCCAGATGGCAACCCGGCGGTGGGGGGGAATTTTAAATAATTTGTTAATTTATTAAAATTAGGAAAGTAATGATGGAAAGCACATTCTGTTAGTTTTAAGAACATATGAATTCCAAATCAACAGGAATCAAATCAAATGTTTTTATTAAAAAAAATATGCTGCTAATGGTTAGCCTACATATTGGATCAAAGGAAAGAGGACCGCTTTATTTGTATCTTGTGCTGTGCATCGAGACCATTACGTTTCAATGTCCAACAGTAATCCACCATCATGCTGACATTCCATTTGCCCAGGTATCGAGTTTCCATGGTGTAAATATCGTGATGGAACCGCTCTCCTTGTTCCTCACTGTAGTCCCTACAATTGTTGGGAAAATAGTCAAGATGTGAGTGCAAAAAGTGCATCTTCACACTCATTCTAGACCCAAGTTCTTGGAAACTTGAAATCAGGTCTTGGATCATTTATTTTTTTCATATTCTGGGAAGCGTCTGTTTCCCAGGAAGTTGTGGACAATTTGCTTGAATGAAAACCAGACCTTCACCTCGACACCTGCTAATGCTTCTTCAAAATAAATGTCCTTCATCAATTCCCGAATCTGAGGCCTAAATAAAATTTTTCATAAGCCCCAATTTGATGTGGAGTGGTGGCAGTAGAATTTTCTTGGGGTCAACTAGTGGCACAGTTTTCACGTCGTGATTTTCTGGTAAGTCACTCTCTTGAATACTATGTGCTTAATTGTCCACTTATTGAGGAATACAGAGACAGACAGTATAATAACCTATGTGACATGTCAAGATATCTTATTAATGAAAATAAGATACCAGATATACTAAGCAAATTTCCTAAATTTGCTTGTAAGTGAACTATAGATATGTAGATATAAATCCATATGTATTCCTGTTAATCCTTTGGGGCCTAGTTCCTAGGCCTTTTGTGTATCCACATGCTCTCGCGCTACCGTCCACAGGATGGATATGGGGTGCACAATAAACTAGCCACTTCGGTGGCAAAATCTAAAAATCTGGTAAGAAGCTGGTTCTTGGTGGCCAGTCTGTTCATAGTGCTGGCTGTCTGCACTACTGTCCCGAAGACACACAAAACACGGCTACTCGGTGTATCCGCCTTGAAGACCTAGTAGGAGAACAACTTTTAAATCACAACAAATGAGAAAAGTTGTGATTCTGGTACTTGATTGCAGATATTAGTGTCTTCATATCTGCGTAAGTTTCTGACATTTGGACACTATGACCAGTTGGCACAGATGCAGCTGTGTTGCCATTGTAGAGAAGTACAGACTTTAAACTTCTTTTAGAAGAATCAGTGAAGTCTCCAGTCATCTGCTTTGTATCACATCCCCAGGTGTTCAATATGGCCAGAAATATTGGAACAGAAAACTAAAGATTCTTCTTTGTCAAAGAACTGAGTGAATTCCGCTTCACGATGACGGTACCAAGCGAATGTTGTTCCAGGAGCTAGAGGTCTGTGTTCCTTCAGTCTAGAGCCAAGTAACTGTTCACTTTCTTTTGGAAGGTTAAGGTCTCTTACCGAGTCATTGAGCTCAGCTTGGTTGAAGGGTTTGGGATCGTCATTTGTTGGTGGTTCATAGTCTACTTCCATCTTAGAATCACAGGTATCAGATTCTGATGAAATTTGCCATGTCTCAGGTGGCACGGGTACAGGAATATCTTCAGTGTGTGGAACAGGTCTTATTGCTGAAGGAATATTTGGGTATATTATGTGATCTTTAGTCTTCTTGTTGAATCCAGCTACTTTAGTCATACCATCGTAGCAGTCATCATGGTGGTACATCTGCTCCCGACATACCATTGGTACTCCAAAGAGCAAACATTTAAGTTTTCCAGTCTGACCACATTTGGAGCTTACTGATACAACTCTTGCAAGCTTCGTGTGGTGCAAATGGTTTGTCCTGGCCTCCAAGTTTGTCCTGGCCTCCAAGTTTGTCCTGGTCTCCAAGTTTGCAGCCAAAATAAACAAAGTAGCAGCGCCTCAATAAAGACGTAATGTTGCTCCGGGAATCTGAAGGGTTGAATTACCCGCAGACATAACAAAATATGTCTGGTGAATTTATGCAGCCTCTAGACATATTAATAATCTGAAAATAAAGAAAAATATATTATTTAACATTTAAATCAATATAAGGTACGCATTATAATTGGTAATATACCACTTTCTCATTTACTTGTACGATAAAAGTAACGTTTCCGTATAACTTGACACCTGATGTGACAGAGATGAAGAAAAAACACAATGAATCACTATTTTCCATATATATATATTATATATATATATATATATATATATATATATATATATATATATATATATATATATATATATATATATATATATATATATATATATATATACCGAAAAAGATACCATAGAGACAAAAAAATCATTCATATCAGTGTTATTGGGATCACCATAAGTTTTTCCATCTACATTCCTTGCAACGTAGACGAGAAAGATCCATCAGAATTGACACCTGCAAATTGTTGAAGAAGTAAGTCACATATCAACACCTGGAAGTTACTTGTGTGAGGACAAGTTCGTCGAGGTACCCCAGTGACAGGTCAGGGTACGTTAACTACACACACACAACTATGTTTGAAGACTCTCCCTTCATGCATAAGTAGGCTGACCATTAGTTTTTTAACCCAAACCGGGCCATTTTAAGAATTGGAGAAGAAAACAAAAAAGGCTAAAATGTACCAGTTTCAGTTAATGTCTACAGACTGAAAAAAGAACAAAAACACGAAATATGGAATCATTCTTTGGTGAACCATTTGTATTTTTTTCACTAGAATGAGCCTAATTTTCTCATAAAAGTCGTTGAAACTTAGATCAGTGTTTATTTTGCAGTACATTAGCCCTTACAATGTAGACTGTCATTCTACCTCTTTCCTGAGACCAGACATCAGCAGTGTCCGGGACAAACTGACTGGGACTTGGTGACCCAACTTTCAAACCGGGACAGTCCCGGTCAGAACGTGTGATGTAGTTCAGCTGGGCTTGTGAGGCCTCCGCTAATCATCTCACTCCTACCACCTCGCCTGCCTCTCCCCTCCCTACATACTCCGCTTACCCCCATATTCCCCTAATCATTACCCCCTACATCACAAACGGAACGTATGGTAAGCCTAGTCATAGGGTAATTACCAACAAACTCCTGTTGTTTTCAACCTGATAAGTTGCTCAGGTTAGTTACTACACAGCTGGTCAGGAACTGCATGCGCCCTGCACTAACACAACCTGATTGATCAGGACACTAAAGCAGAGGCTTGGTCCGGGACCAGGTCTGGTAGTGTGTATGGAGGCTGCTTATTGCTTTGTATAGAGATGAGGCAGAAGTGACTTTCTCACTCTCCACTGTCTCAGCCTTCCTCTTGCTAGCTAGAGTAATACCAGAGTGTAAGACCTGGTTCCTGGTAGCTAGAGTAATACCAGAGTGTAAGACCTGGTTCCTGGTAGCTAGAGTAATACCAGAGTGTAAGACCTGGCTCCTGGTAGCTAGAGTATTACCAGAGTGTAAGACCTGGTTCCTGGTAGCTAGAGTAATACCAGAGTGTAAGACCTGGTTCCTGGTAGCTAGAGTATTACCAGAGTGTAAGACCTGGTTCCTGGTAGCTAGAGTAATACCAGAGTGTAAGACCTGGCTCCTGGTAGCTAGAGTATTACCAGAGTGTAAGACCTGGTTCCTGGTAGCTAGAGTAATACCAGAGTGTAAGACTTGGTTCCTGGTAGCTAGAGTAATACCAGAGTGTAAGACCTGGCTCCTGGTAGCTAGAGTAATACCAGAGTGTAAGACCTGGTTCCTGGTAGCTAGAGTATTACCAGAGTGTAAGACCTGGTTCCTGGTAGCTAGAGTAATACCAGAGTGTAAGACCTGGTTCCTGGTAGCTAGAGTAATACCAGAGTGTAAGACCTGGTTCCTGGTAGCTAGAGTAATACCAGAGTGTAAGACCTGGTTCCTGGTAGCTAGAGTAATACCAGAGTGTAAGACCTGGTTCCTGGTAGCTAGTAATACCAGAGTGTAAGACCTGGTTCCTGGTAGCTAGAGTAATACCAGAGTGTAAGACCTGGTTCCTGGTAGCTAGAGTAATACCAGAGTGTAAGACCTGGTTCCTGGTAGCTAGAGTAATACCAGAGTGTAAGACCTGGTTCCTGGTAGCTAGAGTAATACCAGAGTGTAAGACCTGGTTCCTGGTAGCTAGAGTAATACCAGAGTGTAAAACCTGGTTCCTGGTAGCTAGAGTATTACCAGAGTGTAAGACCTGGTTCCTGGTAGCTAGTAGTAATACCAGAGTGTAAGACCTGGTTCCTGGTAGCTATAGTAATACCAGAGTGTAAGACTTGGTTCCTGGTAGCTAGAGTAGAGTAATACCAGAGTGTAAGACCTGGTTCCTGGTAGCTAGAGTAATACCAGAGTGTAAGACCTGGTTCCTGGTAGCTAGAGTAATACCAGAGTGTAAGACCTGGCTCCTGGTAGCTAGAGTAATACCAGAGTGTAAGACTTGGTTCCTGGTAGCTAGAGTATTACCAGAGTGTAAGACCTGGTTCCTGGTAGCTATAGTAATACCAGAGTGTAAGACTTGGTTCCTGGTAGCTAGAGTAATACCAGAGTGTAAGACCTGGTTCCTGGTAGCTAGAGTAATACCAGAGTGTAAGACCTGGTTCCTGGTAGCTAGAGTAATACCAGAGTGTAAGACCTGGTTCCTGGTAGCTAGAGTAATACCAGAGTGTAAGACCTGGCTCCTGGTAGCTAGAGTAATACCAGAGTGTAAGACCTGGTTCCTGGTAGCTAGAGTAATACCAGAGTGTAAGACCTGGTTCCTGGTAGCTAGAGTAATACCAGAGTGTAAGACCTGGTTCCTGGTAGCTAGAGTAATACCAGAGTGTAAGACCTGGTTCCTGGTAGCTAGAGTAATACCAGAGTGTAAGACCTGGTTCCTGGTAGCTAGAGTAATACCAGAGTGTAAGACCTGGTTCCTGGTAGCTAGAGTAATACCAGAGTGTAAGACCTGGTTCCTGGTAGCTAGAGTAATACCAGAGTGTAAGACCTGGTTCCTGGTAGCTAGAGTATTACCAGAGTGTAAGACCTGGTTCCTGGTAGCTAGAGTAATACCAGAGTGTAAGACCTGGTTCCTGGTAGCTAGAGTAATACCAGAGTGTAAGTGTAAGACCTGGTTTCTGGTAGCTAGAGTAATACCAGAGTGTAAGACCTGGTTCCTGGTAGCTAGAGTAATACCAGAGTGTAAAACCTGGTTCCTGGTAGCTAGAGTAATACCAGAGTGTAAAACCTGGTTCCTGGTAGCTAGAGTAATACCAGAGTGTAAGACCTGGTTCCTGGTAGCTAGAGTAATACCAGAGTGTAAAACCTGGTTCCTGGTAGCTAGAGTAATACCAGAGTGTAAGACCTGGTTCCTGGTAGCTAGAATACCAGAGTGTAAGACCTGGTTCCTGGTAGCTAGAGTAATACCAGAGTGCAAGACCTGGTTCCTGGTAGCTAGAGTAATACCAGAGTGTAAAACCTGGTTCCTGGTAGCTAGAGTAATACCAGAGTGTAAGACCTGGCTCCTGGTAGCTAGAGTAATACCAGAGTGTAAGACCTGGTTCCTGGTAGCTAGAGTAATACCAGAGTGTAAAACCTGGTTCCTGGTAGCTAGAGTAATACCAGAGTGTAAAACCTGGCTCCTTGTAGCTAGATTAATACCAGAGTGTAAGACCTGGTTCCTGGTAGCTAGAGTAATACCAGAGTGTAAGACCTGGCTCCTGGTACCTGGTTCCTGGTAGCTAGAGTAATACCAGAGTGTAAGACCTGGCTCCTGGTAGCTAGAGTAATACCAGAGTGTAAGACCTGGTTCCTGGTAGCTAGAGTAATACCAGAGTGTAAGACCTGGTTCCTGGTAGCTAGAGTAATACCAGAGTGTAAGACCTGGCTCCTGGTAGCTAGAGTAATACCAGAGTGTAAGACCTGGTTCCTGGTAGCTAGAGTAATACCAGAGTGTAAGACCTGGTTCCTGGTAGCTAGAGTAATACCAGAGTGTAAGACCTGGCTCCTGGTAGCTAGAGTAATACCAGAGTGTAAGACCTGGTTCCTGGTAGCTAGAGTAATACCAGAGTGTAAGACCTGGTTCCTGGTAGCTAGAGTAATACCAGAGTGTAAGACCTGGTTCCTGGTAGCTAGAGTAATACCAGAGTGTAAGACCTGGTTCCTGGTAGCTAGAGTAATACCAGAGTGTAAGACCTGGTTCCTGGTAGCTAGAGTAATACCAGAGTGTAAGACCTGGTTCCTGGTAGCTAGAGTAATACCAGAGTGTAAGACCTGGTTCCTGGTAGCTAGAGTAATACCAGAGTGTAAGACCTGGCTCCTGGTAGCTAGAGTAATACCAGAGTGTAAGACCTGGCTCCTGGTAGCTAGAGTAATACCAGAGTGTAAGACCTGGCTCCTGGTAGCTAGAGTAATACCAGAGTGTAAGACCTGGCTCCTGGTAGCTAGAGTAATACCAGAGTGTAAGACCTGGTTCCTGGTAGCTAGAGTAATACCAGAGTGTAAGACCTGGTTCCTGGTAGCTAGAGTAATACCAGAGTGTAAGACCTGGCTCCTGGTAGCTAGAGTAATACCAGAGTGTAAGACCTGGTTCCTGGTAGCTAGAGTAATACCAGAGTGTAAGACCTGGCTCCTGGTAGCTAGAGTAATACCAGAGTGTAAGACCTGGTTCCTGGTAGCTAGAGTAATACCAGAGTGTAAGACCTGGTTCCTGGTAGCTAGAGTAATACCAGAGTGTAAGACCTGGCTCCTGGTAGCTAGAGTAATACCAGAGTGTAAGACCTGGTTCCTGGTAGCTAGAGTAATACCAGAGTGTAAGACCTGGTTCCTGGTAGCTAGAGTAATACCAGAGTGTAAGACCTGGTTCCTGGTAGCTAGAGTAATACCAGAGTGTAAGACCTGGCTCCTGGTAGCTAGAGTAATACCAGAGTGTAAGACCTGGCTCCTGGTAGCTAGAGTAATACCAGAGTGTAAGACCTGGTTCCTGGTAGCTAGAGTAATACCAGAGTGTAAGAACGTACATACAGTAATGCGGCCAGAGCGCCACCAACACCAACTTCCTGGTAGATCAGACAAGTACCAGTAACTCTGGCTCTAGGTCGCGTGCTGCCCGATACAATCTCCACAAACAGGTCACAGGTATAGGTTTAATATACATATTCCTTAGGTTACCTGTAGTAGACTCCATGGGTCATTACCCCTCCGGCTGGGTTATGGCATGATCACTCGAACTGTTGGTGCAGGCTGCACGTAGTTCAACGAAAGATATAAATAATAAACTTAACACTATTGCTACACCACTAAATTAGTTTTGATGAACTGGTCTGTGGCGCTTGTGTTGCTTGCTGCCAGCACTAACAAGCTGAGTGACCAAGGGGAGAAGCAGAAGGCGAGGCGTGAGAGCGAGCCGCGGGGGCGATGATCCCCATAACCATGAACAGGTATAAAACAGGTATACACCGTTACCTTCTCGTGTCCAACCTGTTACACACTTGCAACCTCACTTGTATCATGACTCTTGAAGACTGCTGCCTCATCCTCCTGACACACAATTCATCCTCCAGACACACTCATCCTTCATCCTGACGCACTCATCCTTCATCCTCCTGATGCACTCATCCTTCATCCTCCTGATGCACTCCACCCTCCTGACACACTCCTTCATCCTGATGCACTCATCCTTCATCCTCCCGACACACTCCTCCTTCATCCTCCTGATGCACTCATCCTTCATCCTCCTGATGCACTCATCCTTCATCCTCCTGATGCACTCATCCTTCATCCTCCTGATGCACTCATCCTTCATCCTCCTGATGCACACATCCTTCATCCTCCTGATGCACTCATCCTTCATCCTCCTGATGCACTCATCCTTCATCCTCCTGATGCACACATCCTTCATCCTCCTGATGCACTCATCCTTCATCCTCCTGATGCACTCATCCTTCATCCTCCAGATGCACCCATCCTTCATCCTCCAGATGCACCCATCCTTCATCTTCCTGATGCACTCATCCTTCATCCTCCAGATGCACCCATCCTTCATCTTCCTGACACACACATCTTTCATCCTCCTGACACACATATCCTTCATCCTCATGCACTCATCCTTCATCCTCCATTCACATCCTTTATCCTCCTGATGCACTCATCCTTCATCCTCCATACACATCCTTCATCCTCCTGATGCACTCATCCTTCATCCTCCTGATGCACTCATCCTTCATCCTCCTGATGCACTCATCCTTCATCCTCCTGATGCACTCATCCTTCATCCTCCTGATGCACTCATCCTTCATCCTCCTGATGCACTCCTCTTCCATCCTCCTGATGCACTCATCCTTCATCCTCCTGATGCACTCCTCTTCCATCCTCCTGATGTACTCCTCTTCCATCCTCCTGATGCACTCCTCTTCCATCCTCCTGATGCATTCCTCTTCCATCCTCCTGATGCATTCCTCTTCCATCCTCCTGATGCACTCATCCTTCATCCTCCTGATGCACTCATCCTTCATCTTCCTGACACCTCTTTCATCCTCCTGACACATCCTAATGCACTCATCCTTCATCCTCCTGATGCACTCATCCTTCATCTTCCTGACACCTCTTTCATCCTCCTGACACATCCTAATGCACTCATCCTTCATCCTCCATACACATCCTTCATCCTCCTGATGCACTCATACTTCCTCCTGACACACTCATCCTTCATCCTCCTGGCACACTCATGTCGGGTAGGTGTTCCAGAGATATTAGACAGTTGACGAAATACACTAGGTCGGTTGGTAACCTATATATTGAGAGAGTTGGGAGGGGAGAAGCCCAGGCCAACCTGCCCAGTCTATGCCTATCGTCCAAGTGAGAAGGATGCCTGCAGGCAAGCGCTGGCATGCCCAGGGCTCGTGATGTCACAGCTAGCCATGGAGCCTAACTATAACATAGCTGGGATTATCTTCATATACTACACAAGTAATAAGTGACACACTACTGACAGCTCGGTAATGTTACGGCATCTCCACATACAATACATCAGCCGGGCTGTGGCTCGTACGTCGGACTGCGTGTGGCCAGCAGTAACAGCCTAGTTGATCAGGCCCTGATCCATCGGGAGGCCTGGTCGTGGACCGGGCCGCGGGGGCGTTGATCCCCGGAATAACCTACAGGTAACCTCCAGGTACAGGCTGAACAGGCAGGCATCTCTGGGATGATTCTATACAATGTCAATGTACACAGCAGTTGAACATAAGAACTAATCATAAGAATGGTAACAGGTTGTAGTATATGTAGAACAGGGCAGAACTGATCGATCAGTCTGTATTCACATGATCTACGGATTCTGAGGAAGAATATATACATGTGCAAAGAAGATAGTGTTTAACAGAAAAGGCAGACTTCGTGCACACAAGTCATTTACTGTTAAATCTCAGAACTCGGACAGAACGTGAACACACGGAGAAAGAAAAAAATCTGAACATTGATCAGTTGACAAGATAAACACACAGTTGACAAATTCTCTGAACTTAATCATCTAACTATACAGGCTATTAACATTTAACCCCAACTCTGCTAGGGTGAGATTTACATATGCAGAATGGTTATCATCTCTAGGAGGATCGAACTCTGTTGTAATAGCTAACACATGCTGTGGTTGAGGAGAATCTGAATTAGTACTTACAAATGATACATGGGGTTTTCTCAATACTTGTCGTGTACTTACGTAAGGAGTAACGACATTCAGGTTGTTCATCTGACTGTTAAAGGTAGAGGTTATAACGACGGAAGGATTGTTAGAGTCAGTCTCATTTGTCTGGTTTTCAGGGACCTCATCATCATCGCGTACTAACTCGATATGATCTAAATGCGATTCTTTATACTGACTGGTACTGATTTCTCTAACCTTATACTTATTGTCATTAATATGTTCAACTACTCGATATGGCCAACAAACCTTGGATCGATCTTAGGCACTGTGGATGTTTATTAAAATTAGTCAGCATTACTCTCGAGCCTACTTTAATTTTGGTGGGTTTTGCTCGAGCATTAGCGACTCTTGTGAATTCTGCTGTTGACTTATGAAGTGTTTCATGGATTCTTCTGAAAACACCTTGAAGTGTTTTATGGATTCTTCTGAAAACACCTTGAGCTACACTGGTACGAGTTGCTATGAAATCATCAGGATTGTAATTTGGTTTCGGTTCGGAATACAACAACTCTTAAGGTAAACGCTTATCTACACAGTACAACACAGTACAACGCATAATGTGGAGTGTCACCTGTAGAAGCATTGCAAGCAGAATTTATGGCACATTGTACATCAGTTATGACTTCATCCCAGGTTGCACTATTGAGATTAATATTGGTTCTCGACACATCGAGAACGAACTACAGTTATTTCCGCTAGACTGGCAGGGTTGTGAGGAACAGTAGTCGACTTAGTGATCGTATACAAGGTACACAACTTTTAAAGTATCTCATTACAGAATTCACCTCCATTATCTGTTACTAAGGACTTCGTAGTAGTATGTCTGCAGATTATACGTTCCTTAATGCTTTAGCTACTGTCTCAGCAGTCTTATCTGCAATAGAAACTAGCTAACAATGTTTGGTGAAATGGTCTACCATAACACACACGTTTATTGCCCTGGAGGGAACATTGGAAATTAGTAAGTCCAGTGCAACTCTTACCCAAATTTCACTAATAGAGGGATGTACTTGGATTGGATTGGGACCGTTAACATTACTCTTGTCCTGCATACAGACACTACATTTCTTAACATACTCCGAGATATCAGTTGCCAAAATATTTCAATCTGGCTAGCTTTACAGAAAGATCCGTACCAAGGTGCGCAACACCTGGTACATCGTGAACTAGCTGTAAGGCTACATTCACTAGTGACTGTGGGATTACTAACTGGAATACCCGTCTGCTAGGAGTACCCAACTTGGCTCTTCGATACAGTAATTCCTGGTTCATCCTGGTTGGTAGGTAAGACACATATGCAACAGTTAGACAACTTTATTCCGAAACGTTTCGCCTACACAGTAGGCTTCATCAGTCGAATACAGAAAGTAGGCAGGAACAGTAGAGATGTGAAGACGATGTAATCAGTCCATCACCCTTGAAGTCGTATATTTTGAGGTTGTCAGTCCCTCAGCCTGGAGCAGTTCAGTTCCATAGTCAGGAACTATCTGAAGATCAAGCGACAGTGCAGAGACTTAAATACTGTCGGAAGGAGAGGTGCAGAGTAGTAGTAGTAGTGAGAATGTAGCCACTGAGAGGTCAGGTCCCTCTCAGATCCAACAATTCTCACTTGAAAAGGTTGTCCAAGGTGTTTTCTGTACCAAGTGGCCATCAAGGGTGATGGACTGATTACATCGTCTTCACATCTCTACTGTTCCTGCCTTCTTTCTGTATTCGACTGAAGAAGCCTACTGTGTAGGCGAAACGTTTCGGAATAAAGTTGCCTAACTGTTGCCTATGTGTCTTACCTACCAACCTGTCGGTATTGTATACCATTTTGATGTTCATCTGGTTCATCCTCCTGACACACTCATCCTTCATCCTCGTAATGCACTCCTCCTCCATCCTGCTGATGCACTCATCGTTCATCCTAACTCACATCGTTGGTGTAGTGGTGCTGGTGTAGTGGTGCTGGTGTAGTGGTGCTAATGTAGTGGTGCTAATGTAGTGGTGCTGGTGTAGTGGTGCTAATGTAGTGGTGCTGGTGTAGTGGTGCTGGTGTAGTGGTGCTAATATAGTGGTGCTGGTGTAGTGGTGCTGGTGTAGTGCTAATGTAGTGGTGCTAATGTAGTGGTGCTGGTGTAATGGTGCTGGTGTAGTGGTGCTGGTGTAGTGGTGCTAATGTAGTGGTGCTGGTGTAGTGGTGCTGGTGTAGTGGTGCTGGTGTAGTGGTGCTGGTGTAGTGGTGCTAATGTAGTGGTGCTGGTGTAGTGGTGCTAATGTAGTGGTGCTGGTGTAGTGGTGCTAATGTAGTGGTGCTGGTGTAGTGGTGCTGGTGTAGTGGTGCTGGTGTAGTGGTGCTAATGTAGTGGTGCTGGTGTAGTGGTGCTAATGTAGTGGTGCTGGTGTAGTGGTGCTGGTGTAGTGGTGCTGGTGTAGTGGTGCTGGTGTAGTGGTGCTGATGTAGTGGTGCTGGTGTAGTGGTGCTGGTGTAGTGGTGCTAATGTAGTGGTGCTGGTGTAGTGGTGCTGGTGTAGTGGTGCTAATGTAGTGGTGCTGGTGTAGTGGTGCTAATGTAGTGGTGCTGGTGTAGTGGTGCTGGTGTAGTGGTGCTAATGTAGTGGTGCTGGTGTAGTGGTGCTAATGTAGTGGTGCTAATGTAGTGGTGCTGGTGTAGTGGTGCTGGTGTAGTGGTGCTAATGTAGTGGTGCTGGTGTAGTGGTGCTGGTGTAGTGGTGCTGGTGTAGTGGTGCTGGTGTAGTGGTGCTAATGTAGTGGTGCTGGTGTAGTGGTGCTAATGTAGTGGTGCTGGTGTAGTGGTGCTAATGTAGTGGTGCTGGTGTAGTGGTGCTGGTGTAGTGGTGCTGGAGTAGTGGTGCTGGTGTAGTGGTGCTAATGTAGTGGTGCTGGTGTAGTGGTGCTGGTGTAGTGGTGCTGGTGTAGTGGTGCTGGTGTAGTGGTGCTAATGTAGTGGTGCTGGTGTAGTGGTGCTAATGTAGTGGTGCTGGTGTAGTGGTGCTGGTGTAGTGGTGCTGGTGTAGTGGTGCTAATGTAGTGGTGCTGGTGTAGTGGTGCTAATGTAGTGGTGCTGGTGTAGTGGTGCTAATGTAGTGGTGCTGGTGTAGTGGTGCTAATGTAGTGGTGCTGGTGTAGTGGTGCTGGTGTAGTGGTGCTGGTGTAGTGGTGCTGGTGTAGTGGTGCTGGTGTAGTGGTGCTAATGTAGTGGTGCTGGTGTAGTGGTGCTGGTGTAGTGGTGCTGGTGTAGTGGTGCTGGTGTAGTGGTGCTGGTGTAGTGGTGCTGGTGTAGTGGTGCTAATGTAGTGGTGGTGGTGTAGTGGTGGTGTAGTGGTGGTGTAGTGTAGTGCTCGTGTAGTGGTGCTGGTGTAGTGGTGCTAATGTAGTGGTGCTGGTGTAGTGGTGCTAATGTAGTGGTGCTGGTGTAGTGGTGCTGGTGTAGTGGTGCTGGTGTAGTGGTGCTGGTGTAGTGGTGCTAATGTAGTGGTGCTGGTGTAGTGGTGCTGGTGTAGTGGTGCTGGTGTAGTGGTGCTGGTGTAGTGGTGCTGGTGTAGTGGTGCTGGTGTAGTGGTGCTGGTGTAGTGGTGCTAATGTAGTGGTGCTGGTGTAGTGGTGCTGGTGTAGTGGTGCTGGTGTAGTGGTGCTAATGTAGTGGTGCTGGTGTAGTGGTGCTAATGTAGTGGTGCTGGTGTAGTGGTGCTGGTGTAGTGGTGCTGGTGTAGTGGTGCTGGTGTAGTGGTGCTGATGTAGTGGTGCTGGTGTAGTGGTGCTGGTGTAGTGGTGCTAATGTAGTGGTGCTGGTGTAGTGGTGCTGGTGTAGTGGTGCTAATGTAGTGGTGCTGGTGTAGTGGTGCTAATGTAGTGGTGCTGGTGTAGTGGTGCTGGTGTAGTGGTGCTGGTGTAGTGGTGCTGGTGTAGTGGTGCTAATGTAGTGGTGCTAATGTAGTGGTGCTAATGTAGTGGTGCTGGTGTAGTGGTGCTGGTGTAGTGGTGCTGGTGTAGTGGTGCTAATGTAGTGGTGCTGGTGTAGTGGTGCTGGTGTAGTGGTGCTGGTGTAGTGGTGCTAATGTAGTGGTGCTGGTGTAGTGGTGCTGGTGTAGTGGTGCTGGTGTAGTGGTGCTAATGTAGTGGTACTAGTGTATTGCTCAGTGCTGATGGCACCGTTCGAAGCAGGAGAAATATCGGAGCTGGAACAAATTCAAAGATGGTTTACGGCTCACATTGAGCCAGTAAAGCACCTAAACTACTGGGAACGCCTTCAAGTCTTGAAAATGTACTCATTGGAGCGGAGGAGAGAGAGGAAGGTAAGTAGATGAATGGTTCAGAGAACCGACAACCTGATAAATTAGTCACATGTGTAACACTTGGGTATCTTGATTGAGGAAACGTTTCGCCACACAGTGACACACTACGTCAATTCAAGGCTGAGGGACTGATTACCTCAAACTCCTCCTGTTATTCACCTTCTCTTTCGTATGGACTGATGAAGCCACTGTGTGGCGAAACGTTTCCTCAATAATGATACCCAAGTATTGCACATGTGTCTAATTTATCAACCTGGAAGGTACTCGAGGCCTTGGTCCCAAATCTGCACACTGCCATAACAACATACTGGAGTGAGAGATATGGGAGGAAGTGTACAGTAAACCCAGTGAGGAGCAGGGGTGCGGTGGGGACAATAAGGGAACACTGTATCAACATCCGGGGTCCCAGAATATTCAACATCTTACCAGAAGATATCAGAAACACTGCTGGAACAAGTGTAGAAGCCTTCAAGACGAAACTGGACAAGTATCTTCACCAGGTGCCAGATCAACCAGGCTGTGATGGATATGTGGGGCAGCGGGCCTCCAGCAGCAACAGCCTGGTTGACCAGGCAAGCACCAGATGAGCCTGGCCCATGGCCGGGCTCAGGAGGGACCACCTCGAATATTGTTTCTTCAAGGTTGGAGGATTAATTACTTATTTATTTCTCTGCTACACCTGCTGCCTCTGTATTTGAAGCAGCCTGTTGTGTAGGCGAAACGTTTCGTCAGTAAAGACGCCCAACTGTTGCATATGCAACTTAAACTTCGATCTTGTTTTTCACTGGGTAATATAAATTTAATCTAAATCGATAGAATATATAAGCACCGTTAAACAGAATGAATGATTGGGGAGGGTAACTTCCGGCAGCAGGTTAAACAGCACTGGCTTCCTGTTGTCTACCTGTTGATGATTGTGGGGGTCATCGGCCCTGTGCCACATTGCAGATCACACCTGCTTGCTTGCCTACCTGGTCAATCAGTTTGTTGCTTAATTGTTGTAAATACAACTTTGTGTTTATTTTCTTATCAAGTCTACACTTTCTGTAATTCATTGTGATCTTGTTATTTTACAACACTTGGGTTTCTTTATTCTGGAAACGTTTCGCCAGCCAGTGACTTCTTCAGTATAATGGAGAGAAACTGTAGAAGACGGCATGAGAGATCATGAGTCCCTCAGACTGGGGTAGATGTTTACACTCCATAAGTCTTGATGTGTGTATATACTATACACACATGAAGTGAAGCAGTGGTAGGCAGTCACCACTGGAAGAACCCACTAATGCAAGTAGGTAGGGTCTATAGGTTAGGTAAACTTTGAAGAATTACCTACATCAAGATACCTAGTGGATTTTTCCACTGGTGACTCTGTCTCCCACTGCTCCAATTCCTCTGTCTCCGGTATATAAGCCCCGTCTCCGCGAATATGCACCAGTGTCTTATTTATCAACTTGTCGGCTTTCTAAACCAATTATTAAAACTGTTATTTTACTCTGTTAGATTCCCGTAGTTAAACTTATCCTAAATAAAATAAGCAAGGATTTGGTGTAGCAAAGAGCCGTGGCCCCAGACCTGGCAGCGAGGGTACAGCAACTCTGCAAACTTCTCACGAAGATGTTTAGTTCTCAGGTGACTGAATGTGACAACCATTCATGAAGGGAATGTTGCTTATATCGTAGGTACATACCTTAGACAGATAAGGTATGCTATGTTGCCTGACCTATATTCCAGACACAGTACACCTCAGCTGCCTCAACTGTTATATTCCAGACACAGTATACCTCAGCTGCCTCAACTGTTATATTCCAGACACAGTATACCTCAGCTGCCTCAACTGTTATATTCCAGACACAGTATACCTCAGCTGCCTCAACTGTTATATTCCAGACACGGTATACCTCAGCTGACTCAACTGTTATATTCCAGACACAGTGTACCTCAGCTGCCTCAACTGTTATATTCCAGACACAGTATACCTCAGCTGCCTCAACTGTTATATTCCAGACACAGTATACCTCAGCTGCCTCAACTGTTGTGTGACTGTTATATTCCAGACACAGTATACCTCAGCTGCCTCAACTGTTATATTCCAGACACAGTATACCTCAGCTGCCTCAACTGTTGTGTGACTTATATTCCAGACACAGTATACCTCAGCTGCCTCAACTGTTGTGTGACTTATATTCCAGACACAGTATACCTCAGCTGCCTCAACTGTTGTGTGACTGTTATATTCCAGACACAGTATACCTCAGCTGCCTCAACTGTTGTGTGACTGTTATATTCCAGACACAGTATACCTCAGCTGCCTCAACTGTTATATTCCAGACACAGTATACCTCAGCTGCCTCAACTGTTATATTCCAGACACAGTATACCTCAGCTGCCTCAACTGTTATATTCCAGACACAGTATACCTCAGCTGCCTCAACTGTTATATTCCAGACACAGTATACCTCAGCTGCCTCAACTGTTATATTCCAGACACAGTATACCTCAGCTGCCTCAACTGTTATATTCCAGACACAGTATACCTCAGCTGCCTCAACTGTTATATTCCAGACACAGTATACCTCAGCTGCCTCAACTGTTATATCCCAGACACAGTATACCTCAGCTGCCTCAACTGTTATATTCCAGACACAGTATACCTCAGCTGCCTCAACTGTTGTGTGACTGTTATATTCCAGACACAGTATACCTCAGCTGCCTCAGCTGTTATATTCCAGACACAGTATACCTCAGCTGCCTCAACTGTTGTGTGACTTATATTCCAGACACAGTATACCTCAGCTGCCTCAACTGTTATATTCCAGACACAGTATACCTCAGCTGCCTCAACTGTTATATTCCAGACACAGTATACCTCAGTTGCCTCAACTGTTATATTCCAGACACAGTATACCTCAGCTGCCTCAACTGTTATATTCCAGACACAGTATACCTCAGCTGCCTCAACTGTTATATTCCAGACACAGTATACCTCAGCTGCCTCAACTGTTATATTCCAGACACAGTATACCCCGGCAACTGGTGGAAGCTTTTTAAATGTATGTGTATGAGCTAGTATGAGTTAGTATGCTGGACTGTTGCTTC
>NC_091372.1:13798138-13845638 GCF_038502225.1 Cherax quadricarinatus | reverse complement strand
AACTGAGTGTAGTGTAGGTTCAGTGTGTGCTGCTCTCTGCTGATGTTAACTGAGTGTAGTGTAGGTTCAGTGTGTACTGCTGTCTGCTGATGTTAACTGAGTGTAGTGTAGGTTCAGTGTGTACTGCTGTCTGCTGATGTTAACTGAGTGTAGTGTAGGTTCAGTGTGTACTGCTGTCTGCTGATGTTAACTGAGTGTAGTGTAGGTTCAGTGTGTGCTGCTCTCTGCTGATGTTAACTGAGTGTAGTGTAGGTTCAGTGTGTACTGCTCTCTGCTGATGTTAACTGAGTGTAGTGTAGGTTCAGTGTGTACTGCTGTCTGCTGATGTTAACTGAGTGTAGTGTAGGTTCAGTGTGTACTGCTCTCTGCTGATGTTAACTGAGTGTAGTGTAGGTTCAGTGTGTACTGCTGTCTGCTGATGTTAACTGAGTGTAGTGTAGGTTCAGTGTGTACTGCTGTCTGCTGATGTTAACTGAGTGTAGTGTAGGTTCAGTGTGTACTGCTGTCTGCTGATGTTAACTGAGTGTAGTGTAGGTTCAGTGTGTACTGCTCTCTGCTGATGTTAACTGAGTGTAGTGTAGGTTCAGTGTGTACTGCTCTCTGCTGATGTTAACTGAGTGTAGTGTAGGTTCAGTGTGTGCTGCTCTCTGCTGATGTTAACTGAGTGTTGTGTAGGTTCAGTGTGTACTGCTGTCTGGTGATGTTAACTGAGTGTAGTGTAGGTTCAGTGTGTGCTGCTCTCTGCTGATGTTAACTGAGTGTAGTGTAGGTTCAGTGTGTACTGCTGTCTGCTGATGTTAACTGAGTGTAGTGTAGGTTCAGTGTGTACTGCTGTCTGCTGATGTTAACTGAGTGTAGTGTAGGTTCAGTGTGTGCTGCTCTCTGCTGATGTTAACTGAGTGTAGTGTAGGTTCAGTGTGTACTGCTCTCTGCTGATGTTAACTGAGTGTAGTGTAGGTTCAGTGTGTACTGCTCTCTGCTGATGTTAACTGAGTGTAGTGTAGGTTCAGTGTGTACTGCTCTCTGCTGATGTTAACTGAGTGTAGTGTAGGTTCAGTGTGTACTGCTCTCTGCTGATGTTAACTGAGTGTAGTGTAGGTTCATTGTGTACTGCTCTCTGCTGATGTTAACTGAGTGTAGTGTAGGTTCAGTGTGTACTGCTGTCTGCTGATGCTAACTGAGTGTAGTGTAGGTTCAGTGTGTACTGCTCTCTGCTGATGTTAACTGAGTGTAGTGTAGGTTCAGTGTGTGCTGCTCTCTGCTGATGTTAACTGAGTG
Source organism: Cherax quadricarinatus (assembly GCF_038502225.1). Taxonomy (NCBI): domain Eukaryota; kingdom Metazoa; phylum Arthropoda; class Malacostraca; order Decapoda; family Parastacidae; genus Cherax; species Cherax quadricarinatus. The sequence continues at coordinate 13,844,360 of NC_091372.1, read as the reverse complement.
TAGTGTAGGTTCAGTGTGTGCTGCTCTCTGCTGATGTTAACTGAGTGTAGTGTAGGTTCAGTGTGTATTGCTGTCTGCTGATGTTAACTGAGTGTAGTGTAGGTTCAGTGTGTACTGCTGTCTGCTGATGTTAACTGAGTGTAGTGTAGGTTCAGTGTGTACTGCTGTCTGCTGATGTTAACTGAGTGTAGTGTAGGTTCAGTGTGTACTTCTCTCTGCTGATGTTAACTTAGTGTAGGTTCAGTGTGTACTGGTGTCTGCTGATGTTAACTGAGTGTAGTGTATTTTCAGTGTGTACTGCTGTCTGCTGATGTTAACTGAGTGTAGTGTAGGTTCAGTGTGTACTGCTGTCTGCTGATGTTAACTGAGTGTAGTGTAGGTTCAGTGTGTACTGCTGTCTGCTGATGTTAACTGAGTGTAGTGTAGGTTCAGTGTGTACTGCTCTCTGCTGATGTTAACTGAGTGTAGTGTAGGTTCAGTGTGTACTGCTGTCTGCTGATGTTAACTGAGTGTAGTGTAGGTTCAGTGTGTACTGCTCTCTGCTGATGTTAACTGAGTGTAGTGTAGGTTCAGTGTGTACTGCTGTCTGCTGATGTTAACTGAGTGTAGTGTAGGTTCAGTGTGTACTGCTGTCTGCTGATGTTAACTGAGTGTAGTGTAGGTTCAGTGTGTACTGCTGTCTGCTGATGTTAACTGAGTGTAGTGTAGGTTCAGTGTGTACTGCTGTCTGCTGATGTTAACTGAGTGTAGTGTAGGTTCAGTGTGTACTGCTGTCTGCTGATGTTAACTGAGTGTAGTGTAGGTTCAGTGTGTGCTGCTCTCTGCTGATGTTAACTGAGTGTAGTGTAGGTTCAGTGTGTACTGCTCTCTGCTGATGTTAACTGAGTGTAGTGTAGGTTCAGTGTGTACTGCTGTCTGCTGATGTTAACTGAGTGTAGTGTAGGTTCAGTGTGTACTGCTCTCTGCTGGTGTTAACTGAGTGTAGTGTAGGTTCAGTGTGTGCTGCTCTCTGCTGATGTTAACTGAGTGTAGTGTAGGTTCAGTGTGTGCTGCTCTCTGCTGATGTTAACTGAGTGTAGTGTAGGTTCAGTGTGTGCTGCTCTCTGCTGATGTTAACTGAGTGTAGTGTAGGTTCAGTGTGTACTGCTGTCTGCTGATGTTAACTGAGTGTAGTGTAGGTTCAGTGTGTACTGCTGTCTGCTGATGTTAACTGAGTGTAGTGTAGGTTCAGTGTGTACTGCTGTCTGCTGATGTTAACTGAGTGTAGTGTAGGTTCAGTGTGTGCTGCTCTCTGCTGATGTTAACTGAGTGTAGTGTAGGTTCAGTGTGTACTGCTCTCTGCTGATGTTAACTGAGTGTAGTGTAGGTTCAGTGTGTACTGCTGTCTGCTGATGTTAACTGAGTGTAGTGTAGGTTCAGTGTGTACTGCTCTCTGCTGATGTTAACTGAGTGTAGTGTAGGTTCAGTGTGTACTGCTGTCTGCTGATGTTAACTGAGTGTAGTGTAGGTTCAGTGTGTACTGCTGTCTGCTGATGTTAACTGAGTGTAGTGTAGGTTCAGTGTGTACTGCTGTCTGCTGATGTTAACTGAGTGTAGTGTAGGTTCAGTGTGTACTGCTCTCTGCTGATGTTAACTGAGTGTAGTGTAGGTTCAGTGTGTACTGCTCTCTGCTGATGTTAACTGAGTGTAGTGTAGGTTCAGTGTGTGCTGCTCTCTGCTGATGTTAACTGAGTGTTGTGTAGGTTCAGTGTGTACTGCTGTCTGGTGATGTTAACTGAGTGTAGTGTAGGTTCATTGTGTACTGCTCTCTGCTGATGTTAACTGAGTGTAGTGTAGGTTCAGTGTGTACTGCTGTCTGCTGATGCTAACTGAGTGTAGTGTAGGTTCAGTGTGTACTGCTCTCTGCTGATGTTAACTGAGTGTAGTGTAGGTTCAGTGTGTGCTGCTCTCTGCTGATGTTAACTGAGTGTAGTGTAGGTTCAGTGTGTGCTGCTCTCTGCTGATGTTAACTGAGTGTAGTGTAGGTTCAGTGTGTACTGCTCTCTGCTGATGTTAACTGAGTGTAGTGTAGGTTCAGTGTGTACTGCTCTCTGCTGATGTTAACTGAGTGTAGTGTAGGTTCAGTGTGTACTGCTGTCTGCTGATGCTAACTGAGTGTAGTGTAGGTTCAGTGTGTACTGCTGTCTGCTGATGTTAACTGAGTGTAGTGTAGGTTCAGTGTGTGCTGCTCTCTGCTGATGTTAACTGAGTGTAGTGTAGGTTCAGTGTGTACTGTCTGCTGATGTTAACTGAGTGTAGTGTAGGTTCAGTGTGTACTGCTGTCTGCTGATGTTAACTGAGTGTAGTGTAGGTTCAGTGTGTACTGCTCTCTGCTGATGTTAACTGAGTGTAGTGTAGGTTCAGTGTGTGCTGCTCTCTGCTGATGTTAACTGAGTGTAGTGTAGGTTCAGTGTGTACTGCTGTCTGCTGATGTTAACTGAGTGTAGTGTAGGTTCAGTGTGTGCTGCTCTCTGCTGATGTTAACTGAGTGTAGTGTAGGTTCAGTGTGTGCTGCTCTCTGCTGATGTTAACTGAGTTTAGTGTAGGTTCAGTGTGTGCTGCTCTCTGCTGATGTTAACTGAGTGTAGTGTAGGTTCAGTATGTACTGCTCTCTGCTGATGTTAACTGAGTGTAGTGTAGGTTCAGTGTGTACTGCTCTCTGCTGATGTTAACTGAGTGTAGTGTAGGTTCAGTGTGTACTGCTGTCTGCTGATGCTAACTGAGTGTAGTGTAGGTTCAGTGTGTACTGCTGTCTGCTGATGTTAACTGAGTGTAGTGTAGGTTCAGTGTATACTGCTCTCTGCTGATGTTAACTGAGTGTAGTGTAGGTTCAGTGTGTACTGCTGTCTGCTGATGCTAACTGAGTGTAGTGTAGGTTCAGTGTGTGCTGCTCTCTGCTGATGTTAACTGAGTGTAGTGTAGGTTCAGTGTGTACTGCTGTCTGCTGATGCTAACTGAGTGTAGTGTAGGTTCAGTGTGTACTGCTGTCTGCTGATGTTAACTGAGTGTAGTGTAGGTTCAGTGTGTACTGCTGTCTGCTGATGTTAACTGAGTGTAGTGTAGGTTCAGTGTGTACTGCTGTCTGCTGATGTTAACTGAGTGTAGTGTAGGTTCAGTGTGTGCTGCTCTCTGCTGATGTTAACTGAGTGTAGTGTAGGTTCAGTGTGTGCTGCTCTCTGCTGATGTTAACTGAGTGTAGTGTAGGTTCAGTGTGTGCTGCTCTCTGCTGATGTTAACTGAGTGTAGTGTAGGTTCAGTGTGTGCTGCTCTCTGCTGATGTTAACTGAGTGTAGTGTAGGTTCAGTGTGTGCTGCTCTCTGCTGATGTTAACTGAGTGTAGTGTAGGTTCAGTGTGTACTGCTCTCTGCTGATGTTAACTGAGTGTAGTGTCTACTAACTACGAGTCTTACAAATTAATCACCATAGCTGAGGCTGTAGTGTGATGGGCTAACAAATCATGCTTCCAGTGTACGTGCGTGCAAAAAATATAGATCGTACGTGTGCGTGCGTGACTTCATAATGTTGAACACTGACCAGAACCTAGTTGCAATAAAAGTACTCTACATGTACTTGGTATAAACATTCTCTTCACTAGTATACCAGTACAGTATATCATATATAATTTCTGCTGGGTATTATACTCGTTATATTATCCCTCTGATAATATAGCATTGTTAGTGTATACTGTTATTTAACTAAAGATTTTATCAGTCTTATTGTAGATTAGTTCTATCAAGTGTTTCATTCTAGATTTACCATTATTTGTGTTACATAACATTGTGTTGAGCAGTTGTGATTTTAATGTTGAGTAATATCAGTTTTATATCAAATGTTGTGTATGTCGGCTTGGTTATTTTATTAAGATGGTTAAGTGTGTGTTGGTGAGTTAGGTTGTCAGGGTGAGGTGTGTCATGATGGTGAGTTAGGTTGTCAGGGTGAGGTGTGTCATGATGGTGAGTTAGGTTGTCAGGGTGAGGTGTGTCATGATGGTGAGTTAGGTTGTCAGGGTGAGGTGTGTCATGATGGTGAGTTAGGTTGTCAGGGTGAGGTGTGTCATGATGGTGAGTTAGGTTGTCAGGGTGAGGTGTGTCATGATGGTGAGTTAGGTTGTCAGGGTGAGGTGTGTCATGATGGTGAGTTAGGTTGTCAGGGTGAGGTGTGTCATGATGGTGAGTTAGGTTGTCAGGGTGAGGTGTGTCATGATGGTGAGTTAGGTTGTCAGGGTGAGGTGTGTCATGATGGTGAGTTAGGTTGTCAGGGTGAGGTGTGTCATGGTGGTGAGTTAGGTTGTCAGGGTGAGGTGTGTCATGGTGGTGAGTTAGGTTGTCAAGGTGAGGTGTGTCATGGTGGTGAGTTAGGTTGTCAGGGTGAGGTGTGTCATGATGGTGAGTTAGGTTGTCAGGGTGAGGTGTGTCATGATGGTGAGTTAGGTTGTCAGGGTGAGGTGTGTCATGATGGTGAGTTAGGTTGTCAGGGTGAGGTGTGTCATGATGGTGAGTTAGGTTGTCAAGGTGAGGTGTGTCATGATGGTGAGTTAGGTTGTCAAGGTGAGGTGTGTCATGATGGTGAGTTAGGTTGTCAGGGTGAGGTGTGTCATGATGGTGAGTTAGATTGTCAAGGTGAGGTGTGTCATGGTGGTGAGTTAGGTTGTCAGGGTGAGGTGTGTCATGATGGTGAGTTAGGTTGTCAAGGTGAGGTGTGTCATGGTGGTGAGTTAGGTTGTCAGGGTGAGGTGTGTCATGATGGTGAGTTAGGTTGTCAAGGTGAGGTGTGTCATGATGGTGAGTTAGGTTGTCAGGGTGAGGTGTGTCATGATGGTGAGTTAGATTGTCAAGGTGAGGTGTGTCATGGTGGTGAGTTAGTCATGATGGTGAGTTAGGTTGTCAGGGTGAGGTGTGTCATGGTGGTGAGTTAGGTTGGGTGAGGTGTGTCATGTTGGTGAGTTAGGTTGTCATGGTGAGGTGTGTCAAGGTGAGGTGAGGTGTGTCATGATGGTGAGTTAGGTTGTCAGGGTGAGGTGTGTCATGATGGTGAGTTAGGTTGTCAGGGTGAGGTGTGTCATTATGGTGAGTTAGGTTGTCAAGGTGAGGTGTGTCATGGTGGTGGTGGTGAGTTAGGTTGTCAGGGTGAGGTGTGTCATGATGGTGAGTTAGGTTGTCAAGGTGAGGTGTGTCATGATGGTGAGTTAGGTTGTCAGGGTGAGGTGTGTCATGATGGTGAGTTAGGTTGTCAAGGTGAGGTGTGTCATGGTGGTGAGTTAGGTTGTCAGGGTGAGGTGTGTCATGGTGGTGAGTTAGGTTGTCAAGGTGAGGTGTGTCATGATGGTGAGTTAGGTTGTCAAGGTGAGGTGTGTCATGATGGTGAGTTAGGTTGTCAAGGTGAGGTGTGTCATGATGGTGAGTTAGGTTGTCAGGGTGAGGTGTGTCATGATGGTGAGTTAGGTTGTCAGGGTGAGGTGTGTCATGGTGGTGGTGAGTTAGGTCATGGTAGTGGGTGGGAGTTAGGTCATGGTAGTGGGTGGGAGTTAGGTCGTCATGGTAGTGGGTGGGAGTTAGGTGGTCATGGTAGTGGGGTGGGAGTTAGGTGGTCATGGTAGTGGGGTGGGAGTTAGGTGGTCATGGTAGTGGGGTGGGAGTTAGGTGGTCATGGTAGTGGGGTGGGAGTTAGGTGGTCATGGTAGTGGGGTGGGAGTTAGGTCGTCATGGTAGTGGAGTGGGAGTTAGGTGGTCATGGTAGTGGGGTGGGAGTTAGGTCGTCATGGTAGTGGGGTGGGAGTTAGGTCGTCATGGTAGTGGGGTGGGAGTTAGGTCGTCATGGTAGTGGGGTGGGAGTTAGGTCGTCATGGTAGTGGGGTGGGAGTTAGGTCGTCATGGTAGTGGGGTGGGAGTTAGGTCGTCATGGTAGTGGGGTGGGAGTTAGGTCGTCAAGGTGAGGTGTGTCATGGTGGTGAGTTAGGTTGTCAGGGTGAGGTGTGTCATGATGGTGAGTTAGGTTGTCAGGGTGAGGTGTGTCATGATGGTGAGTTAGGTTGTCAGGGTGAGGTGTGTCATGATGGTGAGTTAGGTTGTCAAGGTGAGGTGTGTCATGATGGTGAGTTAGGTTGTCAGGGTGAGGTGTGTCATGATGGTGAGTTAGGTTGTCAGGGTGAGGTGTGTCATGATGGTGAGTTAGATTGTCAAGGTGAGGTGTGTCATGGTGGTGAGTTAGGTTGTCAGGGTGAGGTGTGTCATGATGGTGAGTTAGGTTGTCAAGGTGAGGTGTCATGATGGTGAGTTAGGTTGTCAGGGTGAGGTGTGTCATGATGGTGAGTTAGGTTGTCAGGGTGAGGTGTGTCATTATGGTGAGTTAGGTTGTCAAGGTGAGGTGTGTCATGGTGGTGGTGGTGAGTTAGGTTGTCAGGGTGATGTGTGTCATGATGGTGAGTTAGGTTGTCAAGGTGAGGTGTGTCATGATGGTGAGTTAGGTTGTCAGGGTGAGGTGTGTCATGATGGTGAGTTAGGTTGTCAAGGTGAGGTGTGTCATGATGGTGAGTTAGGTTGTCAGGGTGAGGTGTGTCATGATGGTGAGTTAGGTTGTCAAGGTGAGGTGTGTCATGGTGGTGAGTTAGGTTGTCAGGGTGAGGTGTGTCATGGTGATGAGTTAGGTTGTCAAGGTGAGGTGTGTCATGATGGTGAGTTAGGTTGTCAAGGTGAGGTGTGTCATGATGGTGAGTTAGGTTGTCAAGGTGAGGTGTGTCATGATGGTGAGTTAGGTTGTCAGGGTGAGGTGTGTCATGATGGTGAGTTAGGTTGTCAGGGTGAGGTGTGTCATGGTGGTGGTGAGTTAGGTCATGGTAGTGGGTGGGAGTTAGGTCGTCATGGTAGTAGGCTGGGAGTTAGGTCGTCATGGTAGTGGGGTGGGAGTTAGGTCGTCATGGTAGTGGGGTGGGAGTTAGGTGGTCATGGTAGTGGGGTGGGAGTTAGGTGGTCATGGTAGTGGGGTGGGAGTTAGGTGGTCATGGTAGTGGGGTGGGAGTTAGGTGGTCATGGTAGTGGGGTGGGAGTTAGGTGGTCATGGTAGTGGGGTGGGAGTTAGGTCGTCATGGTAGTGGAGTGGGAGTTAGGTGGTCATGGTAGTGGGGTGGGAGTTAGGTCGTCATGGTAGTGGGGTGGGAGTTAGGTGGTCATGGTAGTGGGGTGGGAGTTAGGTCGTCATGGTAGTGGGGTGGGAGTTAGGTCGTCATGGTAGTGGGGTGGGAGTTAGGTCATGGCAGTGGGGTGGGAGTTAGGTGGTCATGGTAGTGGGGTGGGAGTTAGGTGGTCATGGTAGTGGGGTGGGAGTTAGGTGGTCTTGGTAGTGGGGTGGGAGTTAGGTGGTCATGGTAGTGGGGTGGGAGTTAGGTGGTCAAGGTAGTGGGGTGGGAGTTAGGTGGTCATGGTAGTGGGGTGGGAGTTAGGTGGTCATGGTAGTGGGGTGGGAGTTAGGTGGTCATGGTAGTGGGGGGGGAGTTAGGTGGTCATGGTAGTGGGGTGGGAGTTAGGTGGTCATGGTAGTGGGGTGGGAGTTAGGTGGTCATGGTAGTGGGGTGGGAGTTAGGTGGTCATGGTAGTGGGGTGGGAGTTAGGTGGTCATGGTAGTGGGGTGGGAGTTAGGTGGTCATGGTAGTGGGGTGGGAGTTAGGTGGTCATGGTAGTGGGGTGGGAGTTAGGTGGTCATGGTAGTGGGGTGGGAGTTAGGTGGTCATGGTAGTGGGGTGGGAGTTAGGTGGTCATGGTAGTGGGGTGGGAGTTAGGTGGTCATGGTAGTGGGGTGGGAGTTAGGTGGTCATGGTAGTGGGGTGGGAGTTAGGTGGTCATGGTAGTGGGGTGGGAGTTAGGTCGTCATGGTAGTGGGGTGGGAGTTAGGTGGTCATGGTAGTGGGGTGGGAGTTAGGTGGTCATGGTAGTGGGGTGGGAGTTAGGTGGTCATGGTAGTGGGGTGGGAGTTAGGTGGTCATGGTAGTGGGGTGGGAGTTAGGTGGTCATGGTAGTGGGGTGGGAGTTAGGTGGTCATGGTAGTGGGGTGGGAGTTAGGTGGTCATGGTAGTGGGGTGGGAGTTAGGTGGTCATGGTAGTGGGGTGGGAGTTAGGTGGTCATGGTAGTGGGGTGGGAGTTAGGTGGTCATGGTAGTGGGGTGGGAGTTAGGTGGTCATGGTAGTGGGGTGGGAGTTAGGTGGTCATGGTAGTGGGGTGGGAGTTAGGTGGTCATGGTAGTGGGGTGGGAGTTAGGTGGTCATGGTAGTGGGGTGGGAGTTAGGTGGTCATGGTAGTGGGGTGGGAGTTAGGTGGTCATGGTAGTGGGGTGGGAGTTAGGTGGTCATGGTAGTGGGGTGGGAGTTTGGTGGTCATGGTAGTGGGGTGGGAGTTAGGTGGTCATGGTAGTGGGGTGGGAGTTAGGTGGTCATGGTAGTGGGGTGGGAGTTAGGTGGTCATGGTAGTGGGGTGGGAGTTAGGTGGTCATGGCAGTGGGGTGGGAGTTAGGTCGTCATGGTAGTGGGGTGGGAGTTAGGTCGTCATGGTAGTGGGGTGGGAGTTAGGTCGTCATGGTAGTGGGGTGGGAGTTAGGTGGTCATGGTAGTGGGGTGGGAGTTAGGTTGCTGACTCCTACACTAGCACTTCATCGATCTAACCTCTACTGATCCCTAACTTTTTCTTTTGGACACCCAGTACTTCCTGCCGTCCCCGCCACCATCCTCGTCCTGCCACCGCCGTCGTCCGCGCCACCGCCGGTCCCGCCGCCGCCACCGCTCTTTAAAGAAACAAGGTTAACATTTGCCTCTAAGTTTAGTTTTTGCAATGTAAACATGGAAGACGTTAGTTATTATTAATGTTGAACTGGAGAGTGGTGTTAGGAATGTTTTAAAACTGCACACTGAACTAACTGTCAATGGCAGCAAGCGTCTTGGTACGTGGTACAAAATACCTCCACGGAAGATAGGTTGCGATACCTCGGATATGTCTTAGTAGCTTTCTCACAGTTTTGTTACTTCCGCAGCCCGGGTCCCGGACCAGGCTTATCTGGTGCTTGTCGTATCAACCAGGCTCTTAATGCTGGTGGCTCGCGAATCTATCACGGCCTGGTTCATATAGCCAGGAGTACACTAAACAAATTCAGTAAGTGTAAGGGGACCAAGACTCATTACGCTTCCATCGTTCATAAAGGAAATTAGTAACACCTCGCCGTTAGCAAGAGGGCGCTTGATAAGTTGCTAAGGTCAGCTGTTGATCAAGAAGGCTATGGTGAATACCTTGGTGAGCCGGGCAAATGTGGCTAGCAACCGGAGGCCTGGTCTAGGACCGGTCCGTTGAAGCGTTGACCCCTGAAACAGTGCATGTTAATACGAGGTAAATACTGTAACTCCCCTCCCCAGTACATCCCCCTTCCACTCCCCTCCCCAGTACATCCCCCTTCCACTCCCCTTCCCAGTACATCCCCCTTCCACTCCCCTCCCCAGTACATCCCCCTTCCACTCCCCTCCCCAGTACATCCCCCTTCCACTCCCCTCCCCAGTACATCCCCCTTCCACTCCCCTCCCCAGTACATCCCCCTTCCACTCCCCTCCCCAGTACATCCCCCTTCCACTCCCCTCCCCAGTACATCCCCCTTCCACTCCCCTCCCCAGTACATCCCCCTTCCACTCCCCTCCCCAGTACATCCCCCTTCCACTCCCCTCCCCAGTACATCCCCCTTCCACTCCCCTCCCCTGTACATCCCCCTTCCACTCCCCTCCCCAGTACATCCCCCTTCCCTTTGTCAGACTGGTGGTGGAACCTCAAAATATTCTCGTCTTTATTCTTCTATTATTACTCTTATTGCAACACTTGTTAAGTAACCTCAATATATATATATATATATATATATATATATATATATATATATATATATATATATATATATATATATACTTATACTTATATATAAGTATAAGTATATACTTAGCCTTTATGGTGATAACACACTTAAGGTACTGCTAACACTGTTAATGACACACTTAAGGTACTGCTAACACTGTTAATGACACACTTAAGGTACTGCTAACACTGTTAATGACACACTTAAGGTACTGCTAACACTGTTAATGACACACTTAAGGTACTGCTAACACTGGTGATAACACACTTAAGGTACTACTAACACTGGTGATAACACACTTAAGGTACCGCTAACACTGGTGATAACACACTTAAGGTACTACTAACACTGGTGATAACACACTTAAGGTACCGCTAACACTGGTGATAACACACTTAAGGTACCGCTAACACTGGTGATTACACACTTTAGGTACCGCTAACACTGGTGATAACAAACTTAAGGTACCGCTAACACTGGTGATTACACACTTTAGGTACCGCTAACACTGGTGATAACAAACTTAAGGTACCGCTAACACTGGTGATTACACACTTTAGGTACCCCTAACACTGGTGATAAACTTAAGGTACCGCAAACACTGGTGATTACACACTTTAGGTACTACTAACACTGGTGATTACACACTTTAGGTACTACTAACACTGGTGATTACACACTTTAGGTACCCCTAACACTGGTGATAAACTTAAGGTACCGCTAACACTGGTGATTACACACTTAAGGTACCGCTAACACTGGTGATTACACACTTAAGGTACCGCTAACACTGGTGATAACAAACTTAAGGTACCGCTAACACTGGTGATTACACACTTAAGGTACCGCTAACACTGGTGATTACACACTTTAGGTACCCCTAACACTGGTGATAAACTTAAGGTACCGCTAACACTGGTGATTACACACTTAAGGTACCGCTAACACTGGTGATTACACACTTAAGGTACCGCTAACACTGGTGATAACAAACTTAAGGTACCGCTAACACTGGTGATTACACACTTTAGGTGCCGCTAACACTGGTGATAACAAACTTAAGGTACCGCTAACACTGGTGATTACACACTTTAGGTACCCCTAACACTGGTGATAAACTTAAGGTACCGCTAACGCTGGTGATTACACACTTTAGGTGCCGCTAACACTGGTGATAACAAACTTAAGGTACCGCTAACACTGGTGATTACACACTTTAGGTGCCGCTAACACTGGTGATAACAAACTTAAGGTACCGCTAACACTGGTGATTACACACTTTAGGTACCCCTAACACTGGTGATAAACTTAAGGTACCGCTAACGCTGGTGATTACACACTTAAGGTACTACTAACACTGGTGATTACACTAGGTACCCCTAACCCTGGTGATAAACTTAAGGTACCGCTAACACTGGTGATTACACACTTAAGGTACCGCTAACACTGGTGATTACACACTTAAGGTACCGCTAACACTGGTGATAACAAACTTAAGGTACCGCTGACACTGGTGATAAACTTAAGGTACCGCTAACACTGGTGATAACACACTTAAGGTACCGCTAACACTGGTGATAACACACTTAAGGTACCGCTAACACTGGTGATAACACACTTAAGGTACCGCTAACACTGGTGATAACACACTTAAGGTACCGCTAACACTGGTGATAACAAACTTAAGGTACCGCTAACACTGGTGATAATAACACTGACTACCTCAAACTCATCTTCCACTGTTACTGTATTAGACTGAAGAAGCCACTGGCTGGCGAAGCATTTCCCCAGTAAAACTTTCCAAATGTTGCACGAGTCTCGTTCTTCAACATATATATACTTGAGGCTGTTGAATATTCTACTTCTCCTGCTGCCATATATTTAATAAATGCACATTTATTGAGTGATAAAGGCTGGATTATTGATGGAACGATACATACTATATAACTGCTGATGGTTGTGTGGATCATGTGTAATGGGGTTTTCTGGAGGCACCTCCCCTGGCGGGAGGTGTGGCAAACAGAAGCAGGGTAGCTGGACTGTCTACACACCAACACTACTACTGAACTGAGTTTAGTGGCGAGTATTGTACCTAGGATGATACCAACACTACTACTGAACTGAGTTTAGTGGTGAGTATTGTGCCTAGGATGATACCAACACTGTACTACTGAACTGAGTTTAGTGGTGAGTATTGTACCTAGGATGATACCAACACTACTACTAAACTGAGTTTAGTGGTGAGTATTGTGCCTAGGATGATACCAACACTACTACTGAACTGAGTTTAGTGGCGAGTATTGTACCTAGGATGATACCAACACTACTACTAAACTGAGTTTAGTGGTGAGTATTGTGCCTAGGATGATACCAACACTACTACTAAACTGAGTTTAGTGGTGAGTATTGTGCCTAGGATGATACCAACACTACTACTGAACTGAGTTTAGTGGCGAGTATTGTGCCTAGGATGATACCAACACTACTACTGAACTGAGTTTAGTGGCGAGTATTGTGCCTAGGATGATACCAACACTACTACTAAACTGAGTTTAGTGGCGAGTATTGTGCCTAGGATGATACCAACACTACTACTGAACTGAGTTTAGTGGCGAGTATTGTACCTAGGATGATACCAACACTACTACTAAACTGAGTTTAGTGGCGAGTATTGTGCCTAGGATGATACCAACACTACTACTGAACTGAGTTTAGTGGCGAGTATTGTGCCTAGGATGATACCAACACTGCTACTGAACTGAGTTTAGTGGCGAGTATTGTACCTAGGATGATACCAACACTACTACTAAACTGAGTTTAGTGGTGAGTATTGTACCTAGGATGATACCAATACTGTCCTACTGAACTGAGTTTAGTGGTGAGTATTGTGCCTAGGATGTTACCAACACTGTACTACTGAACTGAGTTTAGTGGCGAGTATTGTGCCTAGGATGATACCAACACTACTACTAAACTGAGTTTAGTGGCGAGTATTGTACCTAGGATGATACCAACACTACTACTGAACTGAGTTTAGTGGTGAGTATTGTACCTAGGATGATACCAACACTACTACTGAACTGAGTTTAGTGGTGAGTATTGTACCTAGGATGATACCAACACTACTACTGAACTGAGTTTAGTGGCGAGTATTGTACCTAGGATGATACCAACACTACTACTAAACTGAGTTTAGTGGCGAGTATTGTACCTAGGATGATACCAACACTACTACTGAACTGAGTTTAGTGGCGAGTATTGTACCTAGGATGATACCAACACTACTACTGAACTGAGTTTAGTGGCGAGTATTGTACCTAGGATGATACCAACACTACTACTGAACTGAGTTTAGTGGCGAGTATTGTGCCTAGGATGATACCAACACTACTACTAAACTGAGTTTAGTGGCGAGTATTGTACCTAGGATGATACCAACACTACTACTGAACTGAGTTTAGTGGCGAGTATTGTACCTAGGATGATACCAACACTACTACTAAACTGAGTTTAGTAGTGAGTATTGTACCTAGGATGATACCAACACTACTACTGAACTGAGTTTAGTGGCGAGTATTGTACCTAGGATGATACCAACACTACTACTGAACTGAGTTTAGTGGCGAGTATTGTACCTAGGATGATACCAACACTACTACTGAACTGAGTTTAGTGGCGAGTATTGTGCCTAGGATGATACCAACACTACTACTGAACTGAGTTTAGTGGCGAGTATTGTACCTAGGATGATACCAACACTACTACTGAACTGAGTTTAGTGGCGAGTATTGTACCTAGGATGATACCAACACTACTACTAAACTGAGTTTAGTGGTGAGTATTGTACCTAGGATGATACCAACACTACTACTGAACTGAGTTTAGTGGTGAGTATTGTACCTAGGATGATACCAACACTACTACTGAACTGAGTTTAGTGGCGAGTATTGTACCTAGGATGATACCAACACTACTACTAAACTGAGTTTAGTGGCGAGTATTGTGCCTAGGATGATACCAACACTACTACTGAACTGAGTTTAGTGGCGAGTATTGTACCTAGGATGATACCAACACTACTACTAAACTGAGTTTAGTGGTGAGTATTGTACCTAGGATGATACCAATACTGTCCTACTGAACTGAGTTTAGTGGTGAGTATTGTGCCTAGGATGATACAAACACTGTACTACTGAACTGAGTTTAGTGGTGAGTATTGTACCTAGGATGATACCAACACTGTACTACTGAACTGAGTTTAGTGGTGAGTATTGTACCTAGGATGATACCAACACTGTACTACTGAACTGAGTTTAGTGGCGAGTATTGTACCTAGGATGATACCAACACTGTACTACTGAACTGAGTTTAGTGGTGAGTATTGTACCTAGGATGATACCAACACTGTACTACTGAACTGAGTTTAGTGGTGAGTATTGTACCTAGGATGATACCAACACTGTACTACTGAACTGAGTTTAGTGGTGAGTATTGTACCTAGGATGATACCAACACTGTACTACTGAACTGAGTTTAGTGGTGAGTATTGTGCCTAGGATGATACCAACACTGTACTACTGAACTGAGTTTAGTGGCGAGTATTGTACCTAGGATGATACCAACACTGTACTACTGAACTGAGTTTAGTGGCGAGTATTGTACCTAGGATGATACCAACACTACTACTAAACTGAGTTTAGTGGCGAGTATTGTACCTAGGATGATACCAACACTACTACTAAACTGAGTTTAGTGGCGAGTATTGTACCTAGGATGATACCAACACTACTACTAAACTGAGTTTAGTAGTGAGTATTGTACCTAGGATGATACCAACACTGTACTACTGAACTGAGTTTAGTAGTGAGTATTGTACCTAGGATGATACCAACACTGTCCTACTGAAAGTTAAGACACATGTGCAACATCTGTATATCTTTATTGTAGACGTTTCGCCATCCAGTGGCTTTATCAATACAAATTCTAGGACATAATTAGAAGACGGTAGAACTATATACAAAAGATGAGGTAATCAGTCCCTCAACCTTGGAGTTAGTGTTCACAGCAGCTGCTACTGCTGCTATTGCTGCTACTGCTGCTATTGCTGCTGCTATTGCTGCTACTGCTGCTATTGCTGCTACTGCTGCTATTGCTGCTACTGCTGCTATTGCTGCTGCTATTGCTGCTACTGCTGCTATTGCTGCTACTGCTGCTATTGCTGCTACTGCTGCTATTGCTGCTGCTATTATTGCTGCTGCTATTGCTGCTACTGCTATTGCTGCTCCTCTTCCTCCTCTTCCTGCTGCTTCTGCTGCTGCTGCTGCTCCTCTTCCTCCTCTTCCTGCTGCTTCTGCTGCTGCTCCTCCTCTTCCTCCTCTTCCTGCTGCTCCTGCTGCTGCTGCTGCTGCTCCTCTTCCTCCTCTTCCTGCTGCTTCTGCTGCTGCTGCTGCTCTTCCTCCTCTTCCTGCTGCTGCTGCTGCTGCTCCTCTTCCTCTTCCTGCTGCTTCTGCTGCTGCTGCTCCTCCTCCTCCTCCTCCTCCTCCTCTTCCTGCTGCTTCTGCTGCTGCTGCTGCTGCTCCTCCTCCTCCTCTTCCTGCTGCTTCTGCTGCTGCTGCTGCTGCTCCTCCTCCTCCTCTTCCTGCTGCTTCTGCTGCTGCTGCTGCTGCTCTTCCTGCTGCTTCTGCTGCTGCTGCTGCTGCTCCTCCTCCTCCTCCTCTTCCTGCTGCTTCTGCTGCTGCTCCTCTTCCTCCTCTTCCTGCTGCTTCTGCTGCTGCTCCTCTTCCTCCTCTTCCTGCTGCTGCTGCTCCTCTTCCTCCTCCTGCTGCTGCTGCTGCTGCTCTTCCTCCTCCTGCTGCTCCTGCTTCTGCTGCTGCTGCTCTTCCTCTTCCTACTACTACTACTACTATTAATACTATTACTACTACTGCTATTACTACTATTACTATTATTACTATTACTACTACTACTATTACTATTACTACTATTACTATTACTACTATTACTATTACTACTACTGTTACTACTATTAATACTGCAACTATTACTACTACTACTACTATTACTACTACTACTACTATTACTATTACTACTACTATTACTACTATTACTATTACTACTACTACTACTATTACTATTACTACTACTATTACTACTACTACTATTACTACTATTACTACTACTACTACTACTACTACTATTACTACTACTATTACTATTACTACTATTAGTACTACTACTACTACTATTACTACTACTACTACTACTATTACTACTACTACTATTACTACTACTACTACTATTACTACTACTACTACTATTACTACTACTATTACTACTACTATTTCTACTACTATTACTACTACTATTACTACTACTACTATTACTGCTACTATTACTATTACTACTACTACTATTACTACTGCTACTACTACTACTATTAATATTACTACTACTACTACTATTCTACTACTATTAGTATTACTACTACTACTACTACTACTACTACTGCCTCTCGTCCTGCTGCACCTGCACCTCCTGGGGTAATTATGGTGGTGGTGGTGGCACTAACGATGCCTGAAAGATAATTATCAGTAATGTTTGGTATAAGTGAGTGTTGTCCAGGTAATGATCAAGTTTCTCACTGACAATGAAAGTCATTCCAGAAACACCAAGACATGTTATATTTGGCGCTACTCTTAAGTCTTCATTTCACGGCAAGTTTCCCTTGCATTTTTCTGATGGTGATATAGACCTTGGAAGGAACCTGATGCAGACTTGTCATAAGTATCTTGTACTGTGTGTGTCATAAGTATCTTGTACTGTGTGTGTCATAAGTATCTTGTACTGTGTGTGTCATAAGTATCTTGTACTGTGTGTGTCATAAGTATCTTGTACTGTGTGTGTCATAAGTATCTTGTACTGTGTGTGTCATAAGTATCTTGTACTGTGTGTGTCATAAGTATCTTGTACTGTGTGTGTCATAAGTATCTTGTACTGTGTGTGTCATAAGTATCTTGTACTGTGTGTGTCATAAGTATCTTGTACTGTGTGTGTCATAAGTATCTTGTACTGTGTGTGTCATAAGTATCTTGTACTGTGTGTGTCATAAGTATCTTGTACTGTGTGTGTCATAAGTATCTTGTACTGTGTGTGTCATAAGTATCTTGTACTGTGTGTGTCATAAGTATCTTGTACTGTGTGTGTCATAAGTATCTTGTACTGTGTGTGTCATAAGTATCTTGTACTGTGTGTGTCATAAGTATCTTGTACTGTGTGTGTCATAAGTATCTTGTACTGTGTGTGTCATAAGTATCTTGTACTGTGTGTGTCATAAGTATCTTGTACTGTGTGTGTCATAAGTATCTTGTACTGTGTGTGTCATAAGTATCTTGTACTGTGTGTGTCATAAGTATCTTGTACTGTGTGTGTCATAAGTATCTTGTACTGTGTGTGTCATAAGTATCTTGTACTGTGTGTGTCATAAGTATCTTGTACTGTGTGTGTCATAAGTATCTTGTACTGTGTGTGTCATAAGTATCTTGTACTGTGTGTGTCATAAGTATCTTGTACTGTGTGTGTCATAAGTATCTTGTACTGTGTGTGTCATAAGTATCTTGTACTGTGTGTGTCATAAGTATCTTGTACTGTGTGTGTCATAAGTATCTTGTACTGTGTGTGTCATAAGTATCTTGTACTGTGTGTGTCATGCTTCTTGATAATGTTATCAAAACTTTGATCACAGTACTACATCCTGGTACACTGATGTATAACGTATATATTTGTGTTAATATTGGAAATATTAAGTGTCTCCCATACTACCACCACTAACACTACCACCACTAACACTACCACCACTAACACTACCACCACTAACACTACCACCACTAACACTACCACCACCACCGCCACCCACCACAACCACAATTATTACTATTGCTACAACAATTATTACTATTGCTACAACAATTATTACTATTGCTACAACAATTATTACTATTGCTACAACAATTATTACTATTACTACAAATCAAATCAAGTTTATTCTCTATAAAGATTACAATGTGTGGTTTACATATTATATAAAACTAATTACAGAGAGAACCACTATCACATCAGCATGACTAGGTACTTCAGGCAGACTAAGATTAATTCAAAACTCTATATTGGTACAGATTATGGAGCATATTGGCATAAAGGCTAAGTAACTGCATTACAATTCGTAAATTTAGCAATGTGAATGGTCTTGTTCTGGTACAATACATAGTTTCTATTGAAGTTCCTATATTGGAGTATCACAGGCAAACTTTCTATGCTTATAATCAATTGGGTGTGTGTAGGTGTGAATTGTGGGGAATCACATATATCGAGGGGAGGTCTAGGTTGTTTTTTGTGTGTGTATGATACGAGGGAATAGGCAGTTTTCATGTAGTTAGCTGATGGTAGGGTGTCAGGGATATAAGATGTTTTCTAATGGTAGGTTTGAAAGTGATGAATGTGTCTGCCGTTCTCGAGTTTTCAGGTAGGGTGTTCCAGATTTTAGGCCCTTTTATGTACATTGAATTTTTGTATAGTTTTAGTTGGATATGGGGAATGTCATAGAGATTTTCGTGTCAGGTGTTATGCCTGTGAGTCCCGTCACAACCATTAATAGTGTTTTAGGTCAGGGTTAATATTGGAGTTTATGGTTCTGTAAATGTAGGTTGCACAGTAGTAAGTGTGAATGTTCTGTACAGGGAATAAGTTTAGATCTATGAAGAGTGGGGGAGGGGTGTTGCCTGGGATTTGATTACGTGGTTATTCTTACTGTGGCTTTTTGTTGGATTATTGGCTGATGCCATTATTGGCTGATTGATGTGATGCTGCAGTTGATCCCCAAGCACAAATAGCATAGGTGAGGTAGGGATAAATGAGTGAATGGTATTGTGTAAGACGGGCAGATTGTGGCACATAGTAATGTATCTTGGAGAGGATCCCAACCGTTTTGCATACTTTTTTGTTATGTGTTGGATATGGGTGCTGAAATTCAAGTTGTTGTCGAGGGGCAGGCCTAGGAATTTGCCCTCATTATGTCTGGCCATAAGTGTGTTGTCGATCTTAATGTTAAGTTGTGCTACACCTGCTCTGTTACCAAACATAATATAGAAGGTTTTGCCAGTGTTAAGTGTAAGTTTATTGGCTGTCATCCAAGTCGATATTTTGGTGTTGAGGGTGGCAAGATTTGGGTGGGAGATGATGTAAGTCGTGTCGTCAGCAAAGAGAATGGGTTTCAGGTGTTTTTTTCTGGTGTTTTCACGGTCGCTCTTACGTGCTAGAACTTTAATTTGTGTCATCAATCCTATACGATACATCCCTCTAGCGCCTGGAACCAATCTTGGGCGGAAAACATTATATACTGAGTAAAAAAAGGAGAATTAGTGTGCACTTCCTAGCAGAGTTTACTGCCAGAGGGGAATCATAGGCCTGTCCCGTGTGGAAAAATAATAATATTGAACTTTGTGTCAGAGGAAAGAAAGTCTCCCTGAAAGCATTGAGTATACATAGTGTATAGTGTATACTACAGTGGCTCCCTAGTATATTGATGATAAAGGCTAAAGTGTCATTTGAAAACAGGTGAATTTGTAAATGAAGTGATAAGCCTATAGAGGCAGGTGCCAGAAGTCGCCAGAAACTTACCACAGGTCAGCTGTTTTTAATAATCTTCCTGGCCTGCTAGTGTACTCGCATATAATCTAGTGATACCAGTGAATAGCAGAATACAGTGTTGTAGTAGCAACTAACCAGTATTATAATGGTACTTAGTGAAGTGGAGTGACTTTCATTAGTTTCTTTTTCTTGAAATACCAGACGTTACTGTGAATTTCATATAACCTGTAGTTACCAGCGGTCGCAATATACACAACGAGAAGCAATTATTACTACAGAAAAAGCGCCCTTCCTCCAAAATTTGCACCAGTCAACTATAGTGATAATATAGCATTTATTGTGGTGGAGACGGAAAATGATAGTTGATAATGTTTGTATTGGATAAACAAAGGTGGAGGCTCGACTGTCATTATTGTAGGAGTGCCAAAGAATGCTCTTCACGCAGTTATACTTTGGGACAACGCAAATCACATATTACTCAGTAGATACCATGATCCTTCATAAAGAAGGGCTCAAATCACCCAATCAGGCATATTTAAATAAGTGACCCACTGACTGATCAGATAGACTGGTCCAACCTCATGACTGGTCCGGCCTTTGACTGGTCCAACTTTACCCGGTCCGAACTCCTGGATCAGTTTCCAAACGGTTTCATGAAAACACTCAGCAAAGCATAACAATATCTGGCGAGGTTGCTAGTAGAATTGCAGTAAATAAATCATTCAAATTGGCATGAAGCTGTGTGTAGTTCAAACAATGAACAAACGGCTTCAACAGTATGCAATGTCATTTTGTGGAAATTGTGTCACGCCTGGTGCAGATATTCAAGAATCTTGAACTATAGCAGTATTAAAACAGGGAAGTGTTTTTGCAGCTCAAATGAGATAAATCTGTGATCAAAATACAGTAAGGGTATTAAAGAGGTCAACATCAAAGCTACATGAAACCTGGAAGTTTTCTTCACAACAGATGGAATATGCAAGTCCGGCTGAATGGTACTGGCCTGATAACGGCTGTAGCGGGAAACTGTAAGGCTGAGACAGATGTCCTGGCAACAGTAAATGGGGTTGATAGGCGTCCTGGGAGACAGACAGGTGCATTAAAAGGTCCTATGACAGCACAGGAAGCGAGGTGCTGTCCTGGGTATGACAGTAATGGAAGCTGGGAGATGCTGTCCTGGGAGACAGTAATGGGGAAGGGAGATGCTGTCCTGGGAGGACAGTAATGGGTGAAGCTGGAGATTTATCCAGGTAGTCGGGAACTATATGCAGGAAGGAATACATATGAATGACCGATAGGAGAGATAGTAGGGAAACAAGTGTAGTCAAAGATAAGATAAACCAATATTGCAAACTAGAATACTGCAGAAATAAATAAGAGGATCACTAGCAATAGTGAGGATATATTACGCAAAACAAATGGTGGAGCCCATTGTTAAAGCAGGAGGAGGGTGAAGGGGCAGACAGGAAAACATGCACCCAACAGGAATACAGCTCAGAAACCCAAGGCAAACGGAAACCAAGCTCCTGTGCACACACAGGTAATTGGTATCTGCTGGTATAAATTCAGCCAGATGTGGGACGTGTGAACCATGACTAACTGAGAGCTGCATGCAGCCCATATGACAACAGGAAAATGCAACTTCCTTCTGGTAAGCTTTCTTTCACTTTAACGTGTAAATTTCTTCACAGTACAAAGACTGTGCTATAATCTTAAATTAGAAAATAACACCCAGTGGACAAAATATACAAAACATTCAGCCATGGAAAACTAGTATTACAGCTACCTTAAGAGAGGAGGGTTTAGTGCCAGGAAGGAAAAAATCAGCAGAAACAGCAGAAACGACACCAAATCTGAGTCATTCTGATGAATCACAGCTCTATGCCTCACTCCAAACCAAATAGATACAGATACACGCCGCAAACCCAGTACCACACAATTACCATCCGATAATGATTTTTTCTTGCAAATATACAGGGTCTAGCCGAAAACAAACAAAATAAAATACCTTCATCCGTGACTGCTGCAGAGGTAAAGGCAATACCAAGGCCACTGGTGACCTACAAGGATCACTTAGACAATCTAAACATGGATCCCAGGTTACAACCTATACAGATATAGATGAACAGGCAAAAGGGGCTAGCCTACTATCAGCAGAGTCACTGACAGATAACCGCAATGCTCAAATAGATAGTAGTGTTTTGAGCAGTAAAGGTCGAGAACCAAAACCTAGCTCAGCCGTGGATAGCTCATGTCTCTCCGGATGCAACATCCCAGCAATTCCAGGAAACAGCTGTTAAAAATTGATCTGTCTGAAAACCTCTTCCAGCTCCTGTGTGACCTCCAACATCTTATCGTGGGATTTCAACTTTACAGGCACCAAATGAGGAATATATAATACATTGTTGCAGTAATAACACCAGAGGCAGCTCATGAAAACTCACACATAGACCACGCGAGCTTTTAAATCTCTCTACCAAATTCAATTTAACCAGTGAAGAAGAGAGTCACGACTTGAGTGAATGATGATTGACCTCATCTTCACTAACAATGATGATCTGATAAGAAATATCACCATATCAAAACAATATACTCAGATCACAAACATAATTGAGGTTCAGTCATGTATGCTGAGCCCCAGACTCACATAACAGGATTAGTCACGAGGAGACCACCAAACGACCACAATGAAAAACATAAAGTGGGACGCAAGAACTAAGTCTCAACTGGTATATAAGCTGGGAAGATATACTAAGCAACACAGACCCCAACTATGCCTAGAATAGATTAACTGGTAGCACTCCGATGTATGGTCAAGGCTGGCCTCAAGAAAAGGAGGAGTAGATGTAAAATGCCAAATCAAAATCGAGAACAACGTCCAGTATTGGGCCCCTACTTAAACAAGATGGGTCCTACACAGATGACAACAAGGAAATGAGTGAGCTACTCAAGTCCCAATATGACTCAGTTTTTAGCAAGCCGCTAACCAGACTGAGAGTCGAAGATCAAAATGAATTTTTTATGAGAGAGCCACAAAATTTGATTAACACAAGCCTATCCGATGTTATCCTGACGCCAAATGACTTCGAACAGGCGATAAATGACATGCCCATGCACTCTGCCCCAGGGCCAGACTCATGGAACTCTGTGTTCATCAAGAACTGCAAGAAGCCCCTATCACGAGCCTTTTCCATCCTATGGAGAGGGAGCATGGACACGGGGGTCGTCCCACAGTTACTAAAAACAACAGACATAGCCCCACTCCACAAAGGGGGCAGTAAAGCAACAGCAAAGAACTACAGACCAATAGCACTAACATCCCATATCATAAAAATCTTTGAAAGGGTCCTAAGAAGCAAGATCACCACGCATCTAGAAACCCATCAGTTACACAACCCAGGGCAACATGGGTTTAGAACAGGTCGCTCCTGTCTGTCTCAACTATTGGACCACTACGACAAGGTCCTAAATGCACTAGAAGACAAAAAGAATGCAGATGTAATATATACAGACTTTGCAAAAGCCTTCGACAAGTGTGACCATGGCGTAATAGCGCACAAAATGCGTGCTAAAGGAATAACAGGAAAAGTCGGTCGATGGATCTATAATTTCCTCACTAACAGAACACAGAGAGTAGTCGTCAACAGAGTAAAGTCCGAGGCAGCTACGGTGAAAAGCTCTGTTCCACAAGGCACAGTACTCGCTCCCATCTTGTTCCTCATCCTTATATCCGACATAGACAAGGATGTCAGCCACAGCACCGTGTCTTCCTTTGCAGATGACACCCGAATCTGCATGACAGTGTCTTCCATTGCAGACACTGCAAAGCTCCAGGCAGACATCAACCAAATCTTTCAGTGGGCTGCAGAAAACAATATGAAGTTCAACGATGAGAAATTTCAATTACTCAGATATGGTAAACATGAGGAAATTAAATCTTCATCAGAGTACAAAACAAATTCTGGCCACAAAATAGAGCGAAACACCAACGTCAAAGACCTGGGAGTGATCATGTCGGAGGATCTCACCTTCAAGGACCATAACATTGTATCAATCGCATCTGCTAGAAAAATGACAGGATGGATAATGAGAACCTTCAAAACTAGGGAGGCCAAGCCCATGATGACACTCTTCAGGTCACTTGTTCTATCTAGGCTGGAATATTGCTGCACACTAACAGCACCTTTCAAGGCAGGTGAAATTGCCGACCTAGAAAATGTACAGAGAACTTTCACGGCGCGCATAACGGAGATAAAACACCTCAATTATTGGGAGCGCTTGAGGTTCCTAAACCTGTATTCCCTGGAACGCAGGAGGGAGAGATACATGATTATATACACCTGGAAAATCCTAGAGGGACTAGTACCGAACTTGCACACGAAAATCACCCACTACGAAAGCAAAAGACTTGGCAGACGATGCACCATCCCCCCAATGAAAAGCAGGGGTGTCACTAGCACGTTAAGAGACCATACAATAAGTGTCAGGGGCCCGAGACTGTTCAACTGCCTCCCAGCACACATAAGGGGGATTACCAACAGACCCCTGGCAGTCTTCAAGCTGGCACTGGACAAGCACCTAAAGTCAGTTCCGGATCAGCCGGTCTGTGGCTCGTATGTTGGTTTGCGTGCAGCCAGCAGCAACAGCCTGGTTGATCAGGCTCTGATCCACCAGGAGGCCTGGTCTCAGACCGGGCCGCGGGGGCGTTGACCCCCGGAACTCTCTCCAGGTAAACTCCAGGTATACGTTGGGAAGATCATTGATGTATGAGAGGAAGAGCATGGGACCAAGGACACTTCCCTGTGATACTGCAGTATCAAGTGACTGTGTTGCTGAGGCTGTGTCTTTAATGGTGACATACTGATACCTTTTAGTAAGGTAGGATTTGAAATATGCAAGTGCATGGTCTCTTATACCATAATGGTCAAGTTTATGGAGTAGGATGCCGCGATCTACTGTGTCAAAAGCTTTTGTTAGGTCAATATAATAATAATAAAAAGTCCTAATGGATATTCCTCATTTTCCAGTGATGTGTAAAGCAGATCTAACATTTTTATAGTTGCATCATTAGTGCTTTTATTTTTTCTGAAGCCAAATTGGCAGGGGTTGAGTATGTTTTGTGACATTATAATAGAATGTAATCTCTTGTGTACGAGTTTCTCAAAGATTTTGGATAGCAATGGTAAGTTTGATATTGGCCTATAACAATTATTACTACTGCTACAACAATTATTACTACTGCTACAACAATTATTACTACTGCTACAACAATTATTACTACTGCTACAACAATTATTACTACTGCTACAACAATTATTACTACTGCTACAACAATTATTACTATTGCTACAACAATTATTACTACTGCTACAACAATTATTACTACTGCTACAACAATTATTACTACTGCTACAACAATTATTACTACTGCTACAACAATTATTACTACTGCTACAACAATTATTACTACTGCTACAACAATTATTACTACTGCTACAACAATTATTACTACTGCTACAACAATTATTACTACTGCTACAACAATTATTACTATTGCTACAACAATTATTACTACTGCTACAACAATTATTACTACTGCTACAACAATTATTACTACTGCTACAACAATTATTACTACTGCTACAACAATTATTACTACTGCTACAACAATTATTACTACTGCTACAACAATTATTACTACTGCTACAACAATTATTACTATTGCTACAACAATTATTACTACTGCTACAACAATTATTACTACTGCTACAACAATTATTACTACTGCTACAACAATTATTACTACTGCTACAACAATTATTACTACTGCTACAACAATTATTACTACTGCTACAACAATTATTACTATTGCTACAACAATTATTACTACTGCTACAACAATTATTACTACTGCTACAACAATTATTACTACTGCTACAACAATTATTACTACTGCTACAACAATTATTACTACTGCTACAACAATTATTACTACTGCTACAACAATTATTACTACTGCTACAACAATTATTACTACTGCTACAACAATTATTACTATTGCTACAACAATTATTACTACTGCTACAACAATTATTACTACTGCTACAACAATTATTACTACTGCTACAACAATTATTACTACTGCTACAACAATTATTACTACTGCTACAACAATTATTACTACTGCTACAACAATTATTACTACTGCTGCAACAATTATTACTATTGCTACAACAATTATTACTATTGCTACAATTATTACTATTGCCACAACAATTATTACTATTGCTACAACAATTATTACTATTGCTGCAACAATTATTACTATCGCTACAATTATTACTATTGCCACAATTATTACTATTGCTACAACAATTATTACTATTGCTACAACAATTATTACTATTGCTGCAACAATTATTACTATTGCTACAACAATTATTACTATTGCTACAATTATTACTATTGCTACAACAATTATTACTATTGCTACAACAATTATTACTATTGCCACAATTATTACTATTGCTACAACAATTATTACTATTGCTACAACAATTATTACTATTGCTACAACAATTACTATTGCTGCAACAATTATTACTATTGCTACAACAATTATTACTATTGCTACAACAATTACTATTGCTACAATTATTACTATTGCCACAACAATTATTACTATTGCTACAATTATTACTATTGCTACAATTATTACTATTGCCACAACAATTATTACTATTGCCACAACAATTATTACTATTGCTACAACAATTATTACTATTGCTACAATTACTATTGCTACAATTATTACTATTGGCACAACAATTATTACTATTGCTACAACAATTATTACTATTGCTACAACAATTATTACTATTGCTACAACAATTATTACTATTGCTACAACAATTATTACTATTGCTTCAACAATTATTACTATTGCTACAACAATTATTACTATTGCTGCAACAATTATTACTATCGCTACAATTATTACTATTGCCACAACAATTATTACTATTGCTACAACAATTATTACTATTGCTACAACAATTATTACTATTGCTACAATTATTACTATTGCCACAACAATTATTACTATTGCTACAACAATTATTACTATTGCTACAACAATTATTACTATTGCTGCAACAATTATTACTATCGCTACAATTATTACTATTGCCACAACAATTATTACTATTGCTACAACAATTATTACTATTGCTACAACAATTATTACTATTGCTACAACAATTACTATTGCTACAATTATTACTATTGCCACAACAATTATTACTATTGCTACAACAATTATTACTATTGCTACAACAATTACTACTATTGCTACAACAATTATTACTATTGCTACAACAATTATTACTATTGCTACAACAATTATTACTATTGCTACAACAATTATTACTATTGCTACAATTATTACTATTGCTACAACAATTATTACTATTGCTACAACAATTATTACTATTGCTACAATTATTACTATTGCCACAACAATTATTACTATTGCTACAACAATTATTACTATTGCTACAACAATTATTACTATTGCTACAACAATTATTACTATTGCTACAACAATTATTACTATTGCTACAACAATTACTATTGCTACAATTATTACTATTGCCACAACAATTATTACTATTGCTACAACAATTATTACTATTGCTACAACAATTATTACTATTGCTACAACAATTATTACTATTGCTGCAACAATTATTACTATTGCCACAACAATTATTACTATTGCTACAACAATTATTACTATTGCCACAACAATTATTACTATTGCTACAACAATTATTACTATTGCTACAACAATTATTACTATTGCTACAACAATTATTACTATTGCTACAACAATTATTACTATTGCCACAACAATTATTACTATTGCTACAACAATTATTACTATTGCTACAACAATTACTATTGCTACAATTATTACTATTGCCACAACAATTATTACTATTGCTACAACAATTATTACTATTGCTACAACAATTATTACTATTGCTGCAACAATTATTACTATTGCTACAATTATTACTATTGCTACAACAATTATTACTATTGCTGCAACAATTATTACTATTGCTACAATTATTACTATTGCCACAACAATTATTACTATTGCTACAACAATTATTACTATTGCTACAACAATTATTACTATTGCTACAACAATTTTTACTATTGCTACAACAATTATTACTATTGCCACAATTATTACTATTGCTACAACAATTATTACTATTGCTACAACAATTATTACTATTGCTACAACAATTATTACTATTGCTACAACAATTATTACTATTGCTACAACAATTATTACTATTGCTACAACAATTATTACTATTGCTACAACAATTATTACTATTACTACAACAGTTATTACTACTACAATTATTACTATTACTACAACAATTATTACTATTGCTACAACAATTATTACTATTGCTACAACAATTATTACTACTGCTACAACAATTATTACTATTGCTACAACAATTATTACTATTGCTACAACAATTATTACTATTGCTACAACAATTATTACTATTACTACAACAGTTATTACTACTACAATTATTACTATTACTACAACAATTATTACTATTGCTACAACAATTATTACTATTACTACAACAATTATTACTATTGCTACAACAATTATTACTATTGCTACAACAATTATTACTATTGCTACAACAATTATTACTATTACTACAACAGTTATTACTACTACAATTATTACTATTACTACAACAGTTAATACTATTACAATTATTATTGCTATTACAGTTATTACTATTTCAACAATTATTATTATAACAGTTGTTACTATTACAATTATTACAAAAATTACTATTACAACAGTTATTACTATTACTACAATTATTACTATTACTACATCAATTACTATTACAGTTATTACTGTTATTACAATTATTACTGCTACTACAACAAATACAATTACAACAGTTACTGTTACTACAACAATTACTATTACAACAGTTAGTTTCTACAACAATTACTATTACAACATTACTGTTGCAACAGTTACTGTTACTACAACAATTACTATTACAACAGTTAGTTTCTACAACAATTACTATTACAACATTACTGTTGCAACAGTTACTGTTACTACAACAATTACTATTACAATTTCTATTACAACAGTTACTATTACAACAGTTACTGTTACTACAACAGTTACTATTACAACAGTTACTGTTACTACAACAGTTACTGTTACTACAGTTACTATTACAACAGTTACTGCTACTACAACAATTACTATTACAACAGTTACTGCTACTACAACAGTTAATATTACAATTGCTATTACAACAGTTACTATTACAACAGTTACTGCTACTACAATTACTATTACAACAGTTACTGTTACTACAACAATTATTATTACAACAGCTACTGCTACTACAACAATTACTATTACAACAGTTATTGTTACTACAATTACTATTACAGCAGTTACTGCTACTACAACAATTACTATTACAACAGTTACTGTTACTACAATTACTATTACAACAGTTACTGTTACTACAACAATTACTATTACAACAGTTACTGTTACTACAACAATTACTATTACAACAGTTACTATTACAACAGTTACTGTTACTACAACAATTACTATTACAACAGTTACTGTTACTACAACAATTACTATTACAACAGTTACTGTTACTACAACAATTACTATTACAACAGTTACTGTTACTACAACAATTACTATTACAACAGTTATTGTTACTACAATTACTATTACAACAGTTACTGCTACTACAACAATTACTATTACAACAGTTATTGTTACTACAATTACTATTACAACAGTTACTGCTACTACAACAATTACTATTACAACAGCTACTTCTACTACAACAATTACTATTACAACAGTTATTGTTACTACAATTACTATTACAACAGTTACTGTTACTACAACAATTACTATTACAACAGTTACTGTTACTACAATAATTACTATTACAACAATTATTACTATTACAACAATTATTACTATTACAGTGGACCCCCGAGTTTCGTGATGAATCTGTTCCAGAGTGTCTGCCGAAAGTGGAATTCATGAATGTCAAAACCATTTTTCCCATAAGAAATAATGTAAATCCAATTAATCCGTGTCAGACGTCCAAAAGTATGAACAAAAAATACATTTTATGGAGAACTATATTCCATAGCTTATTTATCTATTCATCTAATATGACATAATAAACAATATATTAATAACATAGAAACATGATATATACTCTAGAATGAATAAAATATGTCATTATGAATGTGAGGAGTGAGTGGTGGTGATGTTGAGTCTGTAAGGGCCACTGAGAGAAGCTGTACTTATTAGTGTTAGGCGGCAGCAGAAGCCACCGACACTATTCACACAAAATAATGCACTTAATTTATAAATAAGAAATATTTACACTTACTGTACCTTGGAGATGCTGGCATTGGTTTAGGGTGGTGGAAGATAGGCAGGGCGGCGTATGTTTGTCAGTGGCTCTATATACCTCCAGTAACATTAGAGGAATCAGTTCGTGTCATCCTTTTTGTATCGCTTAATTGCTTAACTTATTTACTACACTGTTAATGCTACACTTTATCACTGGCTGGTGCTATAGCCTTTATAGACTCCTGCTGCTTTAGCCCTTTGACTGTCGCGGCCGTATATATACGTCTTATGAGGTACCGTGTTTGACGTATATATACTCATAAATTCTAGCGGCTTCAAATCAAGCAGGAGAAAGCTGGTAGGCCTACATGTGAGAGAATGGGTCTGTGTGGTCAGTGTGCACCATATAAAAAAAATCCTGGAGCACGCAGTGCATAATGAGAAAAAAAAAACTCCGACCGTTTTTTTTTAATTAAAATGCCGACTTTGTGGTCTATTTTCGTATAGTATTTATTGTTGTATTCTCGTTTTCTTGGTCTCATTTGATAGAATGGAAGACATATTATAGAAATAGAGATGATTTTGATTGATTTTACTATAAAAAGAACCTAGAAATGGAGCTCAAAGTAGGGGAAATGTTTGATTTTTGCCAATGTTCAAAAGTAAGCAAATGATGCCATTTTCCAGTAAATGTCCAACTAGCCATTCTAATATGCAGTCATGAATGGGTTGATGTTATTTATACAATTATTACAGTATTGCAGTAGTCTGCATAATAGTAAGTCTTCAATTTTTTGTTTGAATAAAAATTCAAAATAGAAAGCAAGAGTAATATCAGAGGGGCCTGGAAACACGACTGATGAGCAAAGAAAATGTTATTTTAGAGCCAGGAATGTCTGCATTGTTCATTCTGGACCTTATTTTGAAATTGTCATATTTTTTAGTTTTCGTGAAATTGGCCAAATTGCAAATTTCTGACCACATTATTAGGTAGTTGAAATCGGTAAATGGGCAGTTTCTTGTACTCAATCGATAGAAAAAATGGAGTTCTAAAGAAATAGCTATGAGTTTGGGCGACTGTAACAATGGAATTAGCCAAAAATAGGGCTCAAAGTGGGCGAAATCGCCGATTTGTAAACGGCACCGAGGTCGCTAACTTCGCGAGAGCATAATTCCGTCAATTTTCCATCAAATTTCGTTTTTTTTGGTGTCATTACAATCGGGAAAAGATTCTCTATCATTTCATAAGAAAAAATATTTTTTTTTTTTTTTAAATTTTGCGACACCAGGACGTAAGACGTATATATACGGCCGCGACAGTCAAAGGGTTAGTATCGTACATATTGCAGAATCACTGAAGAAGGCACATTCTTCCCTCTTCCTCCTCCACTTTGGTATTTTGCTACAAGTTTTTTCCGGAATTCTATTGTGTTTCTCACCTTCTTTACCAAAGGGCTGGCACTAGAAGCTTTCTTTAGGCCTATGGTGGCTTATTTAGCAGTTTCAAGTACCAAAAACAATGGATTATTACGAAATGTATCATATGAATGCCCGGAATTATGGTCACTCGCGCAGAAACAATGCCACACTGATGCTCTGATTGTTGTGTGTGAGCCTTTGTGTACGCCTGTCCGCTCCCAGCTGCACAGACACACTCCATACGATGGATGAATTGCGAGGCAAATCACGAACCTCGAGGCTTTATTTTGCTGAAAGAAGTTGCTGAAGGTCGAAATTCATGAAGGATGAGACTCACGAAACTCGGGTGGAGGGGGGGGTCCACTGTACTGCAGTTATTACTATTACTACAGTTACTATTTCTACAATTACTACTGCTACAGTTACTATTACTACAATTTCTATTACAGCTATAGATAGCTACTACAATTTTGCTGTTTTTACTTTCATTTTGTTTTATTTTTATATTAATACTAAAAATTTGATTGTTTTTTTATTTTGAAACCGGCTTCTGAATGTATATTTTTGTGTGTTTACAGTGGAAGGCATTCCAAGGATCTACTACTTTGGTGTGTGTGGGAAGTACAACGCTCTGGTGATGGAGTTACTAGGGCCCAGTCTGGAGGATCTCTTTGATATGTGCGGCAGACGTTTCACCCTCAAGACAGTACTATTAATAGCCATACAATTAGTAAGTTACATGTATTTTGTCTTCCATTATTATTGCAGCTACAGTAGTTTTTCATTGTACTCTCCAGAGTCAGTTGGGTGGTTTTGGAGTTTGTTTCCACCAGGTTAGCTCATGTCTAGTCGCATTAGTTATCTTCCCTTGTGATTAACCCCGTTCCATTAAACTAGTCCTCGTGACCAGGACTCGTTGGCTATAGACACACAGTAGGGCCCCGCTTTATGGTGTTTTGCCTTACGGTGTTCTGCTAATATGGCGATTTCAAATTATGACCAAAACTTGCTCCGGTCTTTCTAATATGGTGCGCCCCACCCATTTTGTTTACATTCTCTGTGAGCACATCTCTCTCTTATGTCTAGAAATTTTCTAAAATTTCAAGTGTTTTAAAGTTATTGCATATTTTATATGTACTCTGATAATTATTCTTGTGTGTTCCTGTATGTAAATATATTTATACACTGTGCTGGTGTGCAGGTACACATTAAAATCACTAAGAGTCTATTCTTGATGCCATATAATAATCTCTTGGGCGAATTAAATGCCGTATACGTATTACGTTAATATAGACATACCCATTAATCCATCTATAATATTTTTTCATAATTGTGTAATAAACACGCTACATAACATAAACATTATACATACACCCACAGTATAAAAATTTACATAAATATGAGATTTGTTTACCAAGCGGTTTGTAAGAGCGTCGGAAGAACTACGTTTTCTCTAGTCAAACACCAGTTACTTAACTGTAGAGAAATATTCCTTTCATATGCCTTCACTCTATAGCTATTCACTACCCTTGCGGGTTTAGCGCTTCTTTTTTATTATGATTATGATAATATTCCCTCTAAAAATGGTGTGTTGCATGAGAATGGGAGTGTTGCTGTTTATTTCTTCTGTACTAACTTGTCAGAGCATCATTCCTTCTAAAAATAATGTTGCATGAGAATGGAAGTGTTGGTCTTTATTCTACTGTACCACTGTGGAGACAACTTGTACACAATGTAAGGTGTTTGTATGAACGTGTATCAACCATAACCAGACGCATACTCTGCGGCTCTGTCCTCTTACTCGTTCTCTCTCGTTTATTCATTTTTATCTCGCTTACTCACCTCTCACCCTACATTAAGACTACAGATATTTTAAGGTAAGTAATGAGTGTACTGTATATGCATTTTATCACTCTAGGGTGCTTTAAATGTCATAGTAGATGGGGTGGCCAGGCGGGCTACCCTACCTCCCACATCTGACTTTCTACAAATAAATACTTTTCACCTCACCCTACTTTAAGACCATTAAAACTGCAAATATTTTAAGGCAAGTAATGAGTGTACTGTATGTGCATTTTATCACTCTAGGGCACTTTAAGCATTGTAGTATATGTGTGGGTGGGGTGGCCAGGAGGGCTACCATACCTACAACACCTGACTTCTTACAATAAATACTACTCACCTTTTGCCCTACATTAAGACTACAAATACAGTGGACCCCCGCATAACGATTACCTCCGAATGCGACCAATTATGTAAGTGTATTTATGTAAGTGCGTTTGTACGTGTATGTTTGGGGGTCTGAAATGGACTAATCTACTTAACAATATTCTTTATGGGAATAAATTCGGTCAGTACTGGCACCTGAACATACTTATGGAGTGAAAAAATATCGTTAACCGGGGGTCCACTGTATTTTGAAGTAAATAATGAGTGTACTGTATGTGTATTTTATTTTTTATTGTTTTTTAATGCCTAGTTCTATTGCTAACTTAATAGTATATGTTAGTGTAAACTTATCTGGCATTTATATGCATTTATAAGTGGAAAAAATGGCGTTCTGCTTTCCGGCGATGTCTGCTTTGCGGCGGTATCCTGGAACCTATCCTGCTGTGTAAGTGGGCCCCTACTGTACTTATGTTGTAAGCCTATGTATCTTAACCCTTTCAGGGTCCAAGGCCCAAATCTGGAGTCACGCACCAGTGTCCAAGAATTTTCAAAAAAAAAATTTGTTATTTTTTCTTATGAAATCGTAGAGAATCTTTTTGTGAAGGTAATAAAACAAAAAGTATGAAATTTGGTGGAAAATTGACGAAATTATGCTCTCGCGAATTTTGATGTGTCAGCGATATTTACGAATCGGCGATTTTGCCGACTTTGACTCCCATTTTAGGCCAATTACATTATTCCAATCAACCAAATTCTTAGCTATTTCACTAGTATTACTTCTATTCTATCGATTGAGCACAAGAAATCGCCAAGTCAACTGTTTCAACTACAAAATAAAGTGATCGGAAATTGTTAATTTGGCCAATTTAACACAAAGTTTAAAATATTCCAATTTCAAAATAGGGTCCAGAATGAACAATGTAGGCATTCCTGGCACTAAACTAACATTTCCTCTGTTCATTAGTTATGTTTTGAGGCTTTACAAATAAATTCCATTTTGATTTTTTATTCACATAATGAATTTTTATTCACACCAAAAAATAGAAGATTTACTGTTATGCAATGCTGTAATAATTGTATAAATATCATCACCATATTTGTGAATGTATATTAGACCCACCAGCTGACGTGTATTAGACGTGTGAGGTCGTTTGTTTACTCTTGAATATCGGCAAAAATTTAACATTTCTGCTACTTTGAGCTCAGTTTCAAGCCATTTCCAGTGCTAAAATCAATCAAAATCATCTCTATTTCTGTAATATGTCTTCCATTCTATCAAATGAGACCAAGAAATCGCAAATACAACTATAAAAAACATACGAAAAAACACTGCAAAGTTGCTGTTTTAATCGAAAAATCATGATTTCATTTTTTTTCTCTCATTATACACAGTGTGCTGCAGGATCTGTTTTATGTGGTGCACACATACCACATAGATGTATTCTCTCATATCTAGGCCCAAATGTACCACTCACAGTTTATCAGAGTGAGCTGAGCTCATGGCGTAGATCTACGGTTTGGACCCTGAATGTAAAGCCGTAGATCTACGGGACGGACCCTGAAAGGGTTAAACATCCTCATTGAACACATTGCTACTTGCAAATGTTCATACTTGAGGTAGATAACACTAGACATGCTCTGTATCATAACATTTATAAAAAAAATGCATGTTAGAAAAGAATATCTATGTATGTGAAGACAAAGCTACAGCTCCAAGAACCAGTAGAAATACTACTAAGACAACCAGAAAGCATAGAGCTAAGAGTGACAATGTACAATGCTTGGAAACAGAAAAAGAAGCTATCAGGGGTGTGTGGACCAGGTGTCTACAGTGAAACATATAAGTGAACAGTACAGTGGACCCCCGGTTAACGAACTTTTTTCATTCCAGTAGTATGTTCAGGTGCCAGTACTGACCGAATTTTTTCCCATAAGGAATATTGTGAAGTAGATTAGTCAATTTCAGACCCCCAAACATACACGTACAAACGCACTTACATAAATACACTTACATAATTGGTCGCATTTGGAGGTGATCGTTATGCGGGGGTCCACTGTATTTAGATAAGGCTAAAGAGGTCTTTGTGGCATTTATGGATTTAGAAAAGGCGTATGACGGGGTGGATAGGGGGGCAATGTGGCAGATGTTGCAGGTGTATGGTGTAGGAGGTAGGTTACTGAAAGCAGTGAAGAGTTTTTACTAGGATAGTGAGGCTCAAGTTAGAGTATGTAGGAAAGAGGGAAATTATTTCCCAGTAAAAGTAGGCCTTAGACAAGGATGTGTGATGTCACTGTGGTTGTTTAATATATTTATAGATGGGGTTGTAAGAGAAGTAAATGCGAGGGTCTTGGCAAGAGGCGTGGAGTTAAAAGATAAAGAATCACAAACAAAGTGGGAGTTGTCACAGTTGCTTTGCTGATGACACTGTGCTCTTGGGAGATTCTGAAGAGAAGTTGCAGAGATTGGTGGATGAATTTGGTAGGGTGTGCAAAAGAAGAAAATTAAAAGTGAATACAGGAAAGAGTAAGGTTATAAGGATAAAAAGATTAGGTGATGAAAGATTGGATATCAGATTGGAGGGAGAGAGTATGGAGGAGGTGAATGTATTCAGATATTTGGGAGTGGACGTGTCAGCGGATGGGTCTGTGAAAGATGAGGTGAATCATAGAATTGATGAGGGGAAAAGGGTGAGTGGTGCACTTAGGAGTCTGTGGAGACAAAGAACTTTGTCCTTGGAGGCAAAGAGGGGAATGTATGAGAGTATAGTTTTACCAACGCTCCTATATGGGTGTGAAGCATGGGTGATGAATGTTGCAGCGAGGAGAAGGCTGGAGGCGGTGGAGATGTCATGTCTGAGGGCAATGTGTGGTGTGAATATAATGCAAAGAATTCGTAGTTTGGAAGTTAGGAGGAGGTGCGGGATTACCAAAACTGTTGTCCAGGCGGCTGAGGAAGGGTTGTTGAGGTGGTTCGGACATGTAGAGAGAATGGAGCGAAACAGAGTGACTTCAAGAGTGTATCAGTCTGTAGTGGAAGGAAGGCGGGGTAGGGGTCGGCCTAGGAAAGGTTGGAGGGAGGGGGTAAAGGAGGTTTTGTGTGCGAGGGGCTTGGACTTCCAGCAGGCATGTGTGAGCGTGTTTGATAGGAGTGCATGGAGACAAATGGTTTTTAATACTTGACGTGCTGTTGGAGTGTGAGCAAAGTAACATTTATGAAGGGGTTCAGGGAAACCGGCAGGCCGGACTTGAGTCCTGGAGATGGGAAGTACAGTGTCTGCACTCTGAAGGAGGGGTGTTAATGTTGCAGTTTAAAAACTGTAGTGTAAAGCACCCTTCTGGCAAGACAGTAATGGAGTGAATGATGGCGAAAGTTTTTCTTTTTCGGGCCACCCTGCCTTGGTGGGAATCGGCCAGTGTGATAATAAAAAAAAATAATAAAATAAATTATCTTTTTTGGCGTTGCATTGCAAAATTTAAGGAATAAAGTGCCCTTGTTTAAGGGAGATTGAATTTTAAATGATAACAATAAGGAAGTGAAACTAAGAATATAGGTTGACAACCACCACAAATTTTTCAAGCATGAAATACCAAGGTCTGCCAACCATCCTTACCTGGACCTAACATCACCTGACTTTGAGTAAGTCGTTAATTTTTTATCCATGCACTTTGCCACCCAGGCCAAGACTCGAGTGCAGTGCCATGTTAATTGAAAATTATAAAGGTAAAAAGGTATCCCAGAACTTTAATATTGCATATGTTATGGAGTCTAAAACAGAGATGATATTCAACAAGCTGTGAAAAACTTAATGTAGTCCCATTATGTATGTGGCAGCAAAGCTATTGCAGAATGCTATACAGTAGACCCCCACCTTACGATATTAATCCATTCCTGAGAGCTCATCGTAAGCCAAAATTATTTTAAGGCGAATTAATTTTCCCCATAAGAAATAATGGAAATCAAATTAATCCGTGCAAGTAAA
Source organism: Cherax quadricarinatus (assembly GCF_038502225.1). Taxonomy (NCBI): domain Eukaryota; kingdom Metazoa; phylum Arthropoda; class Malacostraca; order Decapoda; family Parastacidae; genus Cherax; species Cherax quadricarinatus. Next base: position 13,806,763 of record NC_091372.1, on the reverse strand, counting down.
CCCAGAGTATGAAAAAAAAAATTTTTTTACCACATGAAATATTAATTTTAATACACACAAACTGAAGAAGACATGCACAATTACTACTCTACTAAGAATAGAATACATGACACTTACCTTTATTGAAGATCTGGTGATGATTGATGGGATGGGAGGAGGGGAGTGTGTGGAAGTTGTTATTGTTTAGAAGGGGAATCCCCTTCCATTAGAACTTGAGGTAGCAAGTCCTTTTCCAGGGTTACTTCCCTTCTTCTTTTAATGTCACTAGGACCAGCTTGAGAGTCACTGGACCTCTGTCACACAAATCTGTCCATAGAGCTCTGTACCTCCCATTCCTTTAAGACTTTCCTATTATGGGCCATAACATTGTCATTGTACAGGTTGCCAACATGGCTTGCAGTAGCTGTGTCAGGGTGATTTTCATCCTTAAAGATTTGCAGTTCAACCCATTTTGCACACATTTCCTTAATCTCTCTTTTTCAATTCCATACTAATTCTCACCCTTTTTACCACAGGAATGGCACTAGAAGCTTTCTTGGGGTCCATGGTGACTTATTTTGCAGTTACAATTACTAAAAATGTGAAATGTGCCGAATGTATGCGTAGATGCGACTGCACTGGCTGGCTTGTAAACACTGGCGCTGAGGCCACACGTGGGATGCGTCCCGGACGAATCATGTAAGGCGAGGCAAAATTTTTGCCTTAAAATGTATCATATGGCTGATTTGACGTAACGTGATCCCATCATAAGGCGGGGGTCCACTGTAGTTCAATATCACTGATATCACACATTATCAAAATCTTTGAAAGAGTGCTCATAAGATTACTAAACTAACATTATTACAATAAAGCTATTGGTAATGTCTGGGTTACTTTCCTGAAAATCAGCGCCTTAGATCATGTTATGCGACATGAAGAACATATGATGACCATAGGGTAACTTAAGATTATGTTATGTGACATGAATAACATAGGGTTGCCTAAGAGTGTTATGTGTTGTCAGTAACATATGAGGAACATAGGGCTGTTCCTAATACATTTATCAAAAATTTTTTGCTCTTGTACCAGGTAAAAAATGCTACAGTAAAATTGACCTTGTAATCTATTAATGTTTTCTTCTTGAAATGGAAGTGTAGGGAGGATGTTGGTGTGAGCTTAATGTGTTGTCAGAAGATGTTGGTGTGAGCTTAATGTGTTGTCAGAGGATGTTGGTGTGAGCTTAATGTGTTGTCAGATAATTTATGCTCTCATGAATTGAAGGTTGTGGGCTTATCGAAGACTGTAGTGCAGTTCTAGGATCTCCACAAATTGGGAATACATCCAGTACAAATTGTATCCAGCCAAAAGCAAAATGGTGCAAATTCTATGTTTGAAGCATCTGTAAGTATGAAATATCAGGGAAAACAAATGGGACATGCAATTATGAGCATCCAAAAAAATGCAGTGTCATCCTGTCTAAAGGAGTGTGCCGTTCTGCTCTTGCAAATTCTTCCACCTGTGATGTGCCACTCTTCAATCCTCAAAATACAATGTTACAACACCAACTGCCCTGCATACCACTTTAAAGGGACCAGGAGGTACACACCCCGTAAAACAAATCATAGTTTCAGTAGTTATGACAACTCCACTCCAAGTGATTTTTTAGTGGTAGGAAATGAAGAAAGAAAACAGAAATAACCAAAATAGTTCACTTTGGAGCCTTGTTGGACTAGAGGCACAGCCGGTGGCCCCTCCAGACTCGCAACTACTGATGCCAAAATCCCCCCAACAAACATGTAACATGACCTCATTTATATTTGCTAATATACAGGGCCTTAAGCCATCCACCAACACCAACAATACCTTTCATCAGTAGACTTCTAGGGAAGTCTAATGCAATGTTTGCAGCCTTCACAGAGACCCATGCAAACGATTACTTTGACAATGAAATATGGATACCTGGGTACAATCTTTTCAGATGCAACAGAAAGAACAGGCAACAAGTGGGAGGTTGGCCTGTATGTCAGAGTCACTCATTTGCATGGAGATACTGAACACCACAAATGATGTATTTGAAGTTATAGCAATAAAAATCGAGAACCAAAACTTACCATATTTTGTGGCTTATAAGACTTGTATTAGTTTCAGTGGCTCGGCATCAGACATAACTGGGAGAGCTACAGCCCACCCCACACCCCAAACTTATAGCACCCATCACTGACCTTTAGTTTATAGGACGCAGGGTTGTTTTCGGAGACATTTTATAGAAAAAAAATTGTATCTAATAAGCCGGTAGTCATTGTGCTTGTAAATAAGCCACCAGATGGGGATGGGGCTGGAAAACCTTCCAGCCCCATCCCCAAACGTCTTGCTGCTTGGTGACTTCAATCTAAGTCATACAAAATGGAAGAATGTGGCAAATAATGTTGTAGCAGAAATAATCCCTGGAGTCAGCTCAGATGAAAAGTCATACACACATGAGCTGCTGAATTTATGCAATAAATACACCCTAAGTGGAGCCAACAAGACTGGAGAATGCACTTGACCTTATTTTCACAAATAATGAGGACATGGTAAAAAACATAATATCAAGCACTACTAATTCTGATCACAATCTAATTGAAGTCCAGATTTACATGCACAGGGGTCCTGACCAGCAAAATGCATACAGCTGTGAGGGTACTTGTACCAAATTCAGCTTCAACAACAAGAACATCAACTGGGACCAGGTAAACTATGTCCTAAATGAAATATGTTGGGAAGATATCTTAAATAACATGGACTCTAACCAGTGCCTTGAAGAGATCAACTTTCTGGTAGCTGAAGTAGTAAACTGGAGAGAGACAGATGCTCCCTCTACATGAGAAGGCAAAAAATCACAGAGCTCCTTGAGAATGCTAGAGTATCTGAAACACGGAAGGAAGCACTAACCAGGGAAGTGGAAATTATTGAGCTTAGGTTAAAGGACTCGTACAGGATCCAGGAGATACAAAAGGAGCCGTTAGTGATTAGTGAAATTGAAAGAAATTCAAAATGTTTCTTTTCATGTGCCAAAAACAAGGCAAAACCACATCTAGTATAGGGCCCTTGCTGAGAAAAAGATGGATCCTACACAGATGACAATAAAGGAATGAGTGAGATACAGAAATCTCAATATGACTCTGTGTTCAGCGAGCCACTAATCAGACTATAGATAGACAATCCAAATAATTTTTACATGAATGAGCCTCAAAACCCTGTCAGTGTATGCCAGATTTCTGACATAACCCTAAATCCACTAGATCTAGAGAAAGCCATTGACAACATGCCCATGCACTCAACCCCAGGCCCAGACTCGTGGAACTGTGTTCATTAAGAACTGCAAGAAACCTCTCTCACGGGCCGTAAGTATACTATGGAAAAGGAGCATTGACACAGGTGAGATTCCACAGTCACCAAAAACAACAGATATAGCCTCACTCCATAAAGGTGGCAGCAAAGCAATAGCTACAAACTATAGACCAATAGCTTTAATGTCCCACATCATAAAAATCTTTGAAAGAGTTCTAAGAAGCAGGATTGCAAACCACTTGGACTTCCAACAGTTGCACAATCCAGGGCAACATGGGTTCAGAGCAGGTTGCTCCTTCCTCTCGCAACTACTGGACCACTATGATATGGTCTTGGATGCACTGGAAAACAAACAGAATGCAGATGTAGTAACACAGATTTTGCAAAAGCCTTTGACAAGTGCGATCATGGCATAATAGCACACAAAATGCGTGTTAAAGGCATAACTGGCAAAGTAGGCAGATGGATATTCAACATTTTAACCAATTGAACACAGAGTAGTGGTAAATAGAGTTAAATCAGAAGCTGCCATAGTGAAGAGCTCTGTTTCACAAGGCACAGTACTCTCCCCTATCCTGTTCCTCATGCTCATATAAGACATCGACAGAGATGTAAACCATAGCACCATATCATCTTTTGCAGACGATACTAGGATCTGCACGAGTGCGTCATCCATTGAGGACAGGGCAAATCTCCAAGAAGATATAGACCAAGTTTTCTAGTGGGCAACAGAGAACAATATGATGTTCAATGAAAACAAATTTCAACTACTCTGTTATGGAAAACTGGAGGACATAATAGCTAGAACTGAGTCTACTACAAACTCTAATCACACAATAGAGCAGAAAAGTAATGTGAAGGACCTGGGAGTGGTAATGTCTGAGGATCTCTCCTTCAAGGATCACAATGGTGCCACTATCACATCTGCATGGAAACTGATAGGATGGATAATGAGAACATTCAAGACAAGAGATGCCAAGCCAATGATCCTTTTTAAATCACTTGTTCTCTCTAGGCAGGGATACTGCTGTACATTAACCCTTTCAGGGTCCATGCTGTAGTTCTATGGTTTTGAGTTGAGGGTTCAAACCATAGATCTACACCATGAGCTCAGCTCACTCTGATAAGCTGTGAGCAGTAAATTTGGGCCTAGATATGAGAGAATACATCTATGTGGTATGCGTGCACCACATAAATCAAATCCTGCAGCACACAGTGCATAATAAGAGAAAAAACTGATACCGTAATTTTCAATTAAAACTGCGATTTTGCGGTGTTTTTTGTATGTTTTTTTATAGTTGTATTTGCAATTTCTTGGTCTCATTTGATAGAATGGAAGATATATTACAGAAATGGAGATGATTTTGATTGGTTTTAGTACTGGAAATGGCTTGAAACTGAGCTCAAAGTAGCAGAAATGTTAAATTTTTGCCGATGCTCGAGTAAACAAATGACTTCACACGTCTAACACACGCCAGCTGGTGGATGTAATATACATTCACAGTTGTGATGATATTATTTATACAAATTTTACAATATTGCATAAAAGTAAATCTTCTATTTTTGGTTTGAATAAAAATTCATTATGTGAATAAAAAATCAAAATGGAATTCATTTGTAAAGCCTGAAAACATAACTAATGAACAGAGGAAATGTTAGTTTAGTGCCAGGAATACCAACATTGTTTATTCTGGACCCTGTTTTGAAATTGGAATATTCTAACCTTTTTGTTAAATTGGGCAAATTACCAATTATGATCACTTTATTTTGTAGTTGAAACAGTTGACTTGGCGATTTCTTGTGCTCAATCGATAGAATAGAAGTAATACTAGTGAAATAGCTAAGAATTTGGTTGACTGGTATAATGTAATTGGCCTAAAATGGGAGTCAAATTCGGTAAAATCGTCAATGCGTAAATATCGCTGACACATCAAAATTTGCAAGAGCATAATTTCGGCAATTTTCCATCAAATTTCGTACTTTTTGTTTTATTACATTCAGAAAAAAAGATTCTCTACCATTTCATAAGAAAAACTAACAATTTTTTTTTTGACCCTGGTGCACATTTTGAAATTTGGCCTCTGGACCCTGAAAGGGTCAACATCTCCATTCAAGGCAGGTGAAATTGCAGATCCAGAGAATGTACAGAGAACTTTACTGCACATATAAGTTCCATCAAATACCTTAACTACTGGGAATGCTTGGAAGCACTTGACTTGTACTCACTGGAGCTCAGGCGAGAAAGATGCATCGTAAGCTACACCTGGAAAATTCTGGAGGGACTGGTCCCTAATCTGCACACACAGATCACTCCATACGAAAGCAAAAGACTTGGCAGGCGATGCAACATACCCCCAGTGAAAAGTAGGGGTGCTGTCAGTACACTAAGAGAAAACACACTGAGTGGCTGGGGCCCAAGAGTGTTCAACAGCCTCCCACCAGCCGTAAGGGGAATTGCCAATAGACCCCTGGTTGTCTTCAAGAGGGAGCTGGACAGATACCTAAAGTCAGTGCTGGATCAGGAGGGCTGTGGTTCATACATTGGCCTACGTGCGGCCAGCAGTAACAGCTTCATTGATCAGGCCCTGATCCATGAGGAGGCCTGGTCATGGACCGGGCCATGCAGACGTTGATCCCCAGGATACCCCCAGGTAGACTCTAGGCACCTTTCAAGATTGAGATGGCACCAGGGGGAGGGCTTCAGTCCTCAGAATTACTTAAGAACTTGCATCAATTAGCATGAGTAAAGTACACCAGGATTCAAGGCAGTGAAGGATCACTTTAGCTTGCTCCTTTGCAGTAGTGAATCAGGATGTTTTAATTGTAAGGAAGATGATGATGATGAACCAGAAGAAAAACAGTTAATATTGCAATAGCTGTGTGAGCAGTTCCATGTTGCTGTTAAATTAGCAGACTTTCACTGAAGAGGACCCTGACACATCTAGAAGCACTATGAACTGGGGTTTAGAATAGATGATGATGCCTTACCATCTTCTGTATAAAGTACTGCAGGGTAAGAGAGATCAGAGATGCATTACAGAATATCTCCATACTTAAGTTCAACCATAAACATCATTGCAAGAACCTCAACCATCCATCTAGGCTAACAATCCACAAATTTCCTCGTTGGCTAATGATCCATAACCTTCCGCCTCAGCCCAGTAGGGTCACACCATCCCTCTCCACACCTATCAACAGCAACCAGAATTTAAGTTAAATAATTTTTATGTAATCTTTAAAGTCATAAGTACAGTTAGGCCCCACTTATACGGCAGGTTAGGTTCCAGGCCCCTGCCAGAAAGCAGACATCACCAGAAAGCAGAATGCCATTTTTTCCACTTAAAATTGCAAGATAATAAGTTTGCACTAACATATATTGAGCTACGAGTAGACCTAGGCATTAAAAAAACAATAAAAAGTAAAATACATACACAGTACATTCATTACTTACCTTAAAATATTTGTAGTCTTAATGTAGGGTGAGAAGTGAGTAGTATTTGTAGGAAGTCAAGTGTAGGTAGCCAGGAAGCCAGCCTGGCTCCCATTCCTAACGTAATAGTATATGATATTTAAAGTGGCCCCGAGTGATGATATTACACAACCTTGATCACCGAGTTAAATTTCTAACAACTACCTTTAGATGTCATCATAAATGAAGGGAGAAATTATAAGAAACCATGCCAAGAATTGTATACAGAGCTGAATGCTGTAAGGGGAGTGACTGGGTCAAAGGTGGATTAATACACATTTTCTCTGGTGCTGGACCAGAGAAAATGTAATTCTTTTTCTCTGCCCAGCTACATCTGTTTATATGCTGTGTAATGTGTTTCTTATACAATTTTGAAGAAAATATCTTAGATGGATTAATGAAAATGCATATTTTAACATAAAGTAAGACATTTAATGTATTATTATTATGTATTAGTATTATTATTATTATTACTAAGGCGTCAAGACTAGTCAGACACTCTTAGTGATCTTAATGTTTGCCTGCATGCCAGAACAGTGTGCAAGTTTATTTAGGTACAGGTACACATAAGTATAAGTGTAATTATCTGAGTACATAATTAAAACACCCAATAACTTCAGAACACTTGAAATTTTGGAAAGTTTTTAGACATAATGGAGAGACGTGTTCATGGAGAATGTAAATAAACCAGGTGGCGTGTGATGACCATATTAGAGTCAGGTGGGGGGAGCCATAGAGCGAGTTTTGGTCATACAGTGGACCCCCGCATACTGTTGGCCTTACATAACGTTAAATCCGCATACCTCTACATTTTATCGCCAAGATTTTGCCTCGCATACCGCTAAAAAACCCGCTCAACGCTGTTCGTCTGAGATGCATCTATGTGCGGCCTGAGCCACGCTCACATGTTCCGCCTGTGGCATTGTTTACCAGCCAGCCTCCGCGGTAACATCCAAGCATACAATCGGAACATTTCGTATTATTACAGTGTTTTTGGTGATTTTATCTGCAAAATAAGTGACCATGGGCCCCAAGAAAGCTTCTAGTGCCAACCCTACAGCAATAAGGGTGAGAATTACTATAGAGATGAAGAAAAAGATCATTGATAAGTATGAAAGTGGAGTGCGTGTCTCCGAGCTGGCCAGGTTGTATAATAAACCCCAATCAACCATCGCTACTATTGGTGGTACAGCTGCTGCTGCTGCTGTACCACCGTCGCTGCTGCTGCTGCTGCACTGTCAGCTGCTGCTGCTGCTGTAGCACCGTCAGCTGCTGCTGCTGCTGTTGTACCGTCTGCTGCTGCTGTGCATCGTCTGCTGCTGCTGTAGCACTGTCAGCTGCTGCTGCTGTTGTACCACCGTCAGCTGCTGCTGCTGCTGCTGTAGTACCGTCTGCTGCTGCTGTGCTGTAGCATCGTCTGCTGCTGCTGTAGCACTGTCAGCTGCTGCTGCTGCTGCACTGCACGTTGTTGGTGTGGCTTATTGAGAATACCAAGAAACAATTAACCCCAGAGGATTTGCCACCCAGGATAACCCAAAAAGTCAGTGTCATGAAGACTGTCTAACTTATTTCCATTGGGGTCCTTAATCTTGTCTCCCAGGATGCAACCCACACCAGTCGACTAACACCCAGGTGAACAGGGGAAAAATGCCTGGAACTAGTGCTCATATTGGTGAATTTAAAGCCAGCAAAGGAGTTGGTTTGAGAGATTTAAGAATCGTAGTGGCATACACAGTGTGATAAGGCCTGTTCTGGAAGAAAATGCCAAACAGGACCTACAGTACTCAGGAGGAAAAGGCACTCCCAGGACACAGTGTCTCATCAGTCATTGCTGCATCTTCAATAAA
>NC_091372.1:13702875-13798038 GCF_038502225.1 Cherax quadricarinatus | reverse complement strand
ACCTGTCATCATCGCAATGTGTCATTCTTCAGGTCACTGTGTCACTCACACCTCACTCTCCGTCTTCTTAGTCTCTGGATGTTAGAAGTAATCAAGGTCCCAGGACCGAAACGTCTTCAAGTTTGTCGTAACGTTTCCTCCTGTCTTTCTATACATGAAGTCCATTTCAGGGATGAGCACCTTTGTGGCCTGGTTCTACAAGACATATCCCGGTGATTGGCTTCATCAACCAGTTTGTTTGTGCTAGCTACATGCATTCAAACGTATGCAACAGCCCTTTTTTTTTCCTTTAGGGTTTTTGTGAACACTGTCATGCTTTTCCTTAGCAATTTTAGTCGTTGATGTGGGCTCTGTCCCTTCAATATTTTGCTTGCACAGCTAAATAAATGCAAAGGGACCATAACTTTTCAATACCTTCCCCCCCCCCATGGCCAGGCTCTGGGCACTCAAGGGTATACATATAAGCGGAGTCACCATGAGACCTACCTGTCTTCCAGAGGAAAGTTAAGCTTTTCAAGCTTCAGATCAGCCATGTTATGGTGCTGCTAGCACAAACAGCGTGAACGATCAATCAACCAGCGAGCCTGGTTGGGAATCAGGCTGCGGGGGCGATGATCCCTCAGACTCGAATGAATATAGAGTCGACCGGAGAGACTAGCAGACCCACTACACCAGCCCAAAACAAATATCTCGAACAAATGGCAAGAGATGAAAGAGGCAGACAGAATATGTCGATGTAGTTATAAAACGCGCGCGCGCGCGCACGTACACACGCACACACACACACACACACACACACACACACACACACACACACACAAATGGTATACAACACGGAGAAGTTAATGCATGAGTCACACGAGCAATATTTAGTTATATACTGTGTTGTACAAGAATAGTATACAATACCGACAAGATGAAATTAAGACGCATGTGCAACAACAACAACAACAACAACAACAACAACAACAACTACGGTGCTCTTCGCACCAACTCCAAGGTTAACGGACTGATTACCTCATCTTATGTACATAGTTCTCCTGTCTTCAAGTTATACACAAATAACCCGCACATAAAAGAGAGAAGCTTACGACGACGTTTCGGTTCGACTTGGACCATTTACAAAGTCACAGTTTTGTAAATGGTCCAGGTCGGACCGAAACTTCGTTGTAAGCTTCTCTCTTTTATGTGCCGGTTATTTGTGTATCGTTACAGTCACGGTATTGTGCCTTTTTTTGTTATTCTTCAAGTTATGTCCTGGAATTTGTATTGATGAAGCCACTGGATGGCGAAACGTCTACAATAAAGATACCCAGATGTTGCACATGTGTCTCAATTTCATCTTGTCGGTATTGTATACCATTCTTGTACTAACCAAGGATATATAGAGTTGAAGAACAACCTGAGGACTTCTATTATTTATACTTCTAGATATGAAGCCAAGAATTCTGTTAGCTTTATTGCGAACACTAATGGACTGTTGTCTTGGTTTTAGATTACTGCTAACCAGAACTCCTAAATCCTTTCCGCAATCGGTACTATTAAGATCTACATTATTTAGTTTATATGTGGCATGGTTATTTAACTGTCCAACATTTAGAACTTTGCATTTGTCAATATTAAACTGCATCTGCCACTTCTCCGACCATTGCGTCAGTCTATTCAAATCATCGGACGGCCTATTTTGGTGTCATCAGCAAATTTGCTTATGTCGCTATTTATTCCCTCATCTATGTCGTTTATGTAAATTGTGAACAACAACGGGCCCAACACGGACCCCTGAGGAACACCGCTTGTGACGTGCCCCCATTCTGATTTCTCCCCATTTATGCAAACTCTCTGCTGTCTATTTGTCAGCCATGCCTCCACCCAGGAAAAAATTTCTCCTATTCCGTGTGCCTTAAGCCTCTGGTGTGGAACGCTATCGAAAGCCTTACTGAAGTCCATATACACAATATCATATTCATTACCATGATCCACCTCCTCAAACACCTTAGTGAAAAAAGTTAGCAAATTCCTAAGACAGGAACGCCCCTTTGTAAAACCGTGTTGAGAATCATTAATCAATCTGTGCCTATCGAGTTGGCTACGAATTGCTTCGGCAATTATTGATTCCATAAATTTTCCCACTATGGAGGTAAGGCTTATTGGTCTATAGTTCGAAGCCAAGGACCTGTCACCTCCCTTATAAATAGGTATTACATTTGCCATTTTCCACTTATCAGGCACTATGCCAGTTTGTAGTGCTATGTTAAAAAGATTAGCCAAAGGTACGCTAAGTTCCTCTTTACATTCCTTTAACATCCTTGCAAACAGTTCATCAGGGCCTGGGGATTTGCTAGGTTTTAGTTTCTCTATTTGTCTGAGGACCATGTCACCAGTTACCGCAATCGTACATAGTTTATTATCCTGTTCTACATAATCTATTATTTCAGGAATATCGCTAATATTTTCCTGGGTGAAAACTGAGAGGAAGTAGGTATTGAGAATTTCACACATATCCTTATCACTGTCAGTGATCTGACCAGAGTTACTCTTAAGTGGGCCAATCTTGTCCCTAATCTTACTTCTGTATACCTGAAAGAACCCTTTTGGGTTAGTCTTTGAATCCCTTGCGACCTTAGCCTCATAATCTCTTTTTGCTTTCCTTATTCCTTTCTTTCTCTAATTGAATATACTGATTTCTTAACTGCCCATCCCCTCTTTTGATACGCCTATATATGCCTCTCTTTTGACCAATGAAATGTTTTAATCTATTGTTTATCCATTTGGGATAATTTTTGTTAGGTCTAATTTCTCTAGTTGGAACAAAAGTTGTCTGAGCAGCTAGAACTATGCTCTGAAATACATCATATTGGCAACCAAGATCACCGACCTGACCCATAGTCAGGACATCCCAATTTAGCCCACCCAAGTAATTTTTCAGTCCCATGAAGTCGGCCAAGCGAAAATCTGGGACAGATTTGATTGCAGTTATCTGGGTAAATCCATGATATATTGAAACCAAGTGATTTGTGATCATTTTCCCCAAGCCACTGTGGTTAACATGACACAGCCACTGTGGTTAACATGACACAGCCACTGTGGTTAACATGACACAGCCACTGCAGTTAACATGACACAGCTACTGTGGTTAACATGACACAGCCACTGTGGTTAACATAACATAGCCACTGTGGTTAACATGACACAGTCACTGCGGGTAACATGACACAGCCACTGCGGGTAACCTGACACAGCCACCGTGGGTAACCTGACACAGCCACCGTGGGTAACCTGACACAGCCACCGTGGGTAACCTGACACAGCCACCGTGGGTAACCTGACACAGCCACCGTGGGTAACCTGACACAGCCACCGTGGGTAACCTGACACAGCCACCGTGGGTAACCTGACACAGCCACCGTGGGTAACCTGACACAGCCACCGTGGGTAACCTGACACAGCCACCGTGGGTAACCTGACACAGCCACCGTGGGTAAAATGACACAGCCACCGTGGGTAATATGACACAGCCACCGTGGGTAATATGACACAGCCACCGTGGGTAATATGACACAGCCACCGTGGGTAACCTGACACAGCCACCGTGGGTAACCTGACACAGCCACCGTGGGTAACCTGACACAGCCACCGTGGGTAACCTGACACAGCCACCGTGGGTAACCTGACACAGCCACCGTGGGTAACCTGACACAGCCACCGTGGGTAACATGACACAGCCACCGTGGGTAACATGACACAGCCACCGTGGGTAACATGACACAGCCACCGTGGGTAACATGACACAGCCACCGTGGGTAACATGACACAGCCACCGTGGGTAACATGACAGCCACCGTGGGTAACATGACACAGCCACCGTGGGTAACATGACACAGCCACCGTGGGTAACATGACACAGCCACCGTGGGTAACCTGACACAGCCACCGTGGGTAACCTGACACAGCCACCGTGGGTAACCTGACACAGCCACCGTGGGTAACCTGACACAGCCACCGTGGGTAACCTGACACAGCCACCGTGGGTAACATGACACAGCCACCGTGGGTAACATGACACAGCCACCGTGGGTAAAATGACACAGCCACCGTAGGTAATATGACACAGCCACCGTGGGTAACATGACACAGCCACCGTGGGTAACATGACACAGCCACCGTGGGTAACATGACACAGCCACCGTGGGTAACATGACACAGCCACCGTGGGTAACATGACACAGCCACCGTGGGTAACATGACACAGCCACCGTGGGTAACTTGACACAGCCACCGTGGGTAACCTGACACAGCCACCGTGGGTAACATGACACAGACACCTTGGGTAACATGACACAGCCACCGTGGGTAACATGACACAGCCACCGTGGGTAACATGACACAGCCACCGTGGGTAACATGACACAGCCACCGTGGGTAACACGACACAGCCACCGTGGGTAACACGACACAGCCACCGTGGTTAATCTGACACAGCCACCGTGGTTAACATGACACAGCCACCGTGGGTAACATGGCACAGCCACCGTGGTTAACATGGCACAGCCACCGTGGTTAACATGACACAGCCACTGTGGTTAACATGACACAGCCACTGTGGTTAACATGACACAGCCACTGTGGTTAACATGACACAGCCACTGTGGTTAACATGACACAGCCACCGAGGTTAACATGACACAGCCACCGAGGTTAACATGGCACAGCCACTGTGGTTAACATGACACAGCCACTGTGGTTAACATGACATAGCCACTGTGGTTAACATGACACAGCCACCGAGGTTAACATGACACAGCCACTGTGGTTAACATGACACAGCCACTGTGGTTAACATGACAGCCATTGTGGTTAACATGACACAGCTACTGTGGTTAACATGACACAGCCACTGTGGTTACCATGACACAGCCACTGTGGTTACCATGACACAGCCACTGTGGTTAACATGACACGGCCACTGTGGTTAACATGACACGGCCACTGTGGTTAACATGACACGGCCACTGTGGTTAACATGACACAGCTACTGTGGTTAACATGACACAGCTACTGTGGTTAACATGACACAGCTGTGGTTAACATGACACAGCCACTGTAGTTAACATGACACAGCTACTGTGGTTAACATGACACAGCTGTAGTTAACATGACACAGCTACTGTGGTAAACATGACAGCTACTGTGGTTAACATGACACAGCTGTGGTAAACATGACACAGCTACTATGGTTAACATGACACAGCTACTGTGGTTAACATGACACAGCTACTGTGGTTAACATGACACAGATACTGTGGTTAACATGACACAGATACTGTGGTTAACATGACACAGCTGTGGTTAACATGACACAGCTACTGTGGTTAACATGACACAGCTACTGTGGTTAACATGACACAGATACTGTGGTTAACATGACACAGCTATTGTGTTTAACATGACACAGCTACTGTGGTTAACATGACACAGCTACTGTGGTTAACATGACACAGCTGTGGTAAACATGACACAGCTACTGTGGTAAACATGACACAGCTACTGTGGTTAACATGACACAGCTACTGTGGTTAACATGACACAGCTACTGTGGTTAACATGACACAGCTACTGTGGTTAACATGACACAGCTACTGTGGTTAACATGACACAGCTACTGTGGTTAACATGACACAGCTACTGTGGTTAACATGACACAGCTACTGTGGTTAACATGACACAGCTACTGTGGTTAACATGACACAGCTACTGTGGTTAACATGACACAGCTAATGTGGTTAACATGACACAGCTAGTGGTTAACATGACACAGCTACTGTGTTTAACATGACACAGCTACTGTGGTTAACATGACGCAGCTACTGTGGTTAACATGACACAGCTAGTGGTTAACATGACACAGCTACTGTGGTTAACATGACGCAGCTACTGTGGTTAACATGACACAGCTACTGTGGTTAACATGACACAGCCACTGTAGTTAACATGACACAGCTACTGTGGTTAACATGACACAGCTACTGTGGTTAACATGACACAGCTACTGTGGTTAACATGACACAGCTACTGTGTTTAACATGATACAGCTACTGTGGTTAACATGACACAGCTACTGTGGTTAACATGACACAGCTACTGCCATCAAGCAAAACAGTAATGGACTACATATTCTTGCAATGTAAAAACACCTTAGATATGTTTCTCCATGAAAATGAAAAGAAATGAGGGTTTGAGCCCATGGCAAGTGCGTCCTAAAACTGACAGGCCAGTGCGTTAACCACTGGACCAGCTGGCTCTAACAACATTCATCCATATGGTGTAAATTTCTACCCTCCGTATGGTGTATATTTCTATACACCATAGGGAGGGTGGAATGGGCCACCATTGTGACCACAAATTCAGGTTTTTACAGACGAATCCCACACCAGTGTGACTGTGTCGTACTCTAGCTCAAGTCCCTCAAAGCCACCATGATTCACGAAATCATAATAACACCATTACAAACAAATCATACGGCTTGAACCGTATGGTGTATATAAATATACGTATACCAGAGATTGGGTAGAGGCGGCCTCCAGGGAGTCATAGATAGCAGTGGTTGTTAAACAAGTGACTGCTGGAGTTGAAGCAAAATAAGGAGACCATAAACTGGAGAGAGACTTGGAGGAGAGAAACTACATATTGATGACAACAGACTGAGTGAACCTCACACAAAATATATCCTTAAATTAAAATATCCACCAAATTACTTCATTAGCATACACGAGGAGAGTGAATCTCACAGCAGCAATCGTAAATTTCAATGAAGAACCATTGAGAATTTAGTACACAACGTATATGAGGCATGTCTTAGATTACACAGTACCAGTGTCGATCCCCCACCTGACCAAACACGTTCATAAACGACAAAATGACTAAACGTTTGAAACAAGATTAATCTCAGATCTGAGGGATGTTCTCAGAGCCTGACTAAACAACTAAACCAAACAACAACCTGGCTAAATAACCTGTCAAAAATGAAATATGACTTTAGGTCTCGGAACAGATCACATGTATATAACATAGATATGTCTGGAAACCCATTTACATCTCAAGTAGCAGAAAAGTTCAATGAACTGGATGTGTAAATGGAGACAAGTTCTATACACAGTTTTAACAGATACCAAAACTCCCTAACAAGCAACAGCGCGTGCAACTAGCAACAATAGTCTGACTGACCAAGCCATTAACATGACACCGGGTCAGAGATAATGGCGCCTGTAACAATAGTCTCAATAAACGCTGTTCCAAGAAAAAAAAATACCCGAGTCAATACTTGTCCCTCGACGTGTATAAACACACAACTTACGAGAGACAATATCCAATTACATTTGTCATATCTACGATAAAATTATATCTGCCTGGAATACTGGAAAACTTTAAGGGGCACCAACGCTCCCCAGTATTCAAATAACATGTTCATTTTTCCACCATAATCTACCTTGTTTATAATTACTATCGCATTTGCTTTGTTTAGTAAGGTGAAGTCCAGGATGTTTCACAAACAACCCGCACATAGAAGACAGGAGCTTACGACGACGTTTCGGTGCGACTTTGCAAATGGGCCAAGTCGGACCGAAACATCGTCATAAGCTCCTCTCTATGTGCGGGTTATTTGTGTATCTTTCCAGTCACGGTATTGTGCCTTATTTTGTTATTCCAGGATGTTTCCTTAATTCATGGTATAACTTAACACATATTTGAAGATAATTGTGTTGCAACACAACTGTTCTCAAAGACGTGGTTATACCATGAATTAAGGAAAGATCGTAGACTTCACCTTACTAAACAAAGCAAATGCGATAGTAATTATGGACAAGGTAGATTATAGTGGAAAAATGAACATGTTATTAGAAGACGGGGGAACTTAGGTGCCTCTTAAGCTACCTACAATACGATGAAGCTAGAGGCTGCCTAGGCTAGGACAACGTGCCTGACCAAGGGCAGGGGGAAGAGTTTGTCAAGGGCGTTACTAGCGGGTACAAGGTGACGCAGGAGACAAGTAATGGAGTGTTGACACAGTGCTTGACCAGGAGAAGGCCAAACACAGGCTTACCTTTGGTGCTTCTGCTCTTCCACGGCTGCTGCCACCCCACGTCCTCTAGGAGAAAAGTACACTCTCACCATACAAGCTTTACCCAGGTATTATATTCTACGTCACTCGTGTTCATTAACTGCTCAGGTGTAAGCTTGGTAGACAACAACCATCCAGGGAGGAACTACCCAGGGTGACACAGTTAGTAGGTTGGTAGACAACAACCATCCAGGGAGGAACTACCCAGGGTGACACAGCTAGTAGGTTGGTAGACAACCATCCAGGGAGGAACTACCCAAGGTGACACAGCTAGTAGGTTGGTAGACAACCATCCAGGGAGGAACTACCCAGGGTGACACAGTTAGTAGGTTGGTAGACAACAACCATCCAGGGAGGAACTACCCAAGGTGACACAGTTAGTAGGTTGGTAGACAACAACCATCCAGGGAGGAACTACCCAGGGTGACACAGCTACTAGGTCGGTAGACAACAACCATCCAGGGAGGAACTACCCAAGGTGACACAGTAGGTTAGTAGACAACAACCATCCAGGGAGGAACTACCAGGGTGACACAGCTACTAGGTCGGTAGACAACAACCATCCAGGGAGGAACTACCCAAGGTGACACAGCTAGTAGGTTGGTAGACAACAACCATCCAGGGAGGAACTACCCAGGGTGACACAGCTAGTAGGTTGGTAGACAACAACCATCCAGGGAGGAATTACCCAGGGTGACACAGCTAGTAGGTTGGCAGACAACCATCCAGGGAGGAACTACCCAGGGTGACACATTTAGTAGGTTGGTAGACAACAACCATCCAGGGAGGAACTACCCAAGGTGACACAGTTAGTAGGTTGGTAGACAACAACCATCCAGGGAGGAACTACCCAAGGTGACACAGCTAGTAGGTTGGTAGACAACAACCATCCAGGGAGGAACTACCCAGGGTGACACAGCTAGTAGGTTGGTAGACAACAGCCATCCAGGGAGGAACTACCCAAGGTGACACAGTAGGTTGGTAGACAACAACCATCCAGGGAGGAACTACCCAAGGTGACAGTAGGTTGGTAGACAACCATTCAGGGAGGAACTACCCAAGGTGACACAGTTAGTAGGTTGGTAGACAACAACTATCCAGGGAGGAACTACCCAGGGTGCCACAGCTACTAGGTCGGTAGACAACCATCCAGGGAGGAACTACCCAAGGTGACAGTTAGTAGGTTGGTAGACAACAACTATCCAGGGAGGAACTACCCAGGGTGCCACAGCTACTAGGTCGGTAGACAACAACCATCCAGGGAGGAACTACCCAAGGTGACACAGTTAGTAGGTTGGTAGACAACCATCCAGGGAGAAACTACCAGGGTGACAGAGCTAGTAGGTTGGTAGACAACAACCATCCAAGGTAGTGGGATGGTAGACAACAACCATCCAGGGAGTTACCACCCTAGGTGACACAGGTAGTGGGATGGTAGACAACAACCATCCAGGGAGTTACTACCCTAGGTGACACATGTAGTGGGATGGTAGACAATAACCACCCAGGGCGGCACTACACTGTCACACTAACAAGTTGGTAGATAACCATGCCAGGAGGTAAATATCCCCATATAACACAGAGGCAGGATGATGGACAACAACCATCCAGGGAAGTAAACAAGCCATCCAGAGAGGTGTTACCGTGTATAGTGGTGCTTGTGATATTTACACACCATTCTCACCATATACGTCACTCACTTCTCGTACCACTAAATTATAATATACTATATATATATATATATATATATATATATATATATATATATATATATATATATATATATATATATATATATATTATATATATATTATATATATTATATATATTATATATATTATATATATTATATATATTATATATATTATATATATTATATATTATATATATTATATATTATATATATTATATATATATCGTGCCGAATAGGTAAAACTGGTCAATTAGCAAAACTGACCAGTAAAATTAGTAAAATTAAGTCCTTCCTATAATTTTCTCTTATTCGTTTAAAGGTATATTTTTATTTATTTATGTTAATGTAAAAAAATAATGATTCTGAACCAAAAGAACCTTAGAAAACTTAACTAACCTTACTATAACAAACGCAATTTAACTGACTCAAGAAATCGTAATGACACGATTGCAAACAAACCATACCCCCGGCCGGGATTGAACCAGCGGTCATAGAGTCTCAAAACTCCAGCCCGTCGCGTTAGCCACTAGACCAGCTAGCCACAATAAGATTCATCCAACTAGGTATATTTCTACACCATAGGAAGGTTAGCACAGGCACCACCGTGACCACAAATGCAAGTTTTTACAGACGAATCTCCAGCTAGCGTGGCCGTGACGAACTCTAGCTCAAGTGAAGGGACTTGAGCTAGAGTTGGTCACGGCCACGCTAGCTGGAGATTCGTCTGTAAAAACTTGCATTTGTGGTCACAGTGGTGCCTGTGCTAACCTTCCTATGGTGTAGAAATATACCTAGTTGGATGAATCTTATTGTGGCTAGCTGGTCTAGTGGCTAACGCGACGGGCTGGAGTTTTGAGACTATGACCGCGGGTTCAATCCCGGCCGGGGGTATGGTTTTTTTAAACGCAATTTAATTTAACCTAATCCAACTAAATATATTTTTGATAAGTTTACAATAATTTAATAATAAACACAATGAAATATATTTTTTCGTTAGGTTCAGAATGATTTTTGCGAAATTACTGCATACACAAATTTTTGCTTGCCTTATTCGGCAGGAAGAATGTTGCTATTTAAGCCAAAATCGCCAGTTTTACCTATTCGACAAAAGGTACAAATGTGAATAAATGCTCAACACAAACAAATATTAGCGTACATAGTGAAAATAACCAACATTAAAAACATGATTAATAACAACACACCTTACTAAAAGCTCCTAGCGGTCCCTACAGGCACTCTGGATATTATGAAGACCATGACTATGGCTGAAATATCTAAGGCTAGGATAAAATATTAAAATATGTTCCAGAGTCAGCTGCATGCCGCAAACTACACAGAGGATGGGAGAAGGGAAGAGGGGAAGGAGCACAGGTCTGTCAACAAAGGGCTATGGGAGAGGTGTGCGTGCTTGATCCTCACTTGACAGGTTTGTCTCAAAGGTGACAATTCCTGACGCAGGAGGACCAAACACTCACGCCCTGCGGATTCTGTACAACTTCGTCATGGTCTGGAGGAAGCGCCGGACTGGCCACTTCCCGAGGACATATCTCTGGATCTGACTTATGAAGTTAATGTAATGCCGCAAAAGTCTACTATAAAGTGGGCTTGCTACAGTAGCCTTTGCCTCAGCATCTGCTCATTCATTTCCTGGGACACCATCATGACCTGGGCGAGAGCTAATCACTACTGGATCTTTAGGGCCAGAGAGTGTACCTAAATAAGCAAGGGCAGACAGATCGCAATAGTAACCTGAGTGCAAAGTGAGGCAAGAACCAACTAAGTCAGTTAATTAACAGGAAAATATCAGTGAGAATTGTGTGGAGTTCCGTTGTGAACACACTATTCACAGCTGTGAACAATAAGGATCGCTATGTGCGGGTTATTTGCGTATTGAATAAGTCCTCATCAATAGTACTACAAAATCAACACCATCCTCGTTCTTTGACTAGTTAGTAAAGAGCTTTATATATGAAGCATGAAGTAAACATGTTCCAAGAAATCAGTGATCACCAAAGGGACTCGACACTTTGGGTCCCCGTCCATAGTCCACAAAGATGAATCTCAAACACAATGCAAGGAGGACAGGGAGAGAAACTCAACTCTGATCGTCAATACAACGAGGCCACAATCCAGGTGAGGGGAAGGGGCCGCGTCTAATTACCAAAGGGAATAGGAAATCTTATATGAGTAAACAGCCCCCCCCCCATCACAAAGACAACCATCCAGGTTGCCAAGAGTGCGCCAAACCCAAAACAAATAGGGCAGGCTAAGCTCCTCGCAGCCGAAATCGATGGGGAGCTCGCCAGATTCAACAGGACTTGACGGGCCATATCAGTAGGAAATTAAAAGGATTTATCAAGTGTAGTAGGGGAGAGCTGACCAAGGAGCTGACAGCCATACTCCAGCCTGGTAGTACACAAGGTCGCATCATACTGAGCACCGTACACTGCACAGGTCGCATCATACTGAGCACCGTACACTGCACAGGTCGCATCATACTGAGCACCGTACACTGCACAGGTCGCATCATACTGAGCACCCTACACTGCACAGGTCGCATCATACTGAGCACCCTACACTGCACACGCATGAGCACCGTAGCACCGGTCGCATCATACTGAGCACCGTACACTGCACAGGTCGCATCATACTGAGCACCGTACACTGCACAGGTCGCATCATACTGAGCACCGTACACTGCACAGGTCGCATCATACTGAGCACCGTACACTGCACAGGTCGCATCATACTGAGCACCGTACACTGCACAGGTCGCATCATACTGAGCACCGTACACTGCACAGGTCGCATCATACTGAGCACCGTACACTGCACAGGTCGCATCATACTGAGCACCGTACACTGCACAGGTCGCATCATACTGAGCACCGTACACTGCACAGGTCGCATCATACTGAGCACCCTACACTGCACAGGTCGCATCATACTGAGCACCGTACACTGCACAGGTCGCATCATACTGAGCACCGTACACTGCACAGGTCGCATCATACTGAGCACCGTACACTGCACAGGTCGCATCATACTGAGCACCGTACACTGCACAGGTCGCATCATACTGAGCACCGTACACTGCACAGGTCGCATCATACTGAGCACCCTACACTGCACAGGTCGCATCATACTGAGCACCGTACACTGCACAGGTCGCATCATACTGAGCACCGTACACTGCACAGGTCGCATCATACTGAGCACCGTACACTGCACAGGTCGCATCATACTGAGCACCGTACACTGCACAGGTCGCATCATACTGAGCACCGTACACTGCACAGGTCGCATCATACTGAGCACCGTACACTGCACAGGTCGCATCATACTGAGCACCGTACACTGCACAGGTCGCATCATACTGAGCACCGTACACTGCACAGGTCGCATCATACTGAGCACCGTACACTGCACAGGTCGCATCATACTGAGCACCGTACACTGCACAGGTCGCATCATACTGAGCACCGTACACTGCACAGGTCGCATCATACTGAGCACCGTACACTGCACAGGTCGCATCATACTGAGCACCCTACACTGCACAGGTCGCATCATACTGAGCACCGTACACTGCACAGGTCGCATCATACTGAGCACCCTACACTGCACAGGTCGCATCATACTGAGCACCGTACACTGCACAGGTCGCATCATACTGAGCACCGTACACTGCACAGGTCGCATCATACTGAGCACCCTACACTGCACAGGTCGCATCATACTGAGCACCACCGTACACTGCACAGGTCGCATCATACTGAGC
This sequence comes from Cherax quadricarinatus, assembly GCF_038502225.1. NCBI lineage: Eukaryota > Metazoa > Arthropoda > Malacostraca > Decapoda > Parastacidae > Cherax > Cherax quadricarinatus. Next base: position 13,784,448 of record NC_091372.1, on the reverse strand, counting down.
ACCGTACACTGCACAGGTCGCATCATACTGAGCACCGTACACTGCACAGGTCGCATCATACTGAGCACCGTACACTGCACAGGTCGCATCATACTGAGCACCGTACACTGCACAGGTCGCATCATACTGAGCACCGTACACTGCACAGGTCGCATCATACTGAGCACCCTACACTGCACAGGTCGCATCATACTGAGCACCGTACACTGCACAGGTCGCATCATACTGAGCACCGTACACTGCACAGGTCGCATCATACTGAGCACCGTACACTGCACAGGTCGCATCATACTGAGCACCGTACACTGCACAGGTCGCATCATACTGAGCACCGTACACTGCACAGGTCGCATCATACTGAGCACCCTACACTGCACAGGTCGCATCATACTGAGCACCCTACACTGCACAGGTCGCATCATACTGAGCACCGTACACTGCACAGGTCGCATCATACTGAGCACCCTACACTGCACAGGTCGCATCATACTGAGCACCGTACACTGCACAGGTCGCATCATACTGAGCACCCTAGGTCGCATCATACTGAGCACCGTACACTGCACAGGTCGCATCATACTGAGCACCTGAGCACCGTACACTACACTGTACACTGCACAGGTCGCATCATACTGAGCACCGTACACTGCACAGGTCGCATCATACTGAGCACCGTACACTGCACAGGTCGCATCATACTGAGCACCGTACACTGCACAGGTCGCATCATACTGAGCACCGTACACTGCACAGGTCGCATCATACTGAGCACCGTACACTGCACAGGTCGCATCATACTGAGCACCGTACACTGCACAGGTCGCATCATACTGAGCACCGTACACTGCACAGGTCGCATCATACTGAGCACCGTACACTGCACAGGTCGCATCATACTGAGCACCGTACACTGCACAGGTCGCATCATACTGAGCACCGTACACTGCACAGGTCGCATCATACTGAGCACCGTACAGGTCTGAGCACAGCACAGGTCGCATCATACTGAGCACCGTACACTGCACAGGTCGCATCATACTGAGCACCGTACACTGCACAGGTCGCATCATACTGAGCACCGTACACTGCACAGGTCGCATCATACTGAGCACCGTCGCATCATACTGAGCACCGTACACTGCACAGTCGCATCATACTGAGCACCGTGCACAGGTCATCATACTGAGCACCGTACACTGCACAGGTCGCATCATACTGAGCACCGTACACTGCACAGGTCGCATCATACTGAGCACCGTACACTGCACAGGTCATCATACTGAGCACCGTACACTGCACAGGTCGCATCATACTGAGCACCGTACACTGCACAGGTCGCATCATACTGAGCACCGTACACTGCACAGGTCGCATCATACTGAGCACCGTACACTGCACAGGTCGCATCATACTGAGCACCGTACACTGCACAGGTCGCATCATACTGAGCACCGTACACTGCACAGGTCGCATCATACTGAGCACCGTACACTGCACAGGTCGCATCATACTGAGCACCGTACACTGCACAGGTCGCATCATACTGAGCACCGTACACTGCACAGGTCGCATCATACTGAGCACCGCACAGGTCGCATCATACTGAGCACCGTACACTGCACAGGTCGCATCATACTGAGCACCGTACACTGCACAGGTCGCATCATACTGAGCACCGTACACTGCACAGGTCGCATCATACTGAGCACCGTACACTGCACAGGTCGCATCATACTGAGCACCGTACACTGCACAGGTCGCATCATACTGAGCACCGTACACTGCACAGGTCGCATCATACTGAGCACCGTACATACTGCACAGCACAGTCGCATCATACTGAGCACCGTACACTGCACAGGTCGCATCATACTGAGCACCGTACACTGCACAGGTCGCATCATACTGAGCACCGTACACTGCACAGGTCGCATCATACTGAGCATCGCATCACTGAGCACCGTACACTGCACAGGTCGCATCATACTGAGCACCGTACACTGCACAGGTCGCATCATACTGAGCACCGTACACTGCACAGGTCGCATCATACTGAGCACCGTACACTGCACAGGTCGCATCATACTGAGCACCGCACAGGTCATACTGCACCGTACACTGCACAGGTCGCATCATACTGAGCACCGTACACTGCACAGGTCGCATCATACTGAGCACCGTACACTGCACAGGTCGCATCATACTGAGCACCGTACACTGCACAGGTCGCATCATACTGAGCACCGTACACTGCACAGGTCGCATCATACTGAGCACCGTACACTGCACAGGTCGCATCATACTGAGCACCGTACACTGCACAGGTCGCATCATACTGAGCACCGTACACTGCACAGGTCGCATCATACTGAGCACCGTACACTGCACAGGTCGCATCATACTGAGCACCGTACACTGCACAGGTCGCACATACTGAGCACACACTGCACAGGTCGCATCATACTGAGCACCGTACACTGCACAGGTCGCATCATACTGAGCACCGTACACTGCACAGGTCGCATCATACTGAGCACCGTACACTGCACAGGTCTCATACTGAGCACCGTAGCACATGTCGCATCATACTGAGCACCGTACACTGCACAGGTCGCATCATACTGAGCACCGTACACTGCACAGGTCGCATCATACTGAGCACCGAGCACCCTACACTGCACAGGTCGCATCATACTGAGCACACACTGCACAGTCGCATCATACTGAGCACCGTACACTGCACAGGTCGCATCATACTGAGCACCGTACACTGCACAGGTCGCATCATACTGAGCACCGTACACTGCACAGGTCGCATCATACTGAGCACCGTACACTGCACAGGTCGCATCATACTGAGCACCGTACACTGCACAGGTCGCATCATACTGAGCACCGTACACTGCACAGGTCGCATCATACTGAGCACCGTACACTGCACAGGTCGCATCATACTGAGCACCGTACACTGCACAGGTCGCATCATACTGAGCACCCTACACTGCACAGGTCGCATCATACTGAGCACCGTACACTGCACAGGTCGCATCATACTGAGCACCGTACACTGCACAGGTCGCATCATACTGAGCACCGTACACTGCACAGGTCGCATCATACTGAGCACCCTACACTGCACAGGTCGCATCATACTGAGCACCGTACACTGCACAGGGATGCTGGAAGAGCACGTTGAATATGTGCAGCGCTTGCACAGCATCCATCCACTCTTGAGAATATTACCTAACATGGCCTAAACAGCAACCATTCACCGAGTTACTGCTCTAAGTCAAACTTAGTTTTACCTGTGACAACAGCAGCAGCAGCAGCAACAGCAGCAGCAACAGCAGCAGCAGTAACAGCAACAGCATCAACAGCAACAACAGTAACAGAAGCAACAAGAACAGTAACAGCAGCAGCAGTAACAACAGTAACAGCAACAGCAGCATTAACAGCAACAGTAACAGCAGCAACAAGAGTAACAGCAACAGCAGCAGCAGTAACAGCAACAAGAGCAGTAACAGCAGCAACAGTAACAGCAACAAGAGCAGTAACAGCAACAGCAGTAACAGCAACAGCAGCAGCAGTAACAGCAGCAGTAATAGCAGCAGCAACAGCAACAAGAGCAGTAACAGCAACAACAGCAGCAGCAGCAACAAGAGCAGTAACAGCAACAGCAGCAGTAGTAACAGCAACAGCAGTAACAGCAACAATAGCAGTAACAGCAACAACAGCAGTAACAGCAACAACAGCAATAACATCAACAGCAGTAACAGCAACAAGAGCAGTAACAGCAACAGCAGCAGTAACAGCAACAGTTACAACAGCAGTAACAGCAAGAGAAGTAACAGCAACAGCAGCAGTAACAGCAACAGTAACAGCAGTAACAACAACAAGAGCAGTAACAGCAACAGCAGTAACAACAGCAGCAACAGCAACAAGAGCAGTAACAGCAACAGCAGTAACAGCAACAAGAGCAGTAACAGCAACAAGAGCAGTAACAGCAACAAGAGCAGTAACAGCAACAACAGCAGCAACAGCAACAAGAGCAGTAACAGCAACAGCAGCAACTTGGTGAGCGGACAAAACTCTCAGCAAAGTGTTGGACATGTAACTTACTCATGTATTTGTTGGTAATGTACAGCACCAATATAAGGGTGTGTGTCGTTCCTTAAATAAAGTTGTCAGGGCTGAGGGATGAACACTGCCACTGGGTATGTAACACAATGGACAAACATAATAAATGTGATGAACACTGCCACTGGGTATGTAACACAAATATGGACAAACATAATGTGATAAACACTGCCACTGGGTATGTAACACAAATATGGACAAACATAATGTGATGAACACTGCCACTGGGTATGTAACACAAATATGGACAAACATAATAAATGTGATGAACACTGCCACTGGGTATGTAACACAAATATGGACAAACATAATAAACGTGCAGGTCTCTGGAGAACAAAATGATCTTCAAGTAAAACTGTCAATGTACTGAACAGGAAAATCAAGGCGGAGATCAAAAACAAAACTACCAGGTGGAAATAAAAAAAAACAGAGATCAGTAGAAAATGTACGGAGAGAGGAAACACATTTAGATAAACAGTAGAAAGTCACCGTAAATAAAAACCACTGTAGATGGGAATATCACAAGACAATAATAAGCTGTCATCACACATTTTTTTTTTAATTATGATACCAAGGGTAAATACAGATGCCAGGGAAAGATGTAATTATCCACACCAAACAAAAAAAAAGTTTATCCACACCAAACAAAAAAAAAAAAAGTTTGGAATCAAAATTAAATTTTCGCCATTGTGAAATGTGTAAAACTTGACTGAGTTTGGAAGAGGATGTGGTGAAATATAATACACAGCTTGAAGACTAATATTATCAAGTCCGAGAGACCAGACACAAGTGATCATGTAGTAGTGTAGAGCAGCAGTCGTACCCCCAGCAAACATAAAACTCTGCAAGTGAGTACAACAACATATAACCTACACCAGGGACGGCCATCACTAAATCTTTCTCACATTATCTCCCCCCCCCCCCAAAAAAAAAAAAAAAACCTGAAGTGCTAGCAGGAATTTTGACCAGTAGATTGTATTATAACTTTTATTATATTGGAATTTAAACAAATATTAGTTGGTTCAGTAATGACACGACTGCAAACAAACCAGAGTACGGGGGGGGGGGGTACCGGTACTCGCGGCTAGTGAGTCATCTGGAGTTGAACAACTTACCATCATCGAGTTCAATCCCCACCCGTACCGTGGTTTAGCAACAATAATAACGAACGTTTATTACATAAAAAGTTACCTTCAGTAGTGTTAAACTATTAACAGATACTGAAATAAATTAAAACAATTTAAACAGCATCTAAAACAAAATTATCATTATTATTTTTTTTTAGTTTAAAAAAACAATCAACAGTAAATAGTACGAGACCCAAAAATACCAGCGAGTGTCACCTCGGGCTCAGCTACCAGCGTAGGCCAGCCTAGGCCTACCATGTTATTTGTTTATGCATAAACGTAAGTAGATAAAAGATACAAAACAAGCAAATGATCGGAATACACCTGACTTGACCTAACCTCCCCCCCCCAACCTGACTGAAACATCTGCCATACCAAAACACCCGGCCGAAATGTGTTGTGACTGGACCAATACACAACTCGCACAACTGATTAGTCACACTAACACACATCATGATGTGTTAGTCACATTAACACACATGATGTGGTCACACTAACACATCATGTGGTCACACTAACACACATCATGTGTTGGTCACACTAACACACATCATGTGTTGGTCACACTAACACACATGATGTGGTCACACTAACGCACATCATGTGGTCACACTAACACACATGTGTTGGTCACACTAACACACATGTGTTGGTCACACTAACACACATGTGTTGGTCACACTAACACACATGTGTTAGTCACACTAACACACATCATGATGTGTTAGTCACACTAACACACATCATGATGTGTTAGTCACACTAACACACATCATGATGTGTTAGTCACACTAACACACATCATGATGTGTTGGTCACACTAACACACATCATGATGTGTTAGTCACACTAACACACATCATGATGTGTTAGTCACACTAACACACATCATGATGTGTTAGTCACACTAACACACATCATGATGTGGTCACACTAACACACATGATGTGGTCACACTAACACGTGTTGGTCACACTAACACACGTGGTCACACTAACACACATGATGTGTTGGTCACACTAACACACATCATTATGTGGTCACACTAACACACATGATGTGTTGGTCACACTAATACACATGTGGTCACACTAACACACATGTGGTCACACTAACACACATGATGTGTTGGTCACACTAACACACATGATGTGGTCACACTAACACACATGATGTGTTGGTCACACTAACACACATGTGTTGGTCACACTAACACACATGATGTGGTCACACTAACACACATGATGTGGTCACACTAACACATCATGATGTGTTAGTCACACTAACACACATCATGATGTGTTAGTCACACTAACACACATCATGATGTGTTAGTCACACTCACACACATCATGATGTGTTAGTCACACTAACACACATCATGATGTGTTAGTCACACTCACATCATGATGTGTTAGTCACACTAACACACATCATGATGTGTTAGTCACACTAACACACATCACGATGTGTTAGTCACACACACATCACGATGTGTTAGTCACACTAACACACATCACGATGTGTTAGTCACACTAACACACATCATGATGTGTTAGTCACACTAACACACATCATGATGTTTGTAGATGGATGGTTCAGAGAACCGACATGTTGATAAATTAGACATGTGCAACTCTTGGGTATCTTTATTGAGGAAACGTTTCGCCACACAGTGGCTTCATCAGTCCATACGTAGGAGAAACTTGAACAGGAGGAGAATGAGGTAATCAGTCCCTCAACCTTGAGTCGATGTGTTCAGTCCATCAATCTCGAGTAGAATACGGCATATGAGCGGAGAAGCAGCTTATAAACCGTATGGCAGGAGAGGTGTAGCAGTCATAGGTGGTGTTACATTTGTTCAATGTGGAAGTAGGTCGTGCCCAAGAATTAGGCAAGCGAAGAATTCCTAAGTATTAAGATCCCAAGAAGTTGCAGTGTCTGACAGGTTTGTAGATGGATACGGTTTGTGGATGCCATACGGTTTATAAGCTGCTTCTCCGCTCATATGCCGTATTCTACTCGAGATTGATGGACTGAACACATCGACTCAAGGTTGAGGGACTGATTACCTCATTCTCCTCCTGTTCAAGTTTCTCCTACGTATGGACTGATGAAGCCACTGTGTGGCGAAACGTTTCCTCAATAAAGATACCCAAGAGTTGCACATGTCTAATTTATCAACATCATGATGTGTTAGTCACACTAACACACATCATGATGTGTTAGTCACACTAACACACATCATGATGTGTTGGTCACACTAACACACATCATGATGTGTTGGTCACACTAACACATCATGATGTGTTGGTCACACTAACACACATCATGATGTGTTGGTCACACTAACACACATCATGATGTGTTGGTCACACTAACACACATGATGTGTTGGTCACACTAACACACATCATGATGTGGTCACACTAACACACATCATGATGTGGTCACACTAACACACATCATGATGTGGTCACACTAACACACATCATGATGTAGTTGGTATTACATATCAAGACAGTACAATGAAACACCCAACATGAGTACTGTGTATCAAGACAGTACAATGAAACACCCAACATGAGTACTGTGTATCAAGACAGTACAATGAAACACCCAACATGAGTACTGTGTATCAAGACAGTACAATGAAACACCCAACATGAGTACTGTGTATCAAGACAGTACAATGAAACACCCAACATGAGTACTGTGTATCAAGACAGTACAATGAAACACCCAACATGAGTACTGTGTATCAAGACAGTACAATGAAACACCCAACATGAGTACTGTGTATCAAGACAGTACAATGAAACACCCAACATGAGTACTGTGTATCAAGACAGTACAATGAAACAACATCCAAGACATGCGCCCTTGACAGTCAGTAACATACACACACACACACACACACACACACACACACACACACACAGTGGAGGCAGGAACCATACATAGCTTTAAGACGAGATATGACAAAGCTCAGGAAGCAGAGAGAGGACCTAGTAGCGATCAGTGAAGAGGCGGGGCCAGGAGCCGAGTCTCGACCCCTGCAACCACAATTAGGTGACTACACACACACACACACACACACACACACACACACACACACACACACACACACACACACACACACACACACACAAAGCCGAGAAAAAGATGCTGATAAGCGAACTAGATACTATGTCAAAGGCGGTGGAGTTGGATAACATCTCCGTGCGTCCTGAGCAGAGGCGCTCTGTGTACCACTAACAAAAATCTTCAACACATCTATCGAAACAGGGAGACTACCCGAGGTATGGAAGACAGCAAATGTAGTCCCAGTTTTTTTTTTTTTTAAAGAGGGGGACAGACGCGCAGTATTAAACTGCAGAACAGTGTCACTGACATGTATGCAAAGCCATGGAGAAGATTATCAGGAGACGAGTGGTGGACCACCTAGAAAGGAATGAGTTTTTAAACGCCAACCCTTCCAACCACAATTAGGCGAGTACACACACTCGGGGCTCACTAAGTCAGCTTACTGATTCCTCAAGCACCACATTACTTAACCAGGAATCTATCGGATGTCAAAATTTAGATATCCGCAGATGCGGATGTATATGAGGATGTCTTACTTATTTTCAAGATGCAGATGGAAGAAATTGTGCGGATGTTCCACAGATGTTGATGCGAATGTGAGAAATTGTGAGGATGTTCCGCGGATCCGGATGTGGATGTATATGCTGACATCTGTTTACAGTAAAATGCGGATGCGGTTGTAAGAAATTGTGCGGATGTTCTGCGGATACGTCTGCGAATATCCGATACATCACTAGTCCACATATACATCTACAATGTGTTAGTAGTAATCCAATACTCGAGTCGATTTCTGGAGTCAACGCCCTTTACCTCTGATGAGTTCCGAGTCTTCCTACTCGTGGAGCCCGGCCATAGGCCAGGCTCATCTGGTGCTAACCTTATCAACCAGGCAGCTGCTGCTATTAGCTTCTGGGTTAAGCCCTGGTATTATCCCTTCCTCTCACCAACATATTCTTCCACTATCCCCACTTCCCCGCTCAACCCACCAGGGTTTTACCTATACTCTCCTGATCTTCATCTTGCTGCTGCTGCTTGTGGTCCGCTGCCCCACCTATCCATCACAGCCTGGTTGATCAGACCCTGATAATACTTGTCTAATTTCCTCTTGAATATTTAACTTGTTCCAGCAGTGTTTGATATCTTCTGGCTGTTGAATAGTCAGTGTGCACACTCATCCCCTGGGGCCACGGCCCGTAATACAGTTACCATTCTCCTTTGTATGGACTGATGAAGCCAGTGTGTGGCGAAATGTTTCCTCATTAAAGATACGCAAGTGTTGCACATGTGTCAAATTTATCAACTTGTCGGTTCTCTGAACCATTCATTTACATTCGTGTCTGATACAGCAACTTCTTGGGATCTTAATACGGAGAATTCTTCACTTGCCTAACCCTGGGCACGACGTACTTCCACATTGGACAAATGTGACACCACCCAGGACTGCTGCACCTCTCCTGCCTACGGTATATAAGTTACTTCTCCGCACATATGCTGTATTCTTTTCAAGATTGATGGACTGACCACATCGACTCAAGGCTGAGGGACTGATTACCTCAAACTACTCCTGCTCTTCACCATTCTCCTTTGTATGGATTGATGAAGCCACCGTGTGGCTAAACGTTTCCTCATTAAAGATACCTAAGTGTTCCACATGTGTCTCATTTATCATAGTGTGGTCATGTTGGGGTGAAGTTTATGTAACTGTACAGTGTGGTCATGTTGGGGTGAAGTTTATTTAACTGTACAGTGTGGTCATGTTGGGGTGAAGTTTATGTAACTGTACAGTGTGGTCATGTTGGGGTGAAGTTTATGTAACTGTACAGTGTGGTCATGTTGGGGTGAAGTTTATGTAACTGTACAGTGTGGTCATGTTGGTGTGAAGTTTATGTAACTGTACAGTGTGGTCATGTTGGGGTGAAGTTTATGTAACTGTACAGTGTGGTCATGTTGGTGTGAAGTTTATGTAACTGTACAGTGTGGTCATGTTGGGGTGAAGTTTATGTAACTGTCTTTCTCTCTGTTGTCTATTAGTATACTTTAAGAGAAGACGGTTTTAATACTGGAAAGTTCGGTGTTTCGTTAATTTTTACACCCATATCCATAGAAATTATCGGAAGTAATAAGCGTGGTTCAAAAGTCTGCTACAGTGGTTACATGTATACCAAACACGCCACTTGCAAAACCAAGGATTGGTAGAAGTGTGTTGAAAGATGCAGTGGTAGCACGACAAATATACAAAGAGGACAAATATACAGAGAGAGACTCCAGAACTAGACCAGCCTCTCAACCATGCCCCTGATCAGTCCCAAATTCATCTTGCTAAAATATACAACTGGATGAAAGACCAAGCTGCCAACACCTGAGACAAGCAAACTTAAATCTAGTGATGATGGGAGTTAGTGCGATGACGACATACGCTCACTTATACCCTCACTTATACCCTCTGCTGATACTTGTAAACTAACTTAGCAATCAAACGACTACTATACTTTTAACAAAAAAAAACTAGGTGAAACTTCTATAAAGTTGACTTAGATAATTTGGTCCCAACTGCAAGAAGTTTTTACTCTGTGATAACAGACCAGATGTAAACATCAGCACTCTAGTGTCTGGCACCAGTGATGGCCTTAGTTACTGGCAATGCTGATACTCTATATATGAATGACAACTCTGTTATGACTCCAAACATATTCCAACAGTTCTATATGATCCGTGTAGCTTTCTGTGGTACAGCTGTTACTTCAATGTATGTTGTTGTTCCACACAAGTCTCGCATCACTTAAGACAAACTGTCAGACTATAGTTGATAGATGTGCAGACCTGAACTGCAGTATTAATGTGCAAACTGGTAAGTGTGAACATAGTGTAATGAGAGTTATTCTTGCAATATTTGACCGCGACGGGGAGTGAGAAGATTGTTTGTACCATCTTAATAAAGCAGTCCACCTGGCACAACGGGGAGTGAGAAGATTGTTTGTACCATCTTAATAAAGCAGTCCACCTGGCACAACGGGGAGTGAGAAGATTGTTTGTACCATCTTAATAAAGCAGTCCACCTGGCACAACGGGGAGTGAGAAGATTGTTTGTACCATCTTAATAAAGCAGTCTACCTGGCACAACGGGGAGTGAGAAGATTGTTTGTACCATCTTAATAAAGCAGTCTACCTGGCACAACGGGGAGTGAGAAGATCGTTTGTACCATCTTAATAAAGCAGTCCACCTGGCACAACGGGGAGTGAGAAGATTGTTTGTACCATCTTAATAAAGCAGTCCACCTGGTACAACGGGGAGTGAGAAGATTGTTTGTACCATCTTAATAAAGCAGTCCACCTGGCACAACGGGGAGTGAGAAGATTGTTTGTACCATCTTAATAAAGCAGTCCACCTGGCACAACGGGGAGTAAGAAGATTGTTTGTACCATCTTAATAAAGCAGTCCACCTGGCACAACGGGGAGTAAGAAGACTGTTTGTACCATCTTAATAAAGCAGTCCACCTGGCACAACGGGGAGTAAGAAGATTGTTTGTACCATCTTAATAAAGCAGTCCACCTGGCACAACGGGGAGTAAGAAGATTGTTTGTACCATCTTAATAAAGCAGTCCACCTGGCACAACGGGGAGTGAGAAGATTGTTTGTACCATCTTAATAAAGCAGTCCACCTGGCACAACGGGGAGTGAGAAGATTGTTTGTACCATCTTAATAAAGCAGTCTACCTGGCACAACGGGGAGTAAGAAGATTGTTTGTACCATCTTAAAAAAGCAGTCTACCTGGCACAACGGGGAGTGAGAAGATTGTTTGTACCATCTTAATAAAGCAGTCCACCTGGCACAACGGGGAGTGAGAAGATTGTACCATCTTATCAAGCAGTCCACCTGGCACAACGGGGAGTGAGAAGATTGTTTGTACCATCTTATCAAGCAGTCCACCTGGCACAACGGGGAGTGAGAAGATTGTACCATCTTATCAAGCAGTCCACCTGGCACAACGGGGAGTGAGAAGATTGTACCATCTTAATAAAACAGTCCACCTGGCACAACATCCAGCAACTGGGTCTCGCAACACATTATAATATTAATCTTCACTTTGGTTTATCTTATAATGTTAAAACTTGTTTTTACCTCTAGAAGATGTAGACGAAGGTATGAAATACCTCAGAACTCTCCACAAGATGTACATGAAGCCAAAGACTTGATCAAGTACCTTGATCATACGTACGTTGGCGGCAACTCTCGACAGATCAGTCTGTTGATCAGTCAGTGTGTTTATCAGTCAGTCTGTTGTCATGGTCAGTGATGCCATAATACCACAGACTGCGTCTTGTCCCACCTGTGTTTAGCTCTCACATATGTACACTCTGTTGATCAGTCAGTCTGTTGTCATGGTCAGTGATGCCATAATACCACAGACTGCGTCTTGTCCCACCTGTGTTTAGCTCAATCTGACGTGTCACTCCCATCCTTCAATCTGACGTGTCACTACCATCCTTCAATCTGACGTGTCACTGCCATCCTTCAATCTGAGGTGTCACTACCATCCTTCAATCTGACGTGTCACTACCATCCTTCAATCTGACGTGTCACTACCATCCTTCAATCTGACGTGTCACTACCATCCTTCAATCTGACGTGTCACTGCCATCCTTCAATCTGACGTGTCACTGCCATCCTTCAATCTGACGTGTCACTACCATCCTTCAATCTGACGTGTCACTGCCATCCTTCAATCTGACGTGTCACTGCCATCCTTCAATCTGACGTGTCACTGCCATCCTTCAATCTGACGTGTCACTGCCATCCTTCAATCTGACGTGTCACTACCATCCTTCAATCTGAGGTGTCACTGCCATCCTTCAATCTGACGTGTCACTGCCATCCTTCAATCTGACGTGTCACTACCATCCTTCAATCTGACGTGTCACTACCATCCTTCAATCTGACGTGTCACTGCCATCCTTCAATCTGAGGTGTCACTGACTAGTTCAACGTGAAGGTCACTCCCATCCTTCAATCTGAGGTGTCACTGACTAGTTCAACGTGAAGGTCACTACAATCCTTCAATCTGACGTGTCACTGACTAGTTCAACGTGAAGGTCACTACCATCCTTCAATCTGACGTGTCACTGACTAGTTCAACGTGAAGGTCACTACCATCCTTCAATCTGACGTGTCACTGACTAGTTCAACGTGAAGGTCACTACCATCCTTCAATCTGACGTGTCACTGACTAGTTCAACGTGAAGGTCACTCCCATCCTTCAATCTGAGGTGTCACTGACTAGTTCAACGTGAAGGTCACTACCATCCTTCAATCTGAGGTGTCACTGACTAGTTCAACGTGAAGGTCACTCCCATCCTTCAATCTGAGGTGTCACTGACTAGTTCAACGTGAAGGTCACTACCATCCTTCAATCTTACGTGTCACTGACTAGTTCAACGTGAAGGTCACTGCCATCCTTCAATCTTACGTGTCACTGACTAGTTCAACGTGAAGGTCACTACCATCCTTCAATCTGACGTGTCACTGACTAGTTCAAACTGAAGGTCACTCCCATCCTTCAATCTGACGTGTCACTGACTAGTTCAACGTGAAGGTCACTCCCATCCTTCAATCTGAGGTGTCACTGACTAGTTCAACGTAAAGGTCACTACCATCCTTCAATCTGAGGTGTCACTGACTAGTTCAACGTGAAGGTCACTACCATCCTTCAATCTGACGTGTCACTGACTAGTTCAACGTGAAGAAGAGACAGTGAACACCGTTGTTCAAAAGGATGTTGTTGCCAAGTCAACTTAAGAGTTCATGGCCACTACGTACAACTACAAGAACACCTTCAGTACTTGTGATCTACAACACTACGTACAACTACAAGAACACCTTCAGTACTTGTGATCTACAACACTACTTGTAACTACAAGAACACCTTCAGTACTTGTGATCTACAACACTACGTGTAACTACACGATCGCCTTCCATATTGTGTTGATGTACCGCAACACTGTGACAACTTCTTTCTGGAGTTGGTTGGAATATTAGTCTAAATTATCAATATTAAAAACACAGGATATGTTTATCTCCTCCGGTTTATATTAGCTTTCAATAACATTATTACATAGCACAGTACTACATGTACTACATATTACTACATATTATGTAGATACACAATGGTTCTTGTCTACTATCCTCACCACGAACACCCAAGATACACGATGGTTCTTGTCTACTATCCTCACCACAAACACCCAAGATACACGATGATTCTTGTCTACTATCCTCACCACAAACACCCAAGATACACGATGATTCTTGTCTACTATCCTCACCACAAACACCCAAGATACACGATGATTCTTGTCTACTATCCTCACCACAAACACCCAAGATACACGATGATTCTTGTCTACTATGCTCACCTCAAACACCCAGATATTATGTAATGGTTATCGACTATCCTTGTTCCTAACACACACAATATACGACGGTGGCTAACGTAAACAAGCAGACAGTTGTGAGCAGGTCCTCTCTATGTGGACTTGTAAGTTTTCTAGAGATGTGTGTTTCCCATGTACTCGTGTACATGTACCTAGTGAGAAAGAATATGTGATAAATTGAGACACAAGGTTGAACCTCTATCTCTGCTAATATGCTGCACTTTTATCAAGATTGATGAAATGAACACTGACTTCAGGCTGAGGGACTGATTACTCCAAACTACTATTCATCTTCCACCTTTCTCAGCACTGGACTGAAGAAGCCACTGACTGGTGAAATGTTTCCAGAATAAAGATACCCAAATCATAATAAATAATATATTTATTTACTACATGTACAAGGTATACAGGCCTAGCAGACATCAATGACATACTACTATATAGAAAGCCTTGTTACGCTGAGAATTTCCCGCAAATTAGGTCAGTTTTGCCCCAGGATGCGACCCACACCAGTCCACTAACATCCAGGTTCCCATTTTACTGATGGGTGAACATAGACAACCGGTGTAAAGAAACACGCCCAATGTTTCTACTCTCGCTGGGAATCGAACCCAGACCCTCGCCGTGTGAAGCGAGAGCTTTAGCCACCAGGCCACGGGGATATCGTGAAATAATGAACAAGTGTCGTATTTCTCATCTGGCCGATTTTCTAAACCATTTATTCAAAGAATGTTAATACTGAACCCTGTCTTACCACGTGTTGTTCAGTGTTAGTCCTGAGCCCTGTCTTACCACGTGTTTTTCAGTGTTAGTACTGAACCCTGTCTTACCACGTGTTGTTCAGTGTTAGTCCTGAGCCCTGTCTTACCACGTGTTGTTCAGTGTTAGTCCTGAACCCTGTCTTACCACGTGTTGTTCAGTGTTAGTCCTGAACCCTGTCTTACCACGTGTTGTTCAGTGTTAGTCCTGAACCCTGTCTTACCACGTGTTGTTCAGTGTTAGTCCTGAACCCTGTCTTACCACGTGTTGTTCAGTGTTAGTCCTGAACCCTGTCTTACCACGTGTTGTTCAGTGTTAGTCCTGAACCCTGTCTTACCACGTGTTGTTCAGTGTTAGTCCTGAACCCTGTCTTACCACGTGTTGTTCAGTGTTAGTCCTGAACCCTGTCTTACCACGTGTTGTTCAGTGTTAGTCCTGAACCCTGTCTTACCACGTGTTGTTCAGTGTTAGTCCTGAACCCTGTCTTACCACGTGTTGTTCAGTGTTAGTCCTGAACCATGTCTTACCACGTGCTGTTCAGTGTTAGTCCTGAACCCTGTCTTACCACGTGCTGTTCAGTGTTAGTCCTGAACCCTGTCTTACCACGTGTTGTTCAGTGTTAGTCCTGAACCCTGTCTTACCACGTGTTGTTCAGTGTTAGTCCTGAACCCTGTCTTACCACGTGTTGTTCAGTGTTAGTCCTGAACCCTGTCTTACCACGTGTTGTTCAGTGTTAGTCCTGAACCCTGTCTTACCACGTGTTGTTCAGTGTTAGTCCTGAACCCTGTCTTACCACGTGTTGTTCAGTGTTAGTCCTGAACCCTGTCTTACCACGTGTTGTTCAGTGTTAGTCCTGAACCCTGTCTTACCACGTGTTGTTCAGTGTTAGTACTGAACCCTGTCTTACCACGTGTTGTTCAGTGTTAGTACTGAACCCTGTCTTACCACGTGTTGTCCAGTGTTAGTACTGAACCCTGTCTTACCACGTGTTGTCCAGTGTTAGTACTGAACCCTGTCTTACCACGTGTTGTCCAGTGTTAGTACTGAACCCTGTCTTACCACGTGTTGTCCAGTGTTAGTACTGAACCCTGTCTTACCACGTGTTGTTCAGTGTTAGTACTGAACACTGTCTTACCACGTGTTGTCCAGTGTTAGTACTGAACCCTGTCTTACCACGTGTTGTTCAGTGTTAGTACTGAACCCTGTCTTACCACGTGTTGTCCAGTGTTAGTACTGAACACTGTCTTACCAAGTGTTGTTCACTGTTAGTACTGAACACTGTCTTACCACGTGTTGTCCAGTGTTAGTACTGAACACTGTCTTACCACGTGTTGTCCAGTGTTAGTACTGAACCCTGTCTTACCACGTGTTGTCCAGTGTTAGTACTGAACCCTGTCTTACCACGTGTTGTTCACTGTTAGTACTGAACACTGTCTTACCACGTGTTGTCCAGTGTTAGTACTGAACACTGTCTTACCACGTGTTGTCCAGTGTTAGTACTGAACACTGTCTTACCACGTGTTGTCCAGTGTTAGTACTGAACCCTGTCTTACCACGTGTTGTTCACTGTTAGTACTGAACACTGTCTTACCAAGCGTTGTTCACTGTTAGTACTGAACACTGTCTTACCAAGCGTTGTTCACTGTTAGTACTGAACACTGTCTTACCAAGTGTTGTTCAGTGTTAGTACTGAACCCTGTCTTACCAAGTGTTGTTCAGTGTTACTACTGAACACAGTCTTACCAAGTGTTGTCCAGTTCTGGGACATCACTGCAAAACACACACACACACACACACACACACACGTACGTACGTTCATCCTATCCTTCCTGCTGACGCTTTCAGGTGGATAAATTAGGCACGTACAACACTTGGGTACCTTTATTGTGGAAACGTTTCGCCACACAGTGGCTTGTCAGTCCAATACAAAGAGATCAGGAGTAGTTTAAGGTAATCAGTCCATCAATCTTATGAAGATTGGTGGACTGATTACATCAACTCAAGGCTGAGGGACTGATTATCTCAAACTACTCCTGATCTTCACCATTCTTCTTTGTATTGGACGTGTTGCACGTGTGTCTAATTTATGAACTTGTTGCTTCTGTAAACCATTTATGTACAGGGTTTCAGACCACTGCCATGGCAGCTCAGTCCCCAAGTAACCCTCCTTTCTGACTGGTGGTCAGAACAATCAGGATATTTGTGCTAGCAACGCGCAGTCAGAATACAAATGGCAGCCTACCTGATGAGAAGCTTGTGAGAGGCAGGAACACGTTAAACTCCCCTGAAGGATGTTGAAAAGTTTAAGAGAATTAACTGACAGCATAATTATATCACCGCAGATATAAACCTGCACTCTGAAGGAGGGTGGGGGATATTTACAGTTCTGAACTGTGGTATCAGTGCCACTCTGGCACTGATACCGCAGCCCAGCCCTGGGCCAGGCTTGTCTTAACGCTGCTTATCCCAGAATACAAGCTACGACACGGGTGGAGTCAAGCAAGTTATCACCTCTCAGACTACATTCGTTAACAAGTCATAATGTTGTGGATGAAATAATTCACGAGCCTGACCCAAGGCCGGGCTCCGAGAGTAGAAAAAAACTGTAAACTCATTAAAGGTATAATACACTTGGGACATAAAAGTGAAGGACGTCTGGGTCCACGTGGGATACAAACACCTATAGTTCTAAACCTAATTGTTGGGAATTTCTTAACTGTGTTTCGTTACTCTGAAATGTTTGAAGTTTCCTACTCCTGCAGGCCGGCCCAGGGATAGGTTTGTCTGGTCAACCAGACTGTTGATATGACGGTCCACTGGCTCATATATCCATCACAGTCTGGTTCATCCGGCACTTGCCTGATATCTGAATGATATTATCGGTGCCCCGTGGCCTGGTAGCTGAAGCTCTCGCTTCACACGGCAAGGGTCCGGGTTCGATTCCCGTCGAAGGTAGAAACACTGGACGTGTTTCTTAACACCGGTTGTCTATGTTCGCCCGTCAGTAAAATGGGTACCTAGGAGGTAGTGGACTGGTGTGGGTCGCATCCTGGGACAAAACTGACCTAATTTGCAGGAAATGCCCCGCATAACAAGTAGCTTTCTATATAGTAGTATGTTACTGATGTTAGCTATGGTCTGTATACCTTGTACATGTACTGGTAGAATAAAGATATTACCGGGGAGTCAACACTCCCTCGGGCCGGTCATAGACCAGACCAGACATGGTGAAACAAGGTTTATCAACCGGGCTGTTACTGCTGGCTGCGATCAGTCCAACGTACGAGCCACAGCCCGGCTGATCAGGAACTGAGCTGAGGAACTTGACAAGTTCCCTCTTCAAGAAAGTCAGAGGTCTAATGGCAATCTGTATGTATGATGGGAGGCTGATGAAAAGTCTTGGGCTTCTTACACTTATTATGTTAGCTCTTAGTGTACTCATGGCATCCCGCTTTTAACTGGGGTATTCTGTACAGTCTTCACAGCCTCTTGATCTGGTAGGGAGTAATTTCTGTGTACATATTTGGGACCAATCCTCCACCGATTTTCCGGGTGTCAATTACAGTACATCTTCCTCGCCAGCGTTCCAAGGGACTTCAAACATTCTCACTAATTTAGGTTCTTCATTAATTTATATGTTTAGTGAAAGTTATCAGGACATTGTTTAGGTCTGCGATTTCGCCTTCCTTAAAAGGGTATGTTAGTGTAGAGCAAAATATTCCAACCTAGAGAGAGAAGTAACTTGAAGACGAGCATCACTGGCTTGGCATCAATACTTGTCAAAGTTCTTTTGAATATTTCTACACTTATCCCAGCAGTTTTTGTTACCTTCTAGCATAATGATGATACAATGTTTTCTTATTGTGCCCACGGCGCCCCTGTTTCTCGCAGTTTATTTTACATTTTCTCTCATCTCTTCCACTCCAGTACAACAGTGCAATATATTATAAGTGTAATATGTTATTATAACAGTGTAATATAACAGTACATTATAACAGTGCAATATGTTGTTATAGCATTACATTATAACTGTACAATGTATTATAACTGCAATATGTTATAACAGTACAATATAACAATGCAAAATGTTGTTATAACAGTACAATATACTATAACAAAGCAATATGTTATAACAGTGTAGTATATAACAGTGTAGTATATAAGTGTAGTATATAACAGTGTAGTATATAACAGTGTAGTATATAACAGTGTAGTATATAACAGTGTAGTATATAACAGTGTAGTATATAACAGTGTAGTATATAACAGTGTAGTATATAACAGTGTAGTATGTTATAACAAGTACATTACAGTAGGACTCTGAAGTGTACCCATTAATTAAAATGTTTATTGAGTGTATGTGTGATGCAGCTTTGATCTCTCCTGGCCGGGACGAAGCTGTCAACGCTAAGCAAGATTAAGTGAGAACGCACAAGTGATTTGATTAGTGACACCATTCGCACTATTTCGTTGGTTTTCAAAATTTTAATTGTCCAATCTGTCAATTTCCTGGCTTTCCAAATATTTTCCTTATTGTGTTTCTCAGCCACAAGCTAAGCTGGGTTTGGTAGATTAACAATAGGTAGTAACCCTGGAGGTTCCCCCCCCCCCAATCCAGTCCCAGCCCAGACCTCTTGGATGATGGCCTTATCGATTAGGTTGAAGAGAAGGTGTCTAATGTAGGCACCACACAGCCTGACTGATCAGGAACTCGAGGAACTTATTAAAAGCTCTCTCATGAAGACAGCTCAGGGTATGATGGTAATCTTCCATTACGTATAAAGGGAGAGGACTTTGAAGTTTTGATCCCTTTACACTAAGTTATTCCTTAGTGTGCTCACTGCACCCGTACTTTTTTGAATGGGGTGGTATTTTAGATAGTTTACTATCCAATTTACTATGGGACAAATGCCTTCAACTGGCTTATCTGTCCATAACGTGAAAACTACATTAAGGTAAGGTCAATCTGGTGTGCACACAGGACCTACCCACCTTACCTAAACAATTTTACCCAGCCCATGGCCGGGCTCAGAGAGTAGATATACTCTCAAAATTCTCCAAAGGTATATCTTCAAAGGTATGTACATACAATGTTATGTACCCATAATGTAAGTACATCATGAACTCTAGTAGCAATATGTTATATTTTAACTTAGCGGATATGAGAAGCAATATTACATATGAGTGTGAGAACTAGTGGCAGCGTTCCCACATGACGTAGTGTTTACACTAATTGTTACGTTCAAGAATGTGTGAACTCTCAGTGTGTACCCCTTCAAGTGCTTCTGTGGATAAACACCCCCGAGCCTCGCGACAGCTGCCCACTCGTCCCCTGCTTGATGGTCTAGTGGCTAGCACTCCCCACTTCAACTCCCGTACCACAACTTTGATTATCTCTTACTTTCTAACGAAATGTATGTTTGACGTTACAAGAAGTTTAAATACTGGAATGACTACACTTATCTTTCTCTACACACGCTTACACTCTGCAATTCCGCTTGCCTTAAATGAGGCTTTAGTATTTAACGATATTCCAGTCTGGTATTACAAGCGCCTTAAAGAATATCATTGGCTTACCTTCTCTGGTTTAGAAAATTCTTGTTACCCAGCCTCACGTGTGTCTTGGAGCTGTCATAGCAGCCCCTCACTCATGTCACAAGAAATCAATTTTAAAAAATACACAAGTATCACAACAACGCTACCAAAGTAAGGAAACTCTTAAGTCAAACTAATGGCTAAGCAGATAATATTGTTAACATAAGAACATAAGAAAGAAGGAACACTGCAACAGGCCTACTGACCCATGCGGAGCAGGTACATGTCCCCCCCCCCCGGATAAGCACAATGACCCCCCCACCCCCCGGATTAGCCCAATGACCCACCCAGTCTGGTCACCTCCACTCAAGGAAGGAGCACGGCACCAGACTCAGCAGCACACGCTAGTCAGGTCCAACTCACACCCACCCACACCCACTCATGTATTTATCTAACCTATTTTTAAAACTACACAACGTTTTAGCCTCAATAACTGTACTCGGGAGTTTGTTCCACTCATCCACAACTCCTATATCCTTCCTGAATCTGAATTTTTCCAATTTGAAACCACTGTTGCGAGTCCTGTCTTGGCAGGAAATTTTCAGCACGCTATTTACATCCCCGTTATTTATTCCTGTTTTCCATTTATACACCTCGATCAAATCCCCCCTAATTCTACGCCTTTCGAGAGAGTGCAGATTCAGGGCCTCAATCTATCCTCATAGGGAAGATTTCTTATACATGGGATCATCTTTGTCATCCTCCTCTGTACGTTTTCCAGAGCATTTATATCCATACTATAATATGGTGACCAGAACTGAGCAGCATAGTCTAAATGAGGCCTAACCAAGGATATGCAGAGTTGAAGAACAACCTGAAGACTTCTATTATTTATACTTCTAGATATGAAGCCAAGAATTCTGTTAGCTTTATTGCGAACACTAATGCACTGTTGTCTTGGTTTTAGATTACTGCTAACCAGAACTCCTAAATCCTTTTCGCAATCGGTAGTATTAAGATCTACATTATTTAGTTTATATGTGGCATGGTTATTTAACTGTCTAACATTTAGAACTTTACATTTGTCAATATTAAACTGCATCTGCCACTTTTCCGACCATTGCATCAGTCTATTCAAATCATCCTGGAGTGCTCTAGTGTCCTCATTAGAATGAATTGGACGGCCTACTTTTGTGTCATCAGCAAATTTGCTTATGTCGCTATTTATTCCCCTCATCTATGTCATTTATGTAAATTGTGAACAACAACGGGCCCAACACTGACCCCTGAGGAACACCGCTTGTGACGTGCCCCCATTCTGATTTCTCCCCATTTATGCAAACTCTCTGCTGTCTATTTGTCAGCCATGCCTCCACCCAGGAAAAAATTTCTCCTATTCCGTGTGCCTTAAGCATCTGCTGTGGAACTCTATCGAAAGCCTTACTGAAGTCCATATACACAATATCATATTCATTACCATGATCTACCTCCTCAAACACCTTAGTGAAAAAAATTAGTAAATTCGTAAGACAGGAACGCCCCTTTGTAAAACCGTGTTGAGATTCATTAATAAATCTGTGCCTGTCAAGATGGCTACGAATTGCTTTGGCAATTATTGATTCCATAAATTTTCCCATTATGGAGGTAAGGCTTATTGGTCTATAGTTCGAAGCTAAGGACCTGTCACCTGCCTTATAAATAGGTATTACATTTGCCATTTTCCACTTATCAGGCACTATGCCAGTTTGTAGTGATATGTTAAAAAGATTAGCCAAAGGTACGCTAAGTTCCTCTTTACATTCCTTTAACATCCTTGCAAACAGTTCATCAGGACCTGGGGATTTGCTAGGTTTTAGTTTCTCTATTTGTCTGAGGACCATGTCACTAGTTACCGCAATCATACATAGTTTATTATCCTGTTCTACATAATCTATTATTTCAGGAATATCGCTAGTATTTTCCTGGGTGAAAACAGAGGAAGTAGGTATTGAGAATTTCACACATATCCTTATCACTGTCAGTGATCTGACCAGAGTTACTCTTAAGTGGGCCAATCTTGTCCCTAATCTTACTTCTGTATACCTGAAAGAACCCTTTTGGGTTTGTCTTTGAATCCCTTTTTTCTTTTCTTATTCCTTTCTTTCTCTCTTTAATTGAATATATTGATTTCTTAACTGCTCATCCCCTCTTTTGATACGCCTATATATGCCTCTCTTTGTTCATCCATTTGGGATCATTTTTGTTAGGTCTAATTTCCCTACTCGGAGCAAAAGTTGTCTGGGCAGCTAGAACTATGCTCTGAAAAACGTCATATTGGCAACCAAGATCACCGACCTGACCCAATTTAGCCCACCCAGGTAATTTTTCAGTCCCATGAAGTCGGCCAAGCGAAAATCTGGGACAGAGATTTGATTGCAGTTATCTGGGTAATTCCATGATATATTGAAACTAAGTGATTTGTGATCACACTCCCCAAGCTCATCATTAACCTCAAGATTATTAATTAGTGAATCTTTGTTGGCAAGAACCAAGTCAAGCAGATTGTTTCCTCTAGTTGGTTCTGTCACAACCTGTTCTAAAAAGCAATCCTGAACCGTATCAAGAAAGTCACTAGACTCAAGATTTCCTGTCATATTGTTCCAATCAATTTGTCTAAAGTTAAAATCTCCCATTATCACAACATTTTCATATCTAGATGCCTTATGAATTTCGTCCCATAACAGCTATTTGCACTCCCTATCAAGGTTTGGGGGCCTATAAATCACACCCAAAATTAATTTGTCCGTCCCTCGAGAAACTGTAGCCAAACAGATTCTGTGTTCGATGTTTCAATCTTATATCATGTCTAAGACAACAATTTAATTTTCTCTGACAAACATCGCCACTCCACCACCCTTCCTGTTGACCCTATCAGTGTGGAATAGTTTATAACCCTGTATGTTGCATTCAGAAGGCATTTCTCTATCTTTCAGGTTGAACCAGGTCTCTGTTATACCAATATCTATATTACCTACACTTGCAAGTAATTTTAGCTCATCTATCTTATTTCTAGACTCCTACTATTTGTAAAGTAAACCTTAAGGGAGCTAGTCACTCGTTGCCCTCTACTATCTCTGTTTGTTGATCAGTTGATTTGCCATTACTAGCAACTTTATTTTGAATATTATCTTTTAAACATATCCCTGAGGTATCCCGGTAATAACTGCTGTTTTTAACCCTAATGCTGCAGCCTGATTGTTTCCCACAAACACCCATACCTCTATAATCTATCAGTTTAAATTCCTAGACAAGTCATCAATTATCCTCTCAATTGAACTGGCTAATGCAACCACTCCATTCCCAGAGAGATGAACCCCATCCCTTGCATACATATCACGTTTGCCAAAGAACAGGTCCCAATGATCCAAAGAACAGGTCCCAGTTATCAATGAATGGGATTGCAAGTTCCTTGCAGTACCTGTCTAGCCAGCAATTTATACCAATTGCCCTAGACATTAATTCATTGCCCACTCCCTTTCTAGGCAAGATGCTACATATGACTGGGATCCCTCCCATAGACTTAACTATTTCTATGGCTGACCTGTACTTATCCAGCAGCACTTCTCTTCTGCGCTTCCCAATGTCATTACCCCCAGCACTAAGACAGATAATGGGTTTGTTCCCATTACCTGCCATAATATTATCCAACCTGCTGACTATGTCACCAACACCAGCTCCAGGAAGGCACACTCTCTGTCTGACCTTTCTGTCTCTGTTACAAAATGCACGGTCCATATATCTTACCTGAGAATCGCCTACTATTAAAATATTCTTACCTTGATTAGCAGGGGAATCACTGGTACCATCAACCTCACTAACCACTTAAGTACACTCGTCTTGGAGAACGGAGAATTGATTTCCTACCTTGACATCTTCTCTATTAACTCTCCTCATCTTCCTTCTTCCTGAACTGTGAACCACTTGCCACTTAAAGCAGCTGCCACTATCACTGCTGGTGACCATTTCCTCCTTACCAGCTAAATCCCTCTCACACTCGCTCCCAAACTCATCTATGCAAAGCTTCAGCCTCCTATTTTCCTCCTGAAGAAGTAGAATCTCCTTCTTCAAACACCTGAACCTGAGATTCTAAAACACTACAAGCCATAAATGGTTTAGAAAACAGAGAAGTTGATAAATGAAACACTTGCGCAGCATTTGGGTATATTTTGGAAACGTCTGGCCAGCAAGTGGTTTCTTCAGTCCAATGTAGAGAAAGGGGGAAGATGAGGAGTTTGAGATAATCAGTCCCTCAACCTGGAGTCGGTGTGTTCACTCCCTCAATCTCGACAAAAATACAGCATATTCACGAAGACGGGGCTTATGTATGATGAAGATAACCCAACTGTTGCTGTGTGTTCATCTGTCTTTACTCAGGAGAGAGATCACTGATGGAAATGTAAAGTGGTGTTTTATTGCCCACATATAATAATAAACCATGGAATGCATTACACCATTTTGAATGTACACTTTGGAACACAGAACACATTGACACACATAATATACACATGGATAATATCCCAGGGTCACTTCCTCAGTCAATACACTGCGGTACCGATATAACTTCCTGAAGTGAGATACGGGAAGTGTATAGAAAAACAGTGAAAGGCAAAGGTGCCATATTCACAGTGTCAACCACCGTTGTCCACGACCGTTCCCCCGGCTACCAGCAGATGTAAGGAATGATGCTAGAATAATCAAACAAAAACATTACTGCTATAGAGGGGAGTGCAGTATATAACTGACAAACACGGTAGTACTGGACATGTATAAACTAGTCTACAGGAAGCCCCAGGTTATGCACAGAATGTCACGCGACATAAAAATTACCTTACAATTACTAAACAATGAGACAAATATAGTAGACTACTAAAAATGCTACGATTTACCTTTACCAAGGCCCGAGCCCGGCCTTGGACCAGGCTCTTCTGGTGCTTCCCTGGTTAACCAGGCTGCTGCTGGTGGTGGTCTACTGTACCACACATCCATCAACACCCTGGTTGATCAATTCTGCAACAGACAAGCCTGCTCCAAGGCCGGACTACAGGAGTAGGAAAACTCTGGACACCCGAGAGGTAAGACGTGTACAACACCTGAGTATCGTTATCACTAAGATTTTTCGCCTGTCCAGGAGGCTTTATTAATGTAATACGCAAGTTACATTTATACTGGAGAGGGTGAAAGCTGAGAGGTAATTTTGAGGTGATCAGTCCCCTAGCAAATGAAGTAATCAACTTCAAATTATCTCAACATTTCATCCAGCGATGCTATTACAAGTCATCTCTGTATTTGACTGAAAAGTTTCCTATGAAGGAGAAACTTGTTAACAAACATAACCAGTTGTTGCACTCGTCAACACGGTGGCGGTGGTGGTGGCAGTAAGCAATGAAGGCACCACAGCCTGGCTATGCAATTGACTAGACGATTTAATTAAGTTCCTTCTTGAAGACAGCTACAGGTCTGCCGGAAAATCCCTTTATGAAGGGTGTTGAGTCTTGGTCCCTTTACACTTATTATATTGTACCTCTGCTATACTTTGGGGATATTTAGCGTCTGCCGAGACTCTTGCTTTCGTAGGGAGTTACTTCGGTGTGCAGATTTGGAATCAATCCTTCCAGAATTTTCCAGGTACAAATTATGTATTTTTCTTGCCTATGTTCCACTGAGTTCAATTGGTCAAGCAGTTAACAAGGCTGTGTGACCTGAGGCTAGGTTGTAACAACCCGCGAAACCTGCCACAGGTAGTTGGATCAACAACCATTAACCAGACATATACCTCTGATGAGTTCAGAGAGCCCGGCCTTGGGCCAGGTTCGTCTCTCATGTAAAAAGGAAGCCAGATTGCAGTTAATGCACTTTGTTTGTGATGAAGATGTATGATGACAGGTAAATATCAGCGTTTACTTACATTCAATACAGTCACACTGACATTCTTAATAATATTCACGTTACATTTCCTCTCCAGTCTATAAAACTCAGAACCCAGCTCGCTGGGGCCAGGATTCCTTCACCGACTATACATGCATGCATACACATACATGTAGCATACATACATGTGCGCACGCACACACACACACACCCATCCAAACACACACACACACACACACACACACACACACACACACACACACACACACACACACACACACACAGGACCAGGTAATCAGGCTGAGGAAGGTGGGGAGCTCACAAGAAATGACCAGGAGGTATGTGAGGAGCTCAACATGAGATTTCAGGAAGTATTTACAGTGGAGGCTGAAGGGACAACGGGAAGACAAAACAGTGGGGTACACCAACAAGGGATATACCAACAAGTGTTGGATGAATTACACACAACTGAGGAGGAGGTGGAGAAGCTCCTAAGTGACCTTGATACCTCAAAGGCGGTGGGACCGGACATTTCTCCATGGGTCCTTAGAGAGGGAGCAGAGACACTACATGTGCCACTAGCCAAAATCTTCAACACTTCCCTTGAAACTGGGCAACTACCTGAAGTATGGAAGAAGGCAAATGTAGTCCCCATCTTTAAGAAGGGAGACAGAAATGAAGCACTAAATTATAGACCAGTGTCACTGACATGTATAGTATGCAAAGTCTTGGAAAAGATTATCAGGAGGAGAGTGGTAGAGCACCTGGAGCAGAACAAGATTATAAATGACAGCCAGCACGGATTCATGGAAGGCAAATCCTGTGTCACAAACCTACTGGAGTTTTATGACAAGGGAACTGAAGTAAGAAATGAGAGGGAGGGGTGGGTTGATTGCATTTTCTTGGACTGCAAGAAGGCCTTCGACACAGTTCCTCACAAGAGATTAGTACAGAAACTAGAGGAACAGGCATGTATAACAGGAAGGGCACTGCAATGGATCACAGAATACCTAACAGGAAGGCAACAGCGAGTCATAGTCCGTGATGAGGTATCACAGTGGGCGCCAGTGACGAGCAGGGTCCCACAGGGGTCAGTCCTGGGACCAGTACTATTCTTGGTATATGTGAACGACATGACGGAAGGGATAGATTCATAAGTGTCCCTGTTTGCAGATGATGTGAAGTTAATGAGGAGAATTAATTCAGATGCGGACCAGACAGGTCTACAAAGAGACCTGGACAGGCTGGATGTGTGGTCCCGAAACTGGCTCCTAGAATTTAACCCCGCCAAATGCAAAGTCATGAAGATCGGAGGAGGACAAAGAAGACCGCAGACAGAGTATAGGCTAGGAGGCCAAAGGCTACAAACCTCACTCAAGGAGAAAGACCTAGGAGTGAGTATAATACCGAGTACATCGCCAGAAGCACACATTAACCAGATAACTGCTGCGGCATATGGGCGCTTGGCAAACCTGAGAATAGCGTTCCGGTACCTCAGTAAGGAATCGTTCAAGACTTCATATACTGTGTACGTCAGGCCCATACTGGAGTACGCAGCACCAGTTTGGAACCCACATCTGGTCAAACACGTCAAGAAATTAGTGTGCGCGCAAAGGTTTGCAACAAGGCTAGTTCCAGAACTAAGGGGAATGTCCTCTGAAGAAAGGTTAAGGGAAATCGGTCTGATAACACTGGAGGACAGGGGGGTCAGGGGAGACATGATAACGACATAAAAAATACTGCATGGAATAGGCAAGGTGGACAGACAGGATGTTCCAGAGATGGGACACAGAAACAAGGAGTCACAATTGGAAGCTGAAGACTCAGATGAGTCAATAGAGTAGTTAGGAAGTGGAATAGTCTGGCAAGCGATGTAGTGGAGGCAGGAACTATACATAGTTTTAAGACAAGGTATGATAAAACTCATGGAGCAGGGGGAGAGAAGACCTAGTAGCAGTCGGTGAAGAGGCGGGGCCAGGAGCTGAGTCTCGACCCCTGCAACCACAATTAGGTGAGTACACACACGCACCAGATATTTTTATTAACACATCGGCCGTCTCCCACCAAGGCAGAGTGGCCCGAAAAAGAAAAACTTTCATCATTCACTCCATCACTGTCTTGCTAGAGGTGCGCTTACACTACACTTACAAAATTGCAACATTAACACTACTCCTTCAGAGTGCCGGCACTGTACTTCCCATCTCCAGGAATCAGTCCTACATGCCGGTTTCCCTGAATCCCTTCAAAAATATTACCCTGCTCACACTCCAACAGCACATCAAGTCACAAAAACCATTTGTCTCCATTCGCTCACGAATGCTTGCTTCAAGTCCAAGCCCCTCGCACACAAAATCTCCTTTACCCCCTCCCTCCAACCTTTCCTAGGCCGACCTCTACCCCGCCTTCCTTCCACCACAAATTTATACACTCTTAAAGTCATTCTATATTATTCTACCTTCTCTACATATCCGAACCACCTTAACAACTCCTCAGCCCTCTAGTTAATAGTTTTGGTAATCCCACACCTCCTCCTAATTTCCAAACTACGAATTCTCTGCATTATATTCACACCACACATTGCCCTCAGACATGACATCTCCACTGCCTCCAGCCTTCTCCTTGTTGCAACATTCACCACCCATCCCTCACACCCATATAAGAGCGCTGGTATAACTATACTCTCATACATTCCCCTCTTTGCTTCCATGGACAAAGTTCTTTGTCTCCACAAACTCCTCAGTGCACCACTCCCCAATCAATTCTATGATTCACTTCATCTTTCATAGACCCATCTGTTGACACATCCACTCCTAAATATCTGAGTATATTCACCTTCTCCATACTCACTCTCTCCAACCTGATAAACAATCTTTCGTCACCTAATTTTTGTGTTATCCCCATCATCTTACTCTTTCCAATATTCACTTTCAATTTTCTTCTTTTACATACCCTACCAAACTCATTAACCAACCTCTGCAACCAGATATATAGTGATACATTTAAAGTGGTTATAATAGGTAGTAGTAGTGCAGTGTGTTGTACACTAAGAGGATCATACAAGGTCAGGAAGGTATAGAAGACCACTTGCTGCAGGCAGGTAACTACCTCACTAACCACAATCACAAGTCCTCACACGTACTTCCTGGAGCACAGGCTGGATGTCTCCTATTACAAACCATTCCCTATACATTTTATCACTCCTTAAGGAGTCTCAGTATTTCAATTTGTGAACAATCCAAGCTACCAATAAAATAAAATTTATGTTAGTGCCAATTATTTTTTATCCTAGATTTACATACAGATAACTGTCAAGAACCTAACTTCATAAATGGGAGAGTACAAGCCACTCTGGCCACACGAGTGATAGGCGTGTAGATAGGAAAGCTTCCCAAAATTACGATGACACGATTGCAAACAAACCATGGTACAGGTGAGGATTGAACTCGCGGCAAGCGAGTCGTAAAACTCCAGGACAGAGTGCAAGCCACTGAGCCAGCTGACTACAGTAAGAATCATGATGACGGCTTTGAGGGGACGTGAGCTAGAGTTCGTCACGGCCACGCTGGCGGGAGATTCATCTGTAAAAACTTGCATTTATGGCCACAGTGGGGCCTGTGCTAACCTCCCTATGATGTATAAATATACCTATATAGATAATCTTACTGTAGCCAGGTGGCCCAGTAGCATACGCGCTGGCCTGGAGTTCCCGACTCACTTGCCGCAAGTTCAATCCCCACCCATACCGTGGTTTATGAAGGTTTCCTAGTGGGTGATATTCTGCCACCTTCATACATGCTTATGTAATCTGGCCTAAATGAATAACAAAGTTAAAGAAGACAGAAAAAATACTGAATGTGCTTAGTGCTCAGAATACACAGTCATATCCTAGTATACAACTGTGTGTACTTTACACACAATATTAAAAAACTGCATTATAATGCAGAGAATTAGTTTGGAAGTCAGGAGGAGGTGCGGGATTACCAAAACTGTTGTCCAGAGGGCTGAGGAAGGGTTGTCGAGGTGGTTCGGACATGTAGAGAGAATGGAGCGAAACAGAATGACTTCAAAGAGTGTATCAGTCTGTAGTGGAAGGAAGGCGGGGTAGGGGTCGGCCTAGGAAAGGTTGGAGGGAGGGGGTAAAGGAGGTTTTGTGTGCGAGGGGCTTGGACTTCCAGCAAGCATGCGTGAGCGTGTTTGATAGGAGTGAATGGAGACAAATGGTTTTTAATACTTGATGTGCTGTTGGAGTGTGAGCAAAGTAACATTTATGAAGGGGTTCAGGGAAACCGGCAGGCCGGACTTGAGTCCTGGAGATGGGAAGTACAGTGCCTGCACTCTGAAGGAGGGGGTGTTAATGTTGCAGTTGAAAAACTGTAGTGTAAAGCACCCTTCAGGCAAGACAATGATGGAGTGAATGATGGTGAAAGTTTTTCTTTTTCGGGCCACCCTGCCCTGGTGGGAATCGGCCAGTGTGTTAATTATAAAAAAAAAAAAAACTGGTCTTGTGAATCTCGTGTGTAAAACGTACAATGTTCAACAAGCCCTGGTAAAGAGATACTACTGTATCTTCTTATAACACAAGTGGATACATCAACAGTGTGCTGCTACCCGACACTGTCGTCAGTTAGCTGATGAAAGTAACGTATGACACAACATATATACCATAGTTACTTGCTTTCTTGCAAACATACAAACCAAGGATCACAGAGTGGCCACCTTCTTCTTTCAGAGACTCAGTGTTGCGATCCAGTGGGGAAATGCCTGCAGCATTCTGGACATGCGGCCCACCGCCGGGAAGCTGGATGAAGTATTTGAGATATAGGATCTGAGATATTATTTATGTTATTCTACTTCCTATCTATTTAATGACAAGTACGTCAAAAATACAAGTCCACGTAGGACATAGAATATGGGGGGTGGTAGGAGACTAAAATAATCAAACGCTTCGGAGAGAATCTCGAGTTTTTCCCCTGAAGTTTATTCTCATAACTCTTCAAATTCAAATCTAACAATACCTATATTAACAAAGATCAAATAAAACGTAACCTTACTGAAATATGATAGAAAGACATGAATTTAAACCAGTTTCTTGAAAGGATAAGCTCACTGTTTGCTCCAGACTCCAACACTTAGAAAAATAATGAATGCACAGAAATTGGTTTAATATATACATAAAAAAAAGGTGACTGTTAGGACAGGATGTATATGAACCTTGGAAGCCAAGATCAACATGGGATAACCAACTCTGTGACGACCTCAGTACCACAGACGTATACTAACAAATACGTAACACAGCCCCCCCCCTCTTCCCTCCCTATCCTGCGACTATACAGTACATCATACGTCACCCTCTTAATATTCACAACCTTAAGTGTGGCATTATATGTATGTTAAGACACAATATGCAGTTTATTGAGATCACATTTTATTTACAGAGACAAGTTGTATATAGTGGAGAAACGTTATGTAGAGACGACAGAGTTCTTCAATATACCATTGATGAGTTCTCTGATATACCTCTGATGAATTCTCTGATATACCTTTGATGAATTATTTGATATACCTTTGATGAATTCTTTGATATACCTTTGATGAATTATTTGATATACCTTTGATGAATTCTTTGATATACCTTTGATGAATTCTTTGATATACCTTTGACGAGTTCTTTGACATACCTTTGATGAGTTCTTCGATATACCTTTGATGAATTCTTTGATATACCTTTGATGAATTCTTTGATATACCTTTGATGAATTCTTTGATATACCTTTGATGAATTCATCACTATACTTTCGATGAGTATGTTGATATACCTTTGATGAGTTCTTTGATATACCTTTGATGAGTTCTCTGATATACCTTTGATGAATTCTTTGATATACCTTTGATGAATTCTTTGATATACCTTTGATGAATTCTTTGATATACCTTTGATGAATTCATCACTATACCTTCGATGAGTATGTTGATATACCTTTGATGAGTTCTTCAATATACCTTTGATGAGTTCTTCAATATACCTTTGATGAGTATGTACCTTTGATGAGTTCCGGGAGTTTTTCTACTCCCGAAGCTGGGCCATGCGCCGGGCTCGTTTACTTACCTGGTCAACCAGGCTGTTGCTGTTGGTGGCCCGCAGCCCATCAATCACAGCATGGTTGATCTTTTCCAATGCTTCTGAAATTAGGAACGAACCTGATTTCTGTGCGATGGTGTTTATAGGTGCGATCAGAGCAGATTGTAAGCAGTCAGTTTTGTGTCTGCTTCGTGGATAACTAGAGTAGTACATGTTCATCAGATGGTTCTCTGTTGCGATGAATAATACAGGTATTGTTCCTGTCATCTCTCTGGCAAACACCTGTGTTCACTGGTCTTCATGTTCAGCTCTCTGCAAGTTATCTCTCTGGCAAACACCTGTGTTCACTGGTCTTATGCTCAGCTCTCTGCAAGTTATCTCTCTGGCAAACACCTGTGTTCACTGGTCTTCATGTTCAGCTCTCTGCAAGTTATCTCTCTGGCAAACACCTGTGTTCACTGGTCTTATGCTCAGCTCTCTGCAAGTTATCTCTCTGGCAAACACCTGTGTTCACTGGTCTTCATGCTCAGCTCTCTGCAAGTTTCACCAACGTAAAACATGTGACAACTTCCACAAGGAATCATGTAGACGCCTTAAGTGGTGTCTTCCTGTCAAACAACTTGTTGAGTGTGTTAGAATGGTGGCAACCCTGATGTAGCTTGGTTGAAAGTTGAGAGATCATGGTGGCAACCCTGATGTAGCTTGGTTGAAAGTTGAGAGATCATGGTGGCAACCCTGATGTAGCTTGGTTGAAAGTTGAGAGATCATGATGGCAACCCTGATGTAGCTTGGTTGAAAGTTGAGAGATCATGGTGGTAACCCTGATGTAGCTTGGTTGAGAGTTTAGAGATCATGGTGGTAACCCTGATGTAGCTTGGTTGAGAGTTTAGAGATCATGGTGGCAACCCTGATGTAGCTTGGTTGAGAGTTTAGAGATCATGGTGGCAACCCTGATGTAGCTTGGTTGAGAGTTTAGAGATCATGGTGGCAACCCTGATGTAGCTTGGTTGAGAGTTTAGAGATGATGGCTTGTGTTGAGTTCAACTCTCGTCTATGTTGTGCAGTATTTTCTCGGCTCTTCTCGTGCAGTCACTGATCAAGTGTTGTGGAGAGCAAAGGTATACCAAGGTTTTATTATTGTAGTCATGTTCTTGTAGTAATGTTGGTGTTGAGTATGTCTTATGTGTACGTAGAAAGAAACCAGTAATAGCCTCAGATTTTGTTCTATTATGATGAGATAGTTCAATAAATAATTTTTGTTTCTGGGTTTGAGAAAATTGGATTTGTTTAGAAAGTTGATGACAAACTGGAAGTACGCGTATTAAAAAGGATTTGTTACATTAGGTAAGACCATTTTATTAATTGTATGTACAAGGGGGAATACTTCTAATAATCGCTTATGGGAGTATTACTTGTGACTTTACAGTTGAACACTTACCCTGTATAGTGCAGTCTACACCGTTCATTTTGCTGCTACAACAGTGTCATGGTATTATTTAAAGTAACTTCGTTCCTGAAAATAATTACTTCCAGAAAAGGTAACTATTCATCTTTTCCTCTTCGATGTTATACTTACTAAAGTCTCGCCTGAGTTTTTATGTTCTTCAGGAGGATGAAGGTGTTGAAGCGTCATGGAGTAATGAACAGGATGTCATCGACGTATCCCCATCATGTTAACTCCCTGGGGATGTGCACTTTTAACCTTCCAGTTGGCCATGATTACCCTCAATGGTGAACCCAGAGACATGCCAATGACTGCTTCTACAAAGAGTCCATAAACCGAGACAAAGTTTGACAAATATTGGTGGAGGTGTAACGGGGGTCAACGCCCCACTGTGACACGGTCCACGACCAGGTTAAGATCATGATTATTTTTTACGACAAATTAAGTCGAGAGCGTGAGTAAGAGGTTCCCTGGTGAGTAATAATGTAACGTCGAAGCTGCACACTTTCTTGTTTATGATGCAAATGTCTTGATGTTGTCAATGAGATGCCAGAGTCTAAGATGAAGTGTGCTCATGTTCAGAGGAGTTGTTACCATCATATACACTACAATATTACCTTTGGTATGCCACCCATCCCATCATGATGGAATATGATAGACAAAATACTTGGCAGACGATGCAAAGTACATCCAATAAAAAGCAGGGGAGTAAAGAGTACACTAAGAGAACTCGAGTGTCAGAGGTTCCCGGCTTTTCAACGCCCTCCCTTCGTTCAAAGAGGAATTACCAAAAACCCTCAGGTTATCTTCAAGAGGGAAGTTAAGAGTTCCTCAAATCAGTTCCTGACCAGCTGGGCTGTTGTTCATACGTTGGATGCCTGCAGCCAGAAGCAACAGCCTAGTTGGCCAGCACTTCATCCACCAGGCCTACTTATAGCATAATGCCTCAAACACGCAATCCATAATATGTGAGAGGAACATGACACGGAAACATAGCTAGCTTTATGACTTACGAAATCGTAATGACACGACGTCATTACGATATCGTGAGTTATGAGTTATGGAGGGACTCGAGCTAGAGCTCGTCACGGCCACGCTGGCGGGAGATTCATCTGTATAAACTTGCATTTGTGGTCACAGTGGTGCCTATGCTAACCTCCCTATGGTGTATAAATATACCTAGTTGGATGAATCTTATTGTAGCCAGGTGACCCAGTGGCTGACGCGTCGGTCTGGAGTTTTACAACTCACCAGCGAGTTCAATCCCCGCCCGTACCGTGGTTTGATAGCTAGCTTTTAACACCCCCCCCCCCCACTATTACATACATCACCACCTCATGCATGCAACCTATCTGGAATATGACAGTGAAACTATCATATAGTATAGTGTCACCTGAAGATGATTTCAGGGGGTCATCGCCACCGGATGCAGCATAATGTACCAAATTTTGTTAAAACAACAATTTCTCTAACAATGAATCTCCTCACCCGAACAATCGGCACACCAGCGCTTTAAAGAGCATCCGTCCTTGTCTCCTCTCCCACACACTGCACCCTAATATTTCCGGCCCCACCACCACACACCATCCCTACTCTTCTATCTAACCTTCAGTAGCTCAGAGATACAAAAGTTCTAAAAGTCTCCGACTTCATGCGTCTGTGTTCCTAGCAACACTGATGAATATGACATAAGTGCAACACTTCCATCACAGCTGAGGCATTGAACACCTCACACTCCTGGTTAGTGTATAAGACTCTAGAAGCTTCCTTCTAGTTAGTGTATAAGACTCTGGAAGCTTCCTTCTGGTTAGTGTATAAGACTCTGGAAGCTTCCTTCTTGTTAGTGTATAAGACTCTGGAAGTTTCCTTCTTGTTAGTGTATAAGACTCTGGAAGTTTCCTTCTGGTTAGTGTATAAGACTCTGGAAGCTTCCTTCTGATTAGTGTATAAGACTCTGGAAGCTTCCTTCTGGTTAGTGTATAAGACTCTAGAAGCTTCCTTCTAGTTAGTGTATAAGACTCTGGAAGCTTCCTTCTGGTTAGTGTATAAGACTCTGGAAGCTTCCTTCTTGTTAGTGTATAAGACTCTGGAAGTTTCCTTCTGGTTAGTGTATAAGACTCTGGAAGCTTCCTTCTGGTTAGTGTATAAGACTCTGGAAGCTTCCTTCTGATTAGTGTATAAGACTCTGGAAGCTTCCTTCTGGTTAGTGTGTAAGACTCTGGAAGCTTCCTTCTGGTTAGTGTATAAGACTCTGGAAGCTTCCTTCTGGTTAGTGTATAAGACTCTGGAAGCTTCCTTCTGGTTAGTGTATAAGACTCTGGAAGCTTCCTTCTGGTTAGTGTATAAGACTCTGGAAGCTTCCTTCTGGTTAGTGTATAAGACTCTGGAAGCTTCCTTCTGGTTAGTGTATAAGACTCTGGAAGCTTCCTTCTGGTTAGTGTATAAGACTCTGGAAGCTTCCTTCTGGTTAGTGTATAAGACTCTGGAAGCTTCCTTCTGGTTAGTGTATAAGACTCTGGAAGCTTCCTTCTGGTTAGTGTACAAGACTCTGGAAGCTTCCTTCTGGTTAGTGTACAAGACTCTGGAAGCTTCCTTCTGGTTAGTGTACAAGACTCTGGAAGCTTCCTTCTGGTTAGTGTATAAGACTCTGGAAGCTTCCTTCTGGTTTGTGTATAAGGCTCTGGAAGCTTCCTTCTGGTTAGTGTACAAGACTCTGGAAGCTTCCTTCTGGTTAGTGTACAAGACTCTGGAAGCTTCCTTCTGGTTAGTGTACAAGACTCTGGAAGCTTCCTTCTGGTTAGTGTACAAGACTCTGGAAGCTTCCTTCTGGTTAGTGTACAAGACTCTGGAAGCTTCCTTCTGGTTAGTGTACAAGACTCTGGAAGCTTCCTTCAAGTATTTATGTATTCAAAGTGAATTTGGTAGTAATATATAACTGTAACAGTCCTTAAGAAATGGTACAAAAGTTGGTATTTGACCCATCACAGCTGCGTCCTGTGATATTCCTTTAAAAAAAATAGTAATGGTTATAATGACAATCATAATTTTTAAAGGGTTGCAGTGGTAAGCCAGTGGAAGGCCTCTGTCAGACGACTAAAAGCTTCAGCTACGGGTCATCATATGACTAAGTCCCGTGACAGGAAACACTTGTCCTGTTTCCTGACGAACCTTACCTTACCTAACCTAATCCTTTCAGAAGGTCAACTCTTGTGTAGCTATTTCCGAGTCTTCCTATCTGGTTGCAGCGCTTGATATTTTGAAAACGAAAATACACAATAATGTGACTGGAATAATACACAAATAACCAGCACATAGGAGAAAGAGGCTTATGACCACGTTTTATTCCAAGTCGGACCGAAACGTCGTCTTAAGCCTCTTTCTCCTATGTACGGGTTATTTGTATTAATACTTTAATGAACATAATATTCAAGGTTGGGATCTTTTATTGTGTTTGGCTAGTCAGAAACTTTATCACGACTCCTCTTACATAACAGCAAAGAACAAGTATGCAGAACAATCACTGTGGTTGTTCTGCATACTGTGATATCAACTGTATATATTCAGGAAGAAAGCTGCTACGAGTGCAAGCGTCTGCACGAACCTTGTGTGAAGAAAACCGCGTCCTGGCAAATTGTAAGAGGCACCTAAGGTCCCCTGTATTCTAATAACATATTCATTTTTTCCACTATAATCTACCTTGTCCATAATTACTATCACATTTGCTTTGTCTGTTTCGTAAGGTGAAGTCTACGATCTTTCCTTAATTCATGGTATAACTTAACAAATCTTAAATCTCTCCAACACAATTGTCCTCAAAGATTTAAGTTACACCATGAATTAAGAAAAGATCCTGGACTTCACCTTACGAAACAAAGCAAATGTGATAGTAATTATGGACAAGGCAGATTATAACGGAAAAATAAACAATATTAGAAGACGGGGGAACTTGCAGTACGTTTAAGTCGCATTTCTCACATACAGTTTTCACCTATTTTTTTCATTTACGCTAAATACATTAAGTTTAATTAAAGTTAGATTAGACAAGGTTTGGTTAAGTTACACTGTTGTTTACTGATAAAAACAATACTAAATTATTACACACCACAACGCAGATATTATATAGAGAAAATGGGGACCCAAGGAACGCACTCTTACGATACACAGTCAAATCATCACTGTTTAAGGCTGGTGCAACTGTCTTAGCAACAAGTACTGAGACGATAGTCTCCAACTTTATATTTGTTGGTGAATAACATACATGAACAACATCTGGCTGTCTTTAAAGTGTTTATATTAATATTTATTCTTGCTTAGGTAATGTTAACATATATTTATTAACGTATGTTCTTCTTCGTATATTAACTTATGCTTTTCTTTGTATATAAACCTCACCCCTTATAGGAGTCATGAAATGTGAGGTAATCACATTATATCTAAGGTAGGAGAGAAACTTGAAGCAGGTGGTGTAAGCAAGGTAGAGAAGCACTGCAGCGTGTATGGCAGGCTAGCCTCGTCATGTGCGGAACATGTTGGATGGCAGTATAGCGTGATCATGTGCGGAACATGTTGGGAAAGGTTGGGGAGGATGGGCAGGACTGCTAGGGGTGAAGGTGGGTGGAAAGCTTGTGTACACTGCTTGCTGCAGTGAACATGTCCACACCTGCAGTTGTGGCATACCCTGGGTGACTCTGGTTGCCAGCACCGACACTACGTGTGCACTTGCTCAACTACCAGGTGGAAGGAATGGGGGAGACCATAAGGGAGGGTGTGAGAGGTAAGAGAGAGAGATAAGTGAAGAGATGAGGTACAGGGGATGTGAGAAACTGATGACACAACTTACCTCCCACAGCATCCAGCATGCGGTAGAATCTGTACTCCAAGTGCAGCTGGGGAGCCTTAGCCTTGATAGGCTCCTGAAAAAAAACAAAAACACAACACATCAGTGCTCCTGCAGTAACAATGTCGGCACACGTTATCAAAGCCCCCACAACCAGCTCTTGCATCACGCCTTAAACTGACAAGCAACAATTATATAAACAAGAACTATACATTAAGACACGATAATATGAACTCACGTGTACAACAACTAACACATGCAGAGAAAGCCTTCGAGGAAGCTTTTACGAAGCTTGGGTACGATTGTCAGTCAGTCCCAGGACATTGCTAAGCCAAAGACGAACCCAAATATCTCAGGTTTACTCTCATAAGAGCAATTTGTCGAATTATTTCTGCCACAGCATTGTGGATTAGTTGAGAGATGTTGCAGTATTGTAGGTTAGCTGAGAGATGTTGCAGTCAAGGTATTGTAGGTTAGCTGAGAGATGTTGCAGTCAAGGTATTGTAGGTTAGCTGAGAGATGTTGCAGTTAAGGTATTGTAGGTTAGCTGAGAGATGTTGCAGTTAAGGTATTGTAGGTTAGCTGAGAGATGTTGCAGTTAAGGTATTGTAGGTTAGCTGAGAGATGTTGCAGTTAAGGTATTGTAGGTTAGCTGAGAGATGTTGCAGTTAAGGTATTGTAGGTTAGCTGAGAGATGTTGCAGTCAAGGTATTGTAGGTTAGCTGAGAGATGTTGCAGTCAAGGTATTGTAGGTTAGCTGAGAGATGTTGCAGTAAGGTATTGTAGGTTAGCCGAGAGATGTTGCAGTTAAGGTATTGTAGGTTAGCTGAGAGATGTTGCAGCCACAGTATTGTAGGTTAGTTGTGAATTGTTCCGGTCACAGTATTGTGCGTTAGTTGTGAACTGTTCCAGCCACAACATTGTAGGTTAGTTGTGAACTGTTCCAGTCACAGTACTGTTAGTTGTGAATTATTCCAGCTACAGTACAGTGGGTTAAATGTATATTTTTCCAGTCGCAATCTTGGTAGTTGTGAATTCTCCCACCAGTGGCCGACAGCGTTAATGTGCCACATAATCAAAATCTTTGAGTTTTAAGAAACAAGACTGGTGGTCACGTAGAATCTCAACAACTGCACAACCCAGGTGGCACAAGCACGTCGCTCCTGCCTCTCTCAACTGCTCCACCATTACCACGTGGTTTTAGACGCAGATGTTGTTTACATTGACTTTGCAAAAGCCTCTGACAGGCTTGATCATGGTGCAATAGCTCCTAAAACAAGTACAGAAGGAATAATGGGAGAAGTGGGAAAATAGATATTTAATTTTCTAACAAACTGAACCCAGAAGGGTAATGAACAGCATGAAATCGGTGGCAGGGTCCCGCTTATACAAAAGGGTAGGTTCCAGGCTACTGTAGGGCCCCGTTTATACAACAGGTTAGGTTCCAGGCTACTGTAGGGCCCCGTTTATACAACAGGTTAGGTTCCAGGCTACTGTAGGGCCCCGTTTATACAACAGGTTAGGTTCCAGGCTACTGTAGGGCCCCGTTTATACAACATGTTAGGTTTCAGGCTACTGTAGGACTCCGTTTATACAACAGGTTAGGTTCCAGGCTACTGTATGGCCCCGTTTATACAACATGCTAGGTTGCAGGCTACTGTAGGGCCCCGTTTATACAACAGGCTAGGTTCCAGGCTCCTGTAGGGCCCCGTTTATACAACATGTTAGGTTGCAGGCTACTGTAGGGCCCCATTTATACAACAGGTTAGGTTCCAGGCTACTGTAGGGCCCCGTTTATACAACAGGTTAGGTTCCAGGCTACTGTAGGGACCCGGTTATACAACAGGTTAGGTTGCAGGCTACTGTAGGGCCCCGTTTATACAACATGTTAGGTTGCAGGCTACTGTAGGGCCCCGTTTATAAAACATGTTAGGTTTCAGGCTACTGTAGGACCCCGTTTATACAACAGGTTAGGTTCCAGGCTACTGTAGGGCCCCGTTTATACAACAGATTAGGTTCCAGGCTACTGTAGGGCCCCGTTTATACAACATGTTAGGTTCCAGGCTACTGTAGGGCCCCGTTTATACAACATGTTAGGTTGCAGGCTACTGTAGGGCCCCGTTTATACAACATGTTAGGTTCCAGGCTACTGTAGGGCCCCGTTTATACAACATGTTAGGTTCCAGGCTACTGTAGGGCCCCGTTTATACAACAGGTTAGGCTCCAGGCTACTGTAGGACCCCGTTTATACAACAGGTTAGGTTCCAGGCTACTGTAGGGCCCCGTTTATACAACAGGTTAGGTTCCAGGCTACTGTAGGGCCCCACT
This sequence comes from Cherax quadricarinatus, assembly GCF_038502225.1. Taxonomy (NCBI): domain Eukaryota; kingdom Metazoa; phylum Arthropoda; class Malacostraca; order Decapoda; family Parastacidae; genus Cherax; species Cherax quadricarinatus. Next base: position 13,742,780 of record NC_091372.1, on the reverse strand, counting down.
TTTACAGCAGGTTAGGTTCCAGGCTACTGTAGGGTTCCATTTTTACACAGGTTAGGTTCCAGGCTACTGTAGGGCTCCACTTTTACAAGCAGGTTAGGTTCCAGGCTACTGTAGGGCCCCACTTTATACAGCAGGTTAGGTTCCAGGCTACTGTAGGGCTACCAGGTTAGGTTCCAGGCTACTTTTACAGCAGGTTAGGTTCCAGGCTACTGTAGGGCTCCACTTTTACAGCAGGTTAGGTTCCAGGCTACTGTAGGGCTCCACTTTTACACAGGTTAGGTTCCAGGCTACTGTAGGGCTCCACTTTTACAGCAGGTTAGGTTCCAGGCTACTGTAGGGCTCCACTTTTACAGCAGGTTAGGTTCCAGGCTACTGTAGGGCTCCACTTTTACAGCAGGTTAGGTTCCAGGCTACTGTAGGGCTCCACTTTTACAGCAGGTTAGGTTCCAGGCTACTGTAGGGCTCCACTTTATACAGCAGGTTAGGTTCCAGGCTACTGTAGGGCCACTTTTACAACAGGTTAGGTTCCAGGCTACTGTAGGGCCCCGTTTATACAACAGGTTAGGTTCCAGGCTACTGTAGGGCCCACTTTTACAACAGGTTAGGTTCCAGGCTACTGTAGGGCCCACTTTTACAGCAGGTTAGGTTCCAGGCTACTGTAGGGCCCACTTTATACAACAGGTTAGGTTCCAGGCTACTGTAGGGCTCCCGTTTATACAGCAGGTTAGGTTCCAGGCTACTGTAGGGCCCACTTTTACAACAGGTTAGGTTCCAGGCTACTGTAGGGCTCCCGTTTATACAACAGGTTAGGTTCCAGGCTACTGTAGGGCCCACTTTATACAACAGGTTAGGTTCCAGGCTACTGTAGGGCTCCCGTTTATACAACAGGTTAGGTTCCAGGCTACTGTAGGGCTCCACGTTTTACAACAGGTTAGGTTCCAGGCTACTGTAGGGCCCACTTTTACAGCAGGTTAGGTTCCAGGCTACTGTAGGGCCCCGTTTATACAGCAGGTTAGGTTCCAGGCTACTGTAGGGCCCCACTTTTACAACAGGTTAGGTTCCAGGCTACTGTAGGGCCCACGTTTATACAGCAGGTTAGGTTCCAGGCTACTGTAGGGCCCCACTTTTACAGCAGGTTAGGTTCCAGGCTACTGTAGGACCCCGTTTATACAACAGGTTAGGTTCCAGGCTACTGTAGGGCCCACGTTTATACAGCAGGTTAGGTTCCAGGCTACTATAGGGCTCCGTTTATACAGCAGGTTAGGTTCCAGACTACTGTAGGGCTCCACTTTTACAGCAGGTTAGGTTCCAGGCTACTGTAGGGCCCACGTTTTACAGCAGGTTAGGTTCCAGGCTACTGTAGGGCTCCACTTTTACAGCAGGTTAGGTTCCAGGCTACTGTAGGGCCCCACTTTTACAGCAGGTTAGGTTCCAGGCTACTGTAGGGCCCCGTTTTACAGCAGGTTAGGTTCCAGGCTACTGTAGGGCCCACGTTTTACAACAGGTTAGGTTCCAGGCTACTGTAGGGCTCCACTTTTACAGCAGGTTAGGTTCCAGGCTACTGTAGGGCCCACTTTTACAGCAGGTTAGGTTTCAGGCTGCTGTAGGGCCCCGTTTATACAACAGGTTAGGTTCCAGGCTACTGTAGGGCCCCGTTTATACAGCAGGTTAGGTTCAGACTACGGCAGGGCCCCGTTTATACAACATGTTAGATTCCAGGCTACTGTAGGGCTCCGTTTATACAACAGGTTAGGTTCCAGGCTACTGTAGGGCCCCGTTTATACAACAGGTTAGGTTCCAGGCTACTGTAGGGCCCCGTTTATACAGCAGGTTAGGTTCCAGACTACGGCAGGGCCCCGTTTATACAACTTGTTAGGTTCCAGTCTACTTTAGGGCTCCACAGGTTTTTACAGCAGGTTAGGTTCCAGGCTACTGTAGGGCCCCGTTTATACAACATGTTAGGTTCCAGGCTACTGTAGGGCTCCACTTTTACAGCAGGTTAGGTTCCAGGTTGCTGCTGTAAAGCAAAAATCACTGTAGTGCAGCCTTCATTTTTCACTTTCCAATGCATATAAAAGCCTTGTAAAATGTTGACATTATTATATATTAAGTGAACAATAGAACTAGGCCTAGAAAATGTATATACAGTACACACATTACTTAAAATATCTTCATCCTTAGCTTATAGTGAGTGGTCAATATATTTATTGTTTCATACTATGGAACAATGTTCTCCAGACTGAGGGACTGACCACCTCAAAACTTTAAGGGTGATGGACTGATTACATCGTCTTCAAGTATCTTCTGCTTCTATCAACTTTTCTGTACTCGACTGATGAAGCCTACTGTGTAGGCGAAACGTTTCATAATAAAGATACCTAACTGTTGCATATGTGTCTTACCTAACAACCTGTCGGTATTTTATACCATTTTAATGTTCAATCTGTCAGACACTGCAACACAAGGGTATCTTGGTACAGACCTACAATCAACTTCGACAACTTCCACTAGTGAGAGGGGCTGGATTTGAGAGGGACCTGACCTCTCAACATCTGAGTTCTTACCTCTCCTAGTGGCCTACGTCTCACCTCTTGGCGCTATATAAGCTCCATCCTGTCACTTCATCTCCATATTGTTTCATACTATGGAACAATGCTCTTCTCCAGACTGAGGGACTGACCACCTCAAAACTTTAAGGGTGATGGACTGATTACATCGTCTTCAAGTATCTTCTGCTTCTATCAACTTTTCTGTACTTGACTGAAGAAGCCTACTGTGTAGGCGAAACGTTTCATAATAAAGATACCCAACTGTTGCATATGTGTCTTACCTAACAAGAATGTGTATAACTGAAAACTGCTGTATTTGTGAAACGCCGCAAAACTAACCGCTGTAAAGCGGGGCCTGCCTGTACCGGCCCCTATTCTCTTATATCTGACATTGGCATAAATCACAGAACATCGTGTCGTTCTATAAAGACAATACCGTAATCTGTACGAGAGTGCCATCCACTGAGGACATGGCACACCTCCAACCTAACAAGTCCCGTGGCTTCTTGGTAGGGCACTCGCATCATGCTGACGGTCCGTGGTTCGACCCACGGCATAGGTGGAAACGTTGGGCATGTTTCGTTACACCTGCTGCTCCTGTTCACCTAGCAGAATGTGGGTACCTGGGTGTTAGTCGACTGTTGTAGGTGGCATCCTGGGGGTGGTAGTATACCTTAGAGGGGGATGGGCTTTGAAATAAAATAAAATAAATAAATAATAAAAGTTTCCAATTGGCCACTGACACTGTGATGGTTAATGAGGACAAATTTCAGCTACTCAGTTATGAGAAACTTGAGAAAATAAAGATTGGAAGGAAATTTAAAACGAACTCGGCTCTAGAACCTAGACTAATTTGATTATGCAAGATCTCACCTTCAAGGATCTCAACAGTATGACTATCACAGCTGCAGGGAAAATAAGCTAGATAATCAGAATCTTCAAAAACAAGTGATACCAAGCCAATGATGATACGCTTGATGCACAGATTCTTCTCTCTAGGCTTGAGTATTGCTGTACTCTTAGCAGTTCCGTTTAAGACAAGCGACACTGCAGACCTGGAGAATATCCAGAGAACCTTCACTGCTCACACAGATTCAATTAAGTACCTAAATTACTGGGAACGTTTGATGTCCCGCAATCTGTACTCCTTGGAACGTAGGCGAGAGTGATACATTATAATCTACACCTGGAAAATTCTAAAGGATTGGTCCCAAATCTGAACACAGTTCCCCAAGAAAGTAAGAGGTTTGCCAGACGGTGCAAAATATCCACAATAAAGAGCAGGGTTGTAATGAGTACACTAATGGAAAAACTGTGAAGAGACCATGACTTTTCAACGTCCTCTCTTTCATATACAATTGGCATTACCAGCAGACCCCTGGATGTCTTCAAAAAGGAACTGGATAAATTTCTCAAGTCAGCGACTAATCAGCCATACTGGGAGGCCGGGTATGGGTGCGAGCCGTGAGGGCGTTGGCCCTCTGAACACTCCAGGTAGGCTCCAGGCAGCCACAACATTGCCGGTTGAGAATTGTTCCAGCCACAGTATTGTGGGATTGTTGTGAAGTGTTCCAGCCACAGTATTGTGGGATTGTGAAGTGTTCCAGCCGCAGTATTGTGGGATTGTTGTGAAGTGTTCCAGCCACAGTATTGTGGGATTGTTGTGAAGTGTTCCAGCCACAGTATTGTGGGATTGTGAAGTGTTCCAGCCGCAGTATTGTGGGATTGTTGTGAAGTGTTCCAGCCGCAGTATTGTGGGATTGTTGTGAAGTGTTCCAGCCACAGTATTGTGGGATTGTTGTGAAGTGTTCCAGCCACAGTATTGTGGGATTGTTGTGAAGTGTTCCAGCCACAGTATTGTGGGATTGTTGTGAAGTGTTCCAGCCACAGTATTGTGGGATTGTTGTGAAGTGTTCCAGCCACAGTATTGTGGGATTGTGAAGTGTTCCAGCCGCAGTATTGTGGGATTGTTGTGAAGTGTTCCAGCCACAGTATTGTGGGATTGTTGTGAAGTGTTCCAGCCACAGTATTGTGGGATTGTTGTGAAGTGTTCCAGCCGCAGTATTGTGGGATTGTGAAGTGTTCCAGCCGCAGTATTGTGGGATTGTTGTGAAGTGTTCCAGCCACAGTATTGTGGGATTGTTGTGAAGTGTTCCAGCCACAGTATTGTGGGATTGTTGTGAAGTGTTCCAGCCACAGTATTGTGGGATTGTTGTGAAGTGTTCCAGCCACAGTATTGTGGGATCGTTGTGAAGTGTTCCAGCCACAGTATTGTGGGATTGTTGTGAAGTGTTCCAGCCACAGTATTGTGGGATAGTTGTGAAGTGTTCCAGCCACAGTATTGTGGGATAGTTGTGAAGTGTTCCAGCCACAGTATTGTGGGATTGTTGTGAAGTGTTCCAGCCACAGTATTGTGGGATAGTTGTGAAGTGTTCCAGCCACAGTATTGTGGGATTGTTGTGAAGTGTTCCAGCCACAGTATTGTGGGATAGTTGTGAAGTGTTCCAGCCACAGTATTGTGGGATTGTTGTGAAGGGTTCCAGCCACAGTATTGTGGGATTGTTGTGAAGTGTTCCAGCCACAGTATTGTGGGATTGTTGTGAAGGGTTCCAGCCACAGTATTGTGGGATTGTTGTGAAGGGTTCCAGCCACAGTATTGTGGGATAGTTGTGAAGTGTTCCAGCCACAGTATTGTGGGATAGTTGTGAAGTGTTCCAGCCACAGTATTGTGGGATAGTTATGAAGTGTTCCAGCCACAGTATTGTGGGATAGTTATGAAGTGTTCCAGCCACAGTATTGTGGGATAGTTATGAAGTGTTCCAGCCACAGTATTGTGGGATAGTTATGAAGTGTTCCAGCCACAGTATTGTGGGATAGTTATGAAGTGTTCCAGCCACAGTATTGTGGGATAGTTGTGAAGTGTTCCAGCCACAGTATTGTGGGATAGTTATGAAGTGTTCCAGCCACAGTATTGTGGGATAGTTATGAAGTGTTCCAGCCACAGTATTGTGGGATAGTTATGAAGTGTTCCAGCCACAGTATTGTGGGATAGTTATGAAGTGTTCCAGCCACAGTATTGTGGGATAGTTATGAAGTGTTCCAGCCAGCCATAGTACTGCCAGCTAGTTGTGAAATGTTTCAGCCATAGTATTGTGGAAAAATTTGTGAATTGTTCCATGGTATTTAGTTGTTAACTGTTCCACCCACAGTACTGTGGGATACTTTTTAACTGTTCCAGCCATGTATGCATGTATGAATCTGATAAAACATGCACAGAGAACATGAACAAAGATAAGACAGAATGAGCACTCGTACATAAATGTGCAGAAGCCATTACTGGTACAACATGTCGCTCTAAGTAAAGCTTTTAGAACTTAAAACCAGATGGTCTTAGAGTGAAAGATTGTTTAACTCCTGTCTTGATCTGTATACTCTTCTCCGTCTCCACCTACTCGTGTTACACCCTTATACCTTTAATACGTTTCCAGCTGCGTCCACGACTCCTGAACCACAATCTGCCTAGCGACTGGGTTAAGCCCTGGTAATATCCCTCCCACTAACAATCTTCCTCTCACCAACCTATTCTTCCACTATCCCCACTTCCCAGCTCATCCCACTAAAGGGTCTTACCTATTCTCTATTCTATTCTTCGGGGTTTTCCTACTCTGGCAGCCCAGCACTCTATTAATGTACACAGTAATGTTCTTACTACGGTGGTCGTGCCATTAGCTCACGCCAGGAGGACTCATGCTTCAATACCAGGTGAATGGAAACGTATGGGCAAGTCGCCTTACACCTGATAAGACACCTGTGCAACAGTTAGGTATATTTATTCCGAAACGTTTCGTCTACACAGTAGGCTTCTTCAGTCGAGTACAGAGGAGGCAGCAGAAGCAGATGTACAGACATCATCAGCCCATCACCTTCAAAACTACGTATTCAAGGGTGATGGATTGAATACATCGTCTTTACAACGTTTCGGAATAAAGATACCTAACTGTTGCACATGTGTCCTACCAGTTTGTCAGTACTATAAACCATTATCATAGTCGCTCCTTACATCTGCTGCCCAACATCACCTAGCAATCCACAAGTACATATCTAGCACTAGGCGACTACTATGTCTGGCATCCTGGCAGGGCCAGACTTATGGGCACGTCTCCTTACACCTGCAGCCATTCATCACCTAGTAATAAACAGGTACTTGGGTGTTAGGCGATTGTCATGGATGGTATCCTAGGAGGGCAAGACTAATGGAAAAGACTCGTGTCCCTGTTCACCTTGTAATAAACAGAAACCTATGCATTAAGTGAATTATAGATAGCATTCTGGTCAGAGAGAGACATTTAGCAACTGTTGTAACAGGTGCTGCCCTCTGTTCACCTAGCAGTAAATATAGGCACCTGGGTAAAGAATAAATAACAAGACAATACCATGGCTGGAACAATACACCAAACATTGTAAGGAGAACCTTATGCCGATGTTTCAGTCCGTCGTAGACCACTGTCAAGTCACAGTTGTGATTTAATGGTCCAGGAAGGACCGAATCATCAGAAGGTTCCACTTTAAAGTGAAGTTTTCGGTGAATAGGCACCTGGGTGTTGGGGTACTGTTATGAGTGTCATCCTGGGGAAAGAATCCTTAAACAGCGCTAGCTGTAAAAAAAAAATCATTACCATAGTAATCTCCATTATAAATCCTAACAATTCATAACATGAAAACCTGAACTTCCTGTAAAGGTAATAAAGTGTGTAAAAGGGGCGTCGTGTGGACCCGGGAATACCACCTGGTTAACCCGGACTTGATCACACAACACTCCTTGTTTACACAATCATGCTGAAAATGATATAAAATTCTGACAAGTTGATGAGTAAGACACACGGAGCTGAACTCTTCTCCAGGCTGACGGACTCACCACCTCAAATACTATTTATCCATTGGCTGATGGATTGATTACATCATCTCCATTTCACTACTACACTTGGTGCGTCTGTGACTGAAAGGGCTACTGTGTAGGCGGAACGTGTCAAGAATAAAGATACCCAAGTGTTGCACATGCATCTTCCTCATCAACAATCATCATACAGTCAAAAAGCACTGGATAAAACACTGGTAAGATAGTTCCAGCACCGACTTGTCAGGGTTTATAACCCTACTACCTTCAGCAAGTTACAAGCATCACAATTTACACACAAACCAGGAGACTTTTACAACTGTCCTTTGTATTGCTCGACTGCCTGAGGCGACAAATATGTTGTTGCAACCGCAATGGTATGCAAATACCAACATTGTGAAGTAAATGTCGCTTAGATGCAGTAGATACCTATATTAACGACAACGTTCCGCCAGCAGAGTGGGATTTATCAGGTAGTAATAATGGTAGAATTACCGACAAAATGTAAGGTAAAAGGACACACACACAACTAATTTGACATTTTGTGGCAAAGTTTGTAACTTCATACAGCTCCTGGAGGGAGAAACTTTTTTACTTATTTTTTTTTTCACAAATCAATTTTACAGGCTAAGAACTGTTATTCTACCTCAGTTTATTTCAAAGCTCAGCCCTATATGAGTTATACTATCAGCCCCCATGATGCCACCCACACCCAGATACCTACTTACTGCTAGGTGAACAGGGACAGCAGGTGTCTTAAGGAAACATGCCCAATGTTTCCACCGTACCGAAGACTGAACCAAGGACACTCAAGTGTGAGTGTGAGTGTGTGTGTGTGTGTGTGTGTGTGTGTGTGTGTGTGTGTGTGTGTGTGTGTGTGTGTGTGTGTGTGTGTGTGTGTGTGTGTGTGTGTGTGTGTGTGTTGGTGTGTGTGTGTGTGTGTGTGTGTCTCAAGTGCCTTACCAACCGAGCTACGGGACACCTGCCACATTACGTCTGTATCCTTTTACCTAATACTATCAGGTAAGATATCCACTGCAATTTTCATTAAACTGCTGCTAGCGATCATCAAGCTGAGAGTCATCTCACTCTGGCAAAGCAAGCACAATATCTCATGACTCCTCTGAGTGCGACATAATACTTGCATCATCCTTCATGTAACAACAAAGAGAGCCACTATAAGTGTCCTTCAGCCGGTGTTTATTACAGCCGGGGTGCGGTATCTACATTGGTAATTCATCACACGTCAGGGAGTATGACAACGTAGCACCACACTGCTCATGTATTCTACTTAACTATAAATAACTAATGATTAAGACATGTACAACAGTTGGGTGTCTTTATTGTTGAAACGTTTCGCTTACACAGTAGACTTCTTCAGTTAAATAGCACTACACTTGCTGCCTCTATGTGACTGAAGAAGCCTACTGTGTAGGCGAAACGTTTCGATAATAAAGATACCCAACTGCTGCACATGTGTCGATCAACTTGTCGGTATATACCATTTTCAATATAAAAATTACACTGGCCTGCCAAGTGCCAACACCAACAGCCTTCACTGGTCATGGTTCCACCGGTGTGCTCGTCTGTGGAATGTATCTGCAGCAAATACCTTTCATCTTTTAAGGTCTTAGAGTTTTCCTACTCTCACGGCCCAGTCCTGGGCCAAGCTTGTCTGATCAGCCAGGCTGTTACTCCCGGTGGCCTACTGGCCCACATATCCATCACAGCCTAGTTGTTCTGACACTTGGCAGCGTTACATGTCCAATTTCCTCGTAAGTGCTACAGTCTGGGGTCATGGTTGTTGATACAATGTTCTTACCGAGCCCCTGTTTTTCACTACCTCTATTTTATATTTTATTCCACATCTCTCACTCCAGCACGTTGTTACTGAAGTGTGCAGATTTGGGACCAGCCCCTCAGGTACTTTCCAGGTGTATATCATCCCTCCCTTCTCTCTCTCCTCCCTTTCTCTACCCTTCTCTTCCCCTCTACCTTCACACAAACTCCGCTCCAGTAAGTACATATTTATGACTCTGGGGTTCCTTGCAATTTGAATGCTTGATTGGCTGGATGCGTGCCGTATCAGTTCTAGTTCTGATATTTGCCCTGTGAGAGAGATCCAGTGTATCTGACACTGTGAATATTGTAATACACCATTGTTAATCACATAACAAGTGATCTGAACAGTGTCACTACTGGTGTGGAGAAATTTTCTCCAGGAGGGGGGTATCAGCCCTTTCAGCCCCTTTCAGCCCTGAGGGGCCCAGCCCTCTCAGAAGGGGCAAATATCTTGTTTACTGCTACAGCGAGTAATTGACCCCAGATGCAGTACCAGTATGTGACGTGGCTTGACGCTTCGTGCGGTCCTGTGTTGCAAAGTGTAGCTTAATAAAAGACAGTTCATCTCTTACCTTAGCAGGACAATAAGGAAAATCCTGCTCCCACTTTATTATCATAGTAAAGATAGTGGACATTGTTGTCTATGCTTAAGACAGCAAGAATCAAACATTCTGCTTTGCTTCATCGAGGAAGTGGCAAGGAAGCAAAAGTACTAGGTCAGCTTTTCCTTTGTGGCTGGGGGCAGTGACGGCGTGGGGCGTTGTGGCGTCTTCAGATTACTTTTGACTCTACTGAGAGTGACACTGATGCCAGGATAACCAACAAAGAACGATCTGTGCGTTAGTGTGAACAAAGTGTCTCGCAAAACACAATAAACACTTAAGAGAAGTGTGATCAGCTTCTTTAGTGATAAGATTGTGAACAATAAAGACAAATCTTGTGGAACATAGTGTACCAGTGTGCGTATTCCTAGACTATGGAAGACGTGGACATCCAAGGACACTTCAGCTACTATCAAGTCACCCATATCTGTCGAAGGTGTGAAGAACACCATAGCTCACGCTACAAGAGCAAGGTAGGTTACGGATTTCTTGTAGTACTGGGGACTGCGCAGTTCTTGAGTCGCATGGAGTTCGTAATCAACCTATAGTCGGCAGTAAGGTGCGGACTTTTGAGTTCAAACAAGTATGTAATTTGTCAGCAATCAGTGAATGAAATATGCTGACATAACACCCCCTATGGGTAATTTATAATCTTACAAATTATAAATCTTTACAGCCCGTTGAGAGATGACTTCGACAGCTTCTCAAGACCTCGTCTGCAGGGGCGGTTGTGCAGGCGATGAGCTGTCTTTCTAAGTTAAGTATAAACTCTTTAAACTTAGCTGGTAATCCCATTTCTCAACAACTGGCACTATTTACCTTGTTTTGGAAGCTCCCATCCGCCTCATCATTTTCCCTGCTGTCGTGATATTTGCCTTATTATGTTTGAAAGAAACGTTATCTGACATTATTACGCTCGGATCTTTCACGTTTTCCTCTCGTTCTATTTGGCGATCTTCTTGCATTTTGAATACAGTCTCTCTTTTGTGTTCTTTCTTCTTCCTACATAGTTGGAACTCCTCACTACTGCACGTCATGTTATTCTCGCTTGCCCACCGGAACATTCACTTCTTACAATTTTTTGGGGTGTCCTTTCACGAGGTGATTTTCATTTTTTTTGTAGTCACCAGTTTACCACCAATGTTAACAGTCTGTTCACGAGGCTATAATGTTGCTGTGGCAGATCAATGATGTTAATCTGGTTTGCGAGGTCACAGAGGACCTTACACTGTGAACATGTCGAGACAGTAAACAATCACTGTTACCGATATCCGTAATCTAGGGAACCACATTTTTCAGCTGATAAATTATCTAGCACACTATGAAACCCGCTCCCCAAACATGTTATGAACATGTTAGTGAGAAAGGTACAGTGTTGATGGTGTGGTGATGCCTACCACATGCTAGAAGTTCCTTTACCACTTCTTACACTACTTCAATTTTCACATTCTACACCAACACTACAACTAAATATTATTCTTAATAAAGCTTTATTTACGTTTATTTAAATACCAAAGATCATATCAGTTAAATACTAGAGATAATATCACAAACATGCGACTACATCTGGCAGTAAGGAAGATGAAATCTCTTAATATTTGGAAACCACACGCCCTTGTCTAAGTTAGACAACTGGTACGTATACAACCTTGAATGTATTACCGTATATGACGCTACTCTTAGTTGTGAGGCACAAATTCATACATCAGCGTTACCCCAGAGTCATATTCATCTTGCCCGGTGCACGGGCAGGGCTCCGAGAGTTGTCAGACTCTTCAAAGCTACACACTCAAATTACTCTAATAGAAGGCAAGATGAATATGACTCTGGGGTAACCCTGATGTATGAATTTGTGCCTCACAACTAAGAGTAGCGTCATATACGGTAATACATTCAAGGTTGTATACGTACCAGTTGTCTAACTTAAACAAACAAGGGCGTGTGGTTTCCAAATATTAAGAGATTTCATCTTCCTTGCTGCCAGACGTAGTCGCATGTTTGTGATATGATCTCTGGTATTTAACTAAACGTAAATAAAGCTTTATTAAGAATAATATTTAGTTCTAGTGTTGGTGTAGAATGTGACAACTCAGAGTTAACTATATGTTTCAGTCCACACTAGACCATAAGCAAGTTACAACTAAGCGAGAAAACAGGGAGATAAAAAAGTGAAGCAAATGTCAGAAGAGTTCACGGGGTGAGAATGGTAGAAAACTGTTTTCTGGTCTTGGTCACCTGACCTATCTTCTAGTTTTCTGTTTGATAATACTTCAGAAAGGGGGTAAAACGTCACTGACAGTTTCCTCTCCAAAAAAATGTGATAGTTGTGAATTACTGTAGCGAGAGTACTGCAACCTTTGTTCTTCAAGGATCAAAACTGTGTTACCATCAGAACAAGACATGTTAGAACAATGTTGGCAAGTATTTCTTCAGTCAGAGTGGTCAGGACGTGGAACAGTCTGGCGAGGTATGATAAAGCTCATGGAGCAGGGATATAGAAGACCTAGTAGCGTTCAGTGAAGAGGCGGGGCCAGGAGCTGAGTCTCGACCCCGGCAACTACAATTAGGCGAGTACAATTAGGCGAGAACAATGATATTCAAGGCTGCTGTGCTCTAGACGACAATACTGATATACATGTATACTGAAAGTCTCATTTATCGTTAACCGGGGGTCCACTGTATACTGAAAGTCTCATTTATCGTTAACCGGGGGTCCACTGTATACTGAAAGTCTCATTTACCTCAGTGAAGTTACAAAGCTGGAGAATTTACACAACCTTCACTGTCTCAGTCACTTCAAAAAACTGAATTATTAATAACGATTAACGTCCCCTGATGAGCTTCGAAAGTTATTCTGCCTTGGGGCAGGACTGTCTGGTGCTGATGCTGCTGGTGGCTCGCATATCCACCACAACCTGCTTGATCTTGCACCTGGTGAAAATACTTGTCCAGTTTCCTCTTGAAGACTTCTACACTTATCTCAGCAGTGTTTCTGATTCATTCACATTCACCCACACGCGCGAACGCACGCACGCGCACGCACGCACACGCACGCACGCACGCACACACACACACACACACACACACACACACACACACACACACACACTGCAAGAAGGCCTTCAACACAGTTCCTCACAGAGAATAGTGCAGAAACTAGAGCATCAGGCGCGTATAACAGGAAGGGCACTGCAATGGATCAGAGAATACCTGACAGGGAGGCACCAACGAATCATGGTACGGGATGAGATATCACAGTGGGCACCTGTGACGAGCAGGGTCCCACAGGGGTCGGTCCTAGGACCAGTGCTATTTTTGGTATATGTGAATGACATGATTGAAGGGATAGATTCAGAAGTGTCCCTGTTCGCAGATGAAGTTAATGAGAATTAAATCAGATGAGGATCAGGCAGGACTTCAAAGAGACCTGGACAGACTGGACACCTGGTCCAGCAACTGGCTTCTTGAATTCAACCCTGCCAAATGCAAGGTCATGAAGATCGGAGAAGGGCAAGAAGACCGCAGAAAGAGTATAAGCTAGGTTGCCAAAGACTGCAAACCTCGCTCAAGGAGAAAGATCTTGGGGTGACCATAACACTGAGCATGTCTCCGGAGGCACACATTAACCAGATAACTGCTGCAGTATATGGGCGCCTGGCAAACCTGAGAATAGCGTTCCGATACCTTAGTAAGGAATCGTTCAAGACACTACACTGTGTACATCAGGCCCATATTGGAGTATGAAGCACCAGTTTGGAGCCCAAACCTGGTCAAGCACTTCAAGAAATTAGAGAAAGTGCAAAGGTTTGCAGTAAGGCTAGTTCCAGAGCTCAGGGGTATGTCCTATGAAGAAAGGTTGAGGGAAATCTGACTGGCGACATTGGAGGACAGGAGGGCCAGGGGAGACATGATAACGACATACAAAATGCTGCGTGGAATAGATAAGGTGGACAGAGACAGGCTGTTCCAGAGATGGGACACAGGAGAGTCACAGGGTTGTTAGGAAGTATTTCTTTAGTCATAGAGTCGTCAGGAAGTGGAATAGCCTAGCAAGTGATGTTTCTTCCCTTTTAAAAATTTTTCCTTTTCCCCCTTAAATTTCCCCCTTTACCCCCCCCCATTTTCCCCCCCATTCCCCCCACCCCCCACCCCCCCCACCCAACCCCTAATCCCCACCCACCCCAATCCCCCTCACCCCCACCACACCCACACCCACACCCACACCCACCCCCACCCCCACCCCCACACTTTTAAAACCTTAAACCCCACATTCCCTCACAAAATAATTCCAAAACCCCTAAGGATAAACCCTAACAGGAACCCCCCCCAAAATGGAAAGAAAATTCCCTTTGGCCAAGGCCCAACTTTTTATGTGCTAATATCCATGGCCACCTTGCAGGGGTTTTAAAAATCGGTCCTGGGCCCAGTTTTTTTTGGCAGGGAAGGGAAAAGATTAAAGGGGATAATTAAAATTTTTGCCCCTTTTCCGGGTTAAGCCAAATAAGGGGGAATAAAAGGAGGCAAAAAAAGCCCTTTTGGAAGATTTGGATTGCCCAAAACCTTTTGGTTTAACCCTGCCAAAGAAGGTTGAAGCAGGGGGCAAAAGGGCCGGCAAAAAGGGGGGTTTTTAGGTTTCCAAAAGAAACCTCGTTTGGGGCTGGGGTGACCCCAATAACCTACATTTTCCGGGAAAACACAAAAATTAAAGAAAATCCAAGTGGGGGGTTTGGAAGGGTACGTTGAAAACCTTAAAAGTAAAATCGGTTTCCAAACACAATGTTTTTCAGGGTTCCCCAATTTTGGGGCCATAATCTTTTGGGAAAAACCGGGTTAAAACCCCCCCCAAAAAATTAAGAAATCGGTTTCCCAAAAAGGCCGTTCCCAATTTTCGGGGTTTTTCCTTTAAAAAAAAGGGGGTTTGGAGGGAAACTGCTGGGAATTGGGGGTTGGGGGGGCCAGGGGGGGCATGAAAGGCAAAAAAAGGGCAAAAAAGGAAGGGGCAGGCAGGCTGTTCCGGTGGGTCGGGGTTTCCGGGTTGGTGGGTTTTGGGCCTGGCTCAGGGTGGTGGCCTGGCGGGGGTTAGGGGCGGCCCAAAAGGCTGGGCTGCGGCGGGCGGGCCTGTACATCAGGCGGGGGAGGCGGCCGGGAGGAGGCCCCGGCAACCAAAAAGGGAGCAACACACACACCACACACACACACACACACACACCACACCACACACCACACAGGGTTGTTGGGGTATTTCTTTCGGGCCACAGGGGCGGGGGTTTGGGAAAGCAAGAGGGGGGCCCAAATTTTTGCGGGGTGCCGGCCAGGGGAGTGGGGCCAAAAGGGTCGTGGGGCGGGGGCCCAAGGCTGGGGCCTGCCCCGCCCCAAACGGGTGGTCACACCACACACCACACACCCACCACCCCACCACACCACACACACACCACACACCCCCACCCCCTCTTCCCACCCCCCCCCCCGCCACACCTCACCAAACCCCCCTCACACCCACCCACCCATCCCCACCACCCACCCATCCCTTTTCCCCACCACCCACCACCCACCACTCCCTCCCACCCCCTCACCCACCACCCACTTCACCACCCACCACCCACCACCCCACCACTTCCCCACCACCACCACCACCTCCCACCACCACTTCCACCATTTCCCACCACCCCACCACCCACCATTTCCCTCACCCCCACCACCCTTTCATTCCCCCACCCTTCCCCCATCCATCACCCCACCACCCCTCCCACCACTCCCACCCCCCCCACCACACCCATCCACCACACACACTTTCACACCACACTCCCTCCACACCACACAAAAGGAGGGGGAAAAGGGGGCACACGGCCCCTCACCCCAGGCCGGCACAAACCAGGCAATTACCCCCAATTGTCGGGGAGGTTTTAAAAACCGGCCACGGGCAGTTTTTTGGGGCAGGGGAAAGCACGGGCCCAGAGGCAGGCCCCCCCCCCCAAAAAATTTTTTGGGCCACCCGGGGACAACCACGTTTCTGTGCAGGCAGGCACCCTCAAGGAAGGCCGGCAGGCATTTGTGGGAACGGGGCTAAAAGGCATTTGGAGGACAGAGGCAACCAAAGGGGCCATAAAAAAGGAGCCCGGGTTTAGGCCACAGGCCACCCTGGTTTTTGCGGCGGCAGGGGCGGGACTTTCAAAACCCCACAAAAATTAAAACGGGCACAAAAGGGGGAAAGGACGGAGGAAGGACAGTTGTAACGTTTGTAAATAGGGGCCGGAAACAGGCGGCAGGGGCCAATAGGCCAAAACGGGGGGATTCACCGGCGGCAAACACCGGCGGAAAACGGGCCCAAATGCGGCCGGAACAGCTCAAGCCACCACGGGGTTTTTTTGAGGAGGAAGGGAGGGGAGGGGGCCCGGGCGGGCAGGGGGCAGGCAGGTTGTGCAGGCGGGCCCGGGGCAGGCGGGCCCAGGAGGCGGGTTTGGCAGGTGGGCAGGTAGGCAGGAGGCAGGCAGGAGGCAGGGGGGTTGGGGGGTTGGGAGGGGCGGGTTTAGGCGGAGGGGGCGGTTTTAGGGGAGGGGGGAAAGTGGGGATTTACAGGGGGCCTTGGCACAGGCCGGGCGCGGTTCGCGGCCATTGCCGGGGAAAGGCCAAAGGCGGACCGGAAACGTGGTCGAAGGCCCGGGGGGCCCGGTTTTTTGGGGGGTTCCGGGCAGGAGGCCGAAAGGGGCGGAGGCGGAGGGTTGGGTTTTTAGGGGGTTGGGGGGCAGGGCGGACGGGTTGGGGACTTTTGGTTTGGAGGGGGGGGGGAGGGGGGGGGAGGCGGTTGGGGGGGGGTTCGCGGCGGAAGGCGGGGCCAGGGGGCTGGGGGGAGGCGGGTTGGCGGCCCCAGGCGGCGGCCCGGGGCGGCTGGCCGGGGCTAGCCGGGCGGCCCGGGCCGGGCGGCCTTTGGTGGTTTGGCGGCCCTTTCGGGGGGCCCGGCCCGGCGGGGCCGGGCCCGGGCAGGGGCATTTGTGCGGGGCTGGGGGCAGGCAGGCCAGGCGGCGCGGCCCGGGCCCGGGCAGGCAGGCAGGCAGGCGGGCCCGGGGGCCGGGCAGGGTTTTGTCAGGCAGGAAGGGGGGCCCAGGCGGGCCCAGGCGGGCTGGGCAGGCAGGCAGGCAGGGGTTTGGGCAGGCGGGCCCAGGCAGGCAGGCAGGCCAGGCAGGCGGTCGGGCGGGCCCAGCGGGGGTTGTGAGGGGGGTGCCAGGCAGGCAGGCCGCGGGTTGGGGCAGGCAGGTTGGCAGGCGGGCCCGGGCAGGAAAGGAAAGGCAGGGGGCCCAGGCAGGGGAAAGGCAGGCAGGCAGGCAGGCCAAAGGCAGGCCGGGGCAGGCAGTTTGGGGCGGGCCCAGGCAGGCAGGCAGGGGGCAGGCAGGCCAGGCAGGCAGGCCAGCGGGGCCGGGCAGGGGGGCCGGCAGGCGGGGGTGCAGGCAGGCCAGGCAGGGCGGGCAGGCCAGGCAGGCGGGGGTTTCAGGCAGGCCGGGCAGGCAGGGGCCAGGCAGGCAGGCCCAGGGGGCAGGCCAGGCAGGCAGGGTCCAGGTGGGCGGGCCGGGCAGGCGGCTGGTGCAGGCGGTTGTGCAGGGCCAGGCAGGCAGGCCAGGGAGGCGGGGCAGGCAGGCAGGCAGGCAGGCGGGGCCAGGCGGGCCCAGGCCGGGCCCGGGGTGGGGCGTGCGGGCAGGTTGGCAGGCAGGGGGGTTGCCAGGCAGGAGGCCAGGAGGCAGGCGACAGGTTAGGCAGGCAGGCCGGGCGGGCCCGGGGCCAGGCGGCAGGCCAGGCAGGCAGGCCAGAAAGGCAGGCCGGGGGCAGGCAGGCCGCGCGGGCCCACCCAGGCAGGCAGGCCAGGCAGGCGGGCCCGGGGGCCCAGGCCCAGGCGGGCCGGGGCCCCGGCGGCGGCGGGCGGCGGGCGGCCAGGCGGGCCCGGGCCGGGTGCGCGCGGGCCCAGGCAGGCCCAGCGGGGCCAGGCCGGGGGTGCGGGTTTGGGCAGCAGGCCCCCAGGCGGGCAGGCAGGCAGGCCAGGGCGGTGCGGGCCCAGGCGGGCCCGGGCCCAGGCAGGCAGGCTGTGCAGGCGGGGGCCAGGCGGGCCCAGGGCCCAGGGGGCCGGGCCCAGGCGGGTTTGGCAGGCAGGAGGGCGGGCCCAAGGCGGGCCCCAGGGGGGCCCCAGGCAGACAGGAGGCGGGGGTTGTAGGCAGGTTAGGCGGGGCAGGCCCGGGCAGGCAGGCCCGGGGCCCAGGCGGGGTTGGGCAGGCAGGCCAGGCAGGCAGGCAGGCCGGGCCCCAGGCAGGCAGGCCGGGCCCAGGCAGGCGGGCCCAGGCGGGGGCAGGCGGGGGCGGGCCCAGGCGGGGGCAGGCAGGCCGGGCAGCGGGCCCAGGCAGGCGGGCCCAGGCAGGCAGGCAGGCAGGCAGGCCGGGCAGGCAGGCGGGTTTTGGGTGAAAGGCAGGCGGGCCCAGGCGGGGCGGGCCAGGCAGGCCAGGCAGGCGGGCCCAGGCAGGCAGGCGGCAGGCGGGGGCAGGAAAGGCCAGGCAGGCAGGTTGTGCAGGCCAGGCGGGCCCAGGGGAGGCGGGCCCGGGCCCAGGGGCCGGCTGTGCCCGGCCCAGGCAGGCCAGGCAGGGGGCGGTTTGCGGGCAGGCGGCCCGGGTGGCCGCAGGCGCCGGGCGGGCCCGGGCGGGCCCATCCCGGGCAGGCCGGGCAGGCGGGCCCAGGGCAGGCCAGGCGGGCCAGGGGCAGGCAGGCCGGGCGGGCCCGGGCCCAGGCAGGCAGGCCGGGCAGGCAGGCAGGAAAGGCCAGGCGGGGCGGGCCCAGGCAGGCGGGTTGGAAAGGCAGGCAGGCGGGCCCCAGGCGGGCAGGCGGGCAGGCAGGTTGTGCGGGCAGGCAGGCCGGGGCCAGGCGGGGCCAGGCGGGCCCAGGGCAGGTTAAGCAGGCAGGCCGGGTTTCCCAGGCAGGCAGGCAGGCCAGGCGGCAGGCAGGAGCAGGCAGGCAGGCGGGCCCAGGCAGGCAGGTTGGCGGGCCCGGGCCCAGGCGGGGGGGCCAGGGGGCGGGGCAGGTTGGCGGGCAGGCCAGGCAGGCGGGCCAGGCAGGCGGGCCAGGAGGCGGGCCCAGTGGCGGGCCCAGGGGTGTCAGGCAGGCGGGCCCGGGGGCGGGCCCAGGGCGGGCCCAGGCAGGCGGGCCCAGGCAGGAAACAGGCGGGGGAAGGTTTGGCGGCAGGCCAGGCGGGGCCAGGCAGGCGGGCCCGGGCAGGCAGGCCAGGCAGGCGGGGCCGGGCCCGGGGGCGGCAGGCAGGAGGCAGGCGGGCAGGCCGGGCAGGCAGGTCAGGCGGCCCAGGGGCGGCCAGGGTGCAGGCGGCCGGGCCCAGGCAGGCGGGCCAGGCAGGTTTTAGGCAGGCAGGCGGGCAGGCCGGGCAGGCGGGCCCAGGCGGGCCCAGGCGGGCCCAGGCAGGCAGGCGGGGGCAGGGCCAAGGCAGGAAAGGCGGGAAAAAGGGGGGCGGGCAGGCGGGCCCGGGCAGGCGGGGCCACCCGGGCCCGGGCCCAGGCCAGCAGGGCGGGCCGCAGGCGGGCCCAAAGCAGGCAGGCAGGCCGGGCCGGGCCCAGGCCCCCAAGGCGGGCCCGGGCGGGCCAGGCAGGCGGGCCCGGCAGGCAGGAAAGGGTTGGCAGGCATTTGTGGGGGCAGGCAGGTTGGCGGGGCAGGCCGCAGGCAGGCGGGGCCAGGCAGGCCAGGGGGCAGGCAGGCCAGCGGGCCCCGGGCCCAGGCAGGCGGGCCCTCCCCAGGCAGGCCAGGCCGGGCCCGGGCAGGCAGGGGCCCAGGCAGGCAGGCCAGGGCCAGGCAGGCGGGGGCCGGGCCCGGGCCCGGGGGCAGGCAGGCCGGGGCCAGGCAGGCAGGCCACCCGGGCCCGGGCCCCGGGGGCCCGGCGGGCCCAGGCGGGCCCACAGGGGCCGGGCAGGCGGGCCCGGGCCCAGGCGGCAGGCCAGGGCCAGGCCAGGCAGGCAGGCCGGGCCCAGGCAGGCAGGCACCCAGGGGGGGTTTTGGGGCCCAGGCGGCGGGCCCGGGCCCAGGCAGGCAGCAGGCAGGCAGGCGGGTGGGGCCCCGGCGGCGGCCCGGCCGGTGCAGGCAGGCGGCGGCAGGCTGGCGGGGCCGGGCCCGGCCAGGCAGGCAGGCGGGCCCAGGCCGGGCAGGCCCGGGCCCGGGCCAGGGGCAGGCAGGTTTGGCAGGCAGGGGGTGCGGGCAGGCCAGGCAGGCAGGGCCAGGCGGGGCGGGCCAGGGGGGCCGGGCGGGCCCGGGCAGGCCAGGCAGGCGGGCCCAGGCGGGCCCAGGCAGGCGGGCCCAGGCAGGCCGGCAGGCGGGGCAGGAGGGGCAGGCGGGGCAGGAAAGGAAAGGCAGGCAGGCGGGGCCGGGCCCGGGGCCGGGCAGGCAGGCAGGCGGGGCAGGGCAGGCGGGCGGCCGGGGCCGGGCCCGGGGCCGGGCCCAGGCAGGCGGGGCGGGCCCGGGCCCGGGCCCAGGGTGCGGGGCCAGGCAGGCGGGCCCGGCAGGCAGGCGGCGGGCGGGGCGGGTGGCCGGGGCCGGGGCCAGGCCGGCGGCGGGGTGTGGGCGGGCAGGCGGGCCCAGGCAGGCAGGCAGGTGGGCAGGCGGGCCCGGGGGCCAGGTGGGGCCCGGGCCCGGGAGGCGGGGCCGGGGCCGGGGCAGGCAGGCAGGCAGGGGGGGAAGGCCAGGAGGGGAGCCAGGGCCAGGTTGGGGGCCGGGGGCAGGCCCAGGGCCAGGCGGGCCCGGGCCCGGGTCCCGGGCCCCCGGGGCCCAGGCAGGCGGGCCCGGGCCCGGGCCCAGGCGGAAGGCAGGCAGGCAGGCAGGAGGCAGGAGGAGGAGGAGGAGGAGGAGGGGGTAGGCAGGTAAGGTTGGGGTTGGGGTTTTCTTTTTCCCATCCCCGAAACCTGTTTTTGGTGCACCTTGTCTATTCCGGGGTATTTTATAAAAAAAAAAGGCACAATACCGTGAACTAAAAAAATGCAAAAAAAATAACCCCTTTGGTTATTGGGAAACGCCAAACCGGGAAGGCCCGTCCTGCCCCACTTCGGTTGTGGATTTTTTGAAAGGGTTCCAAGTGGGGATGAAACGTCGTCGGTTTCTCTCATGTGGGGGTTTTTTTGGTACAGTTTTTTATATGTTGTTACTGTCTCACCTGACCTCCTGTCCTCCGGGGTCATCGGGCCCAAATTTTCCCCAACCCCTTGTTTGAGGACAACCCGTTAGCTCTGGAACTAGCCTTCCCGAAAACCCTTTTGCACTTTTTTAATTTCGAGGTTACCGGGGGGTTTCCCAAAATGGGCCCCAAATTTACAGGGGTGAACCTAGGTAAAAGGGGTCAAAATTTTTCAAAAGGGAAAGGAAATTTGGTTTTTAATGGTTTCTTACGTTTTACTTTGGCCCCCGGGAAATCTGGGTTAAACCCCAAATTTTTTGAGTTTGGGGTTTCAACCCCCCACCTTCACAACTGTTTGGGTTTTGGTTTCCCAACTTTGATTTTTTTGAAGGTTAAAACAAACCACACCCCTTTAATTCCAATCCTTTCCCCCCCAACACCAACCAAACCACACACCAAACAAACACTTTTCTTCCCCCCATTTTATCTTTATGCACCCCAACCCATCCCCGGAAATTGTTGTCAAAAGGATTCAAAATACCCTAATTTTTTGGGTCCCAGTTTTTACCTTTACCCCGTTATGGGGGGCCCGAACCCCTTTTTTCATTAACCTCATGGGAACTGGTCAAATCTTGGGAAATTAAGAAAAATGAATCCCCCCCCTCTCTCTTTTTTACCTTATCTGTGCACATTCATTTCTGGCTCTTTGGCTGATCTCTATTTTCCTGGGTACTTCGTCTTCTGTACCTTTTCCACTCTCTAGTACACCTACTTTTTGCCTCCCTACACCCTTGGGTGAACCAAGGACTCATTCTGGTCTTCCCATTATTTCTGTTTCCCTTGGGAACAAACCTCTCCTCTGCCTCCTTGCATTTTGTTGTCACACAGTCTATCATTTCTTTTACTCTTTCACTGAACATCTTGCAGGAAGTTCCTCATGCCTGTGTAGTCCCCCCTTTCATCATTTGGTTTTTCCCATCCTATTCCTGCTACTCTCTCCACTTGTAGCTCAACTACATAGTCAAAGCACAGAACCACATGATCACTAGCTCCAAGGAGCCTTTCATACATGATATCCTGGATGTCCGAACTACTCAAGGTGAATACAAGGTCCAGTTTTGCTGGATCATCCTCACCTCTCTCTCTGGTAGTGTCTCTAACATGTTGATGTATGAGGTTTTCCAGTACCACATCCATCATCTTGGCTTGCCATGTTTTGGGACCCCCATGGGGCTCCAGGTTTTCCCAGTCAATCTCCTTGTGATTGAAATCACCCATAACCAATAATTTTGCTCCCCCCTTGTGAGCTCTTCTGGCCACCTTGGCTAGTGTGTTGACCATTGCTCTGTTGCTCTCGTCGTATTCTTCTCTTGGCCTCCTGCAGTTTTGTGGCGGGTTGTACATTACTGCAATTACCACCTTATGGCCCCTCAGACTGGATTGTTCCTACTTTCGCCCATATCATCCATTCCTTCCATTTCCTTGAATCCCCACCGTTTTTAATGAGCAGTGCAACTCCTCCTCCCCCTCTCCTGAGGATCTGATATCCGGGTGGAAAGACTGCATCTGTTATCCTGGCGAGGTTTGTTTCTGGAGTGCTATTATGTCTGGGGATGTCTCCTTGATTCTTTCATGCCACTCCTCACACTTATTTGTTATTCCATCTGCATTCATATACCACACCTTCAACTTCTTTTCTAAAACTGTGGTCTGGGGGGTACACTGGGGTTGGGGAAGTGGGAGACCTGATAAGGAACTATGGGTGGTTGCTGTGGGTGTGGAGTTTGTAATGAGGTGGGTGGGGGGCATTGGATATGGCATGTGTGTTTTGGGATAGAATGTTTGGTTGCACTGGGGTTGTCCTGGTTGGGGGGCTTCTGTAGGTGGCTGTGATGGAGGCTGTATTTGATTTTTCTCCTGAGTCTGGGTTCTCGTGTCCATCTCCATCTTCACCTCTCTTTCCTCCTTTCATCTTTGTACCATCTCTCAGTTTCTGCCTTTCTTCTTGTGTTCTGTCGTGGTCGAGATACACCTTCTGGTACGCCGGCATGTACCTTAGTTTTGCTCTCTCCTGCAGGATCCTGTTCTGAGCCGATTCTGCCTTGAAAGTCACTTTCACTGGCCAGGTTCTTCTTGCAAACCCCCCTATTCTCCAAAAATTTGCCAGCTGGATCATGTCATCTCCTATTGCTTTTATGATGCTTTCGATGGCATTTTTCTCCCACTGTCTTCTTGCTTCGTAAGTTCCCCCTTCAATTTCCTGGAGCCCATAAACAAAGACTGACCTCTCCCTTTCATTCTCCCACTTCATATCCCTATGTATCCCCTGCTTCGATTTAGTTTCCTAGATTGCAGCTCTCCTTTCTTCAGTTTCTTCACTATCTGTTGTCCTTGGGCTCAGTGGCCTGTCATCTTCCCTTCTCAGCTTTCCCTGGGCTCTGCTGTGGTCTGTTAGGGCCTCCACGTACAGCTTAGCTCTTTCATTTTCTAGTCCCCTCGATTGCTCCTGATGTGATTCTCTCTCTTTCTTGGGCTTCACAATGGTCTGAGAGGGCTTCTGCATAGTTTCACTCCTTCGCTCCCTACAGTCTCCTTGTTTGTGACTGAGGTAGCAGTCTCTGATGTTCTCAGTAGTATCAGTTCCCAGTAGTACCAGTAACTAGTTACTGGTACTACTGGGAACTGCAGTTACTTTACTGACCAAAGTAAAGTAACTGCAGTACTAAATTTTCCAACTCCCAAAACTGCTGATGTTGTAAGATCCTTTGTGGGCTTAGCAGGTTTTTATAGATCTTTCATTGCCAATTTTTCTTCCATAACTGCTCCTCTGAGTTGCTTGAGAAAGATCCTCCTTTCGTTTGGACCTTCCGTCATGAAAGAGCATTCCAAACTCTAAAAGAAAAGCTAACATCTGCTCCAATTTTGAAATTTCCAGATTTTTCTAAGCCCTTCTATCTGAAAACTGATGCTAGTTCTATTGGCATAGGTGCAGTACTAGCTAAGAAGACTGATGGCAAGTACAACGCAGTTGCATTTGCTAGCCGAGTCCTTACGAAGGCTGAACATAATTATGCAGTAACTGAGCAAGAAGCTGTAGCAATAGTATGGTCTTCAAAGCACTTCCGAGACATTATTTATCAGTACCCTGTTCGTGTCTGGACAGACCATGCTCCACTGATACCTTTATTCCAGAACAACCTACTGGAAGGTTAGCCAGATGGACCTTGACTAAGAGTTCAATCCTACCTTTGAACACTTACCTGGCAAGTCAAATGTAGTCACAGTTGCTTTATCGTGACATGTTAGTATAGTAACTGCAGACCCTCCATTTACTGCCGAGGATGTAAAGAATGCTCAACGAACAGATCCCATGTGGTCTGGCGTGATTCAATTCCTGCTCCAGGAAGATCTTATTCTGACTGTGAAGCCACCAGCACCCATCAGTGACTTTGTCATGAACCAAGAATTACTGTATCGAACAGCCGAGTTGGGTACCCCTAGCAGAAGGGTATACCAGTTAGTAATTCCAAAGTCACTAGTGAATGTAGCCTTACAGCTAGTTCACGATGTACCAGGTGTTGCGCACCCTGGTATGGATTGTTCAGTAAAACAAGCCAGATTGAAATACTTTTGGCCTCGTATGGCAACTGATATTTCTGAGTATGTTAAGAAATGTAGTGTCTGCATGCAACATAAAGGTAATGCTAATGGTTCTAATCCAATCCAAGTGTATCCAACTACTAGCGAACCTGGGAAAGAGTTGTGCTAGATCTC
The DNA here is from genome assembly GCF_038502225.1 of Cherax quadricarinatus. Classification (NCBI taxonomy): domain Eukaryota; kingdom Metazoa; phylum Arthropoda; class Malacostraca; order Decapoda; family Parastacidae; genus Cherax; species Cherax quadricarinatus. Next base: position 13,717,982 of record NC_091372.1, on the reverse strand, counting down.
TTAACTAATTTCCAATGTTCCCTCCAGGGCAACAAACATCTTGTGTGTTATGGTAGACCATTTCACCAGAAATTGTGAGTTAGTTCCTACTGCAGATAAGACTGCCGAGACAGTAGCTAAAGTGTTTAAAGAACGCATTATCTGCAGGCATACCACCCCTAAGTCCCTAGTAACAGATAATGGAGGTGAATTCTGTAATGAGATTCTTGAAAATTTGTGTACCTTGTACAAGATCTCTAAATCCACCATTGTTCCTCATCATCCTGCCAGCAATGGGTTAGCGGAAAGAACCAATAAGAAAGTACTTGATGTCTTAGGCGCCACTATCAATCCCAACAGTGAAACTTGGGATGAAGTTATACCTGATGTGCAGTGTGCTATAAATTCTGCTTACAATGTTTCCATAGGTGACACTCCATATTATGCATTGTGCGGTGTAGATAAACGTTTGCCTTATGAGTTACTATATTCTAATCCAAAACCAAATTACAACCCTGATGATTTCATAGCAACTCGTACCAGCTTAGCTCAAAGCGTCTTTAGAAGAATCCGTGAAACACTTCATAAATCAACAGCAGAATTTACAAGAGTCGCTAACACTCGAGCGGAGCCGTCCAAAATCAAAGTAGGTTCAAGAGTTATGCTGACTAACTTTAACAAAAAGTCTGCAATGCCTAAGCTTGATCAAAAGTTTGTTGGGTATGAGGGAAAAGTTCAACAGATAGGAGTAACGAGCGAGTATATGGTGACGATAGTTTGACTGCCGGCTGCTTGTTAAGGTAGGATCAGTCTAGCTCCCACTATCCCCCCCCTTTCTCCCCACCCTGAAAGGTGACGTGTGGAGCTCCGGCCAAACAGTAATCACTCGACTCACAGCTCCCAGCACAACTCTTGGAATGACAGCTAGGGTCATCTGCGAACCAAAGAAAAGTGTTGAAGGAGACGGACTGAAACAGGCCATGAGATGTCACTTATCTACCTACCTGATTAATTGTAGGAAACCGCAGGCGACTACCCCTCATCTTGGCAGTAGTAAAGAACCTGCGTTCCTGTCATCTGGACAGACTATTCAAGGCTATAGACTGTGAAGAACTAGTTGTTGGATTGTCACTCAACACCTGTGACCCCCACCACCACATCATCAGTAACGGTTACAATTTCTACAAGATGGTGTCAACCTCAACCAGACACCCCAGTATAACTGTACATTTTAGCATTGAATTCAAATGTCATTTTTTAATTTCATTTTTCTTTTAAGTACGATACACATTCATGTTTCAATGTTTTATCTTTGCATTACTAAATAATAGTGTATCTTCGTGAATTATTTCTTTTTCTATTCATTAATTTTCCTGAGGAGCCAGCCAGCCTTGATAATACTGTCTGAAGTTGTTACAGGGCTGAGTAAGCCTTCACAAGTGGCGACCTTGCCAGGATCACTCGACGGAATCAAGATTCGACTCCATCTCAAATCTACCATTGGAACTTCAACGCCGCATACCACAGACGGTTACCACCAGCCATAAGTAATCATTCTCTATGGTAGGACTACAGTATAGGTATTTAAAAGATAGTGAGGCTCAAGTTAGAGTATGTAGGAAAGAGGGAAATTATTTCCCAGTAAAAGTAGGCCTTAGACAAGGATGTGTGATGTCACAGTGGTTGTTTAATATATTTATAGATGGGGTTGTAAGAGAAGTAAATGCGAGGGTCTTGGCAAGAGGCGTGGAGTTAAAAGATAAAGAATCACACATAAAGTGGGAGTTGTCACAGTTGCTCTTTGCTGATGACACTGTGCTCTTGGGAGATTCTGAAGAGAAGTTGCAGAGATTGGTGGATGAATTTGGTAGGGTGTGCAAAAGAAGAAAATTGAAAGTGAATACAGGAAAGAGTAAGGTTATGAGGATAACAAAAAAATTAAGTGATGAAAGATTGGATATCAGATTGGAGGGAGAGAGTATGGAGGAGGTGAATGTATTCAGATATTTGGGAGTGGACGTGTCAGCGGATGGGTCTATGAAAGATGAGGTGAATCATAGAATTGATGAGGGGAAAAGGGTGAGTAGTGCACTTAGGAGTCTGTGGAGACAAAGAACTTTGTCCTTGGAGGCAAAGAGGGGAATGTATGAGAGTATAGTTTTACCAACGCTCTTATATGGGTGTGAAGCGTGGGTGATGAATGTTGCAGCGAGGAGAAGGCTGGAGGCAGTGGAGATGTCATGTCTGAGAGCAATGTGTGGTGTGAATATAATGCAGAGAATTCGTAGTTTGGAAGTTAGGAGGAGGTGCGGGATTACCAAAACTGTTGTCCAGAGGGCTGAGGAATGGTTGTTGAGGTGGTTCGGACATGTGGAGAGAATGGAGCGAAACAGAATAACTTCAAGAGTGTATCAGTCTGTAGTGGAAGGAAGGCGGGGTAGGGGTCAGCCTAGGAAAGGTTGGAGGGAGGGGGTAAAGGAGGTTTTGTGTGTGAGGGGCTTGGACTTCCAGCAGGCATGCGTGAGCATGTTTGGTAGGAGTGAATGGAGACAAATGGTTTTTAATACTTGACGTGCTGTTGGAGTGTGAGCCAATTAACATTTATGAAGGGGTTCAGGGAAACCGGCAGGCCGGACTTGAGTCCTGGAGATGGGAAGTACAGTGCCTGCACTCTGAAGGAGGGGTGTTAATGTTGCAGTTTAAAAACTGTAGTGTAAAGCACCCTTCTGGCAAGACAGTGATGGAGTGAATGATGGTGAAAGTTTTTCTTTTTCGGGCCACCCTGCCTTGGTGGGAATCGGCCAGTGTGATAATAAAATAATAAAGTTTGATTGCCGGCTGCTTGTTAAGGTAGGGTCAGTCTAGCTCCTGCTACCCCCCCCCCTTTTTCCCCACCCCGAAAGGTGATATGTGGAGCTCCGGCCAAACAGTAATCACTCGACTCACAGCTCCCAGCACAACTCTTGGAATGACAGCTAGGGTCACCTGCCAACCAAAGAAAAGTGCTGAAGGAGACGGACTGAAACAGGTCATGAGACGTCACTTTTTTATCTACCTACCTAATTAACCCTTTGACTGTCGCGGCCGTATATATACATCCTACGAGGTACCGTGTTTGATGTATAAATACTCATAAATTCTAGCGGCTTCAAATCAAGAAGGAGAAAGCTGGTAGGCCCACGTTTGAGAGAATGGGTCTGTGTGGTCAGTGTGCACCATATAAAAAAAATCCTGGAGCACACAGTGCATAATGAGAGAAAAAAAAACTCCGACCGTTTTTTTAATTAAAATGCAGACTTTGTGGTCTATTTTCGTATAGTATTTATGGTTGTATTCTCATTTTCTTCGTCTCATTTGATAGAATGGAAAACATATTATAGGAATAGAGGTGATTTTGATTGATTTTACTATAAAAAGAACCAGGAAATGGAGCTCAAAATAGGAGAAATGTTTGATTTTTGCTGATGTTCAAAATTAAACAAATGATGTCATTGTCCAATAAATGTCCAACTAGCCATTCTAATATGCAGTCATGAATGAGTTGATGTTATTTATACAATTACAGTATTGGAGTAGTCTGCATAATAGTAAATCTTCTATATTTTTTGTTTGAATAAAAATTCAAAATAGAAAGCAAGAGTAATATCAGAGGGGCCTCAAGACATGACTGGTGAACAAAGAGAAATGTTATTTTAGAGCCAGGAATGTCTGCATTGTTCATTCTGGACCTTATTTTGAAATTGTCATATTTTTTAATTTTCGCGAAATTGGCCAAATTGCAAATTTCTGACCACGTTATTGGGTAGTTGAAATTGGTAAATGGGCAGTTTCTTGTACTCAATCGATAGAAAAAGCGGAGTTCTAAAGAAATAGCTATGATTTTGGTCGACTGGAACAAAGGAATTAGCCAAAAATAGGACTCAAAGTGGGCGAAATCGTCGATTTGTAAATATACCCGAGGTCGCTAACTTTGCGAGAGCGTAAATCTGTCAGTTTTCCATCAAATTTCGTTTTTTTTTTGTGTCATTACAATCGGGAAAAGATTCTCTATCATTTCATAAGAAAAAAGAATTTTTTTTTTTAAATTTTGCGACACCAGGAGACACCTCAGGATTGGAGGTTGCGACAGTCAAGGGGTTAATTGTAGGAAACCGCAGGCGACTACTCCTCATCTTGGCAGTAGTAAAGAACCTGCGTTCCTGTCATCTGGACAGGCTATTCAAGGCTATAGACTGTGAAGAACTAGTCATTGGGTTGTCACTCAACACCTGTGACCCCCCCCCATCATCCGTAAGGGCTACAATTTCTACAAGACGGTGTCAACCTCAACCAGACACCCCAGTATAACTGTACATATTAGTGTTGAATTCAAATGTCATTTTTTAATTTAATTTTTCTTTTAAGTAGGATACACATTCATGTTTCAATTTTTATCTTTGCATTACTAAATAATAAAGTGTTTATTATTTCTTTTTCTATTCATTAATTTTCCTGAGGAGCCAGCCAGCCTTGGTAATACTGTTTGAAGTTGTTACAGGGCTTAGTAAGCCTTCACACTGGTCCTTATCGAGTAGTTGAACATATCACTGGTAATAAGTATAAGGTTAGAGAAATTAGTACTGGTCAGTATAAAGAATCACATTTAGATCACATGAAGTTAGTATGTGATGATAATGATGTTCCAACCCACACTAATGTAACAGACTCTGACAATCCTCCTGATCCTGTACCCTCTACCTCTAATACTCGGTCAGATGATCAGCCTGAATGTCGTTATTCCCTACGTACATGACAGGTATTGAGAAATCCTTAAGTATCATTTGTAACTACCAATTCAGATTTGCCTCAAACACGGCATGAGTTAGCCAGTGCAACAAAGTTTGATCCTCTCAGAGATGAGCAGCAGCTGACCGTGGTACGATAGTACATGTATTTCGATAGTATTTCTCACCCTTTTTACCACAGGGTTGGCACCAGAAGCTTTCTTTGGGCCCATGGTGGCTTATTTAGCAGTTACAAGCACTAAAAACAACGGAATAATACAAAATTGATCAAATACATATGTGGAACCATCCACCCTGGCTTGTAAACAATGAGAGCAGGGCAGTTGAGGCACTCAGGCTGGACGGACAGGTTCGGGACGAATCATGTTGGTTGAGTTTTTCATCGTTGGTTGGGCCAAAATTTTTATGCTCCAACGCCTTGTTGGACGAATTTATCGTTAGACAATGCCTTCGTTGGCCGAGGGTCCACTGTATGAGAGAATGCATCTATGTGGTAAGTGTGCACCACATAAAACAAATTCTGCAGCACGCAGTGCATGAGAAAAGGGAACTGCGACAGTGTTTTTGGATTAAAACGTGGTGTATTTTTGTATGCTTTTTGCAGTTGTGTTTGCAGTTTCTTGGTCTCATTTGATGGAATTGAAGATATACATGTATTACAGAAATAGATGATTTTGATTGGTTTTAGTACTGAAAATGGCTTGAAGCTGAGCTCAAGGTAGCGGAGGTGTTTGATTTTTGTTGATGTTCAAGGGTAAACAAATCGCATCACATATCCAATACACATCAGCTGATGGGTCTAGTGTGTGGTCACAAATGCACTGATATTATTTATACAGTTATTACAATATTGCATAACAGCAGATCTTCTATTTTGTGGTGTGAATAAAAATTTATGTGAATAAAAAATCAAAGTGGAATTCATTTGTAAAGCCTGAAAACATAACTAATAAACAGAGGAAATGTTATTTTGGTGCCGGGAGTGTCTGCATTCTTTATTCTGTACCTTATTTTGAAATTGAACTTTGTGTGAAATTGCTCAAGTTGCCAATGTCTGATCACTTTGTTGGGTAGTTGAAATAGTTGATTGGGCAGTTTCTTGTGTTCAATTGATAAAACGGAAGTAATGCTTGCGAAATATTCTAAGAATTTGGTCGAATGGAATGTAATTGGCCTAAAATGGGAGTCAAAGTGGGCAAAATCGCCGATGTGCAAATATCGCTGATGCAGCAAAATTTGAGAGAGCGTAATTTTGTCAATTTTTATCAAATTTTGCACTTTTTGTTTTATTACCTTCAGAAAAAGATTCTCTACAATTTCATGAGAAAAAATAACAAAAATTTCTTTGAAAATTCTTGGACCCTGTGGACAAGTTTCAGATTGGGGGTCTGGACCCTCAGAGGGTTAACAGATCTGTTGAATCTTCAACATTCCCATACTCAAGACATCAAGGGTCACCCTGATCCTCAAAGGAGGTGATTTTACAGAACTAAATAACTACAGACTGATATCTAACTTGCATTTACTCTCTAAAATCTTCGAAAAAATAATACATTAATAAATCTACTACTACCTCCTATCCCATAACATAATGAACCCCTGCCAGTTTGGGTTTAGGCCGAAAAAAAAACACGAATGATGCAATTATTCAGATGCTCAAATTACTATATACAGCATTTGAAAAAATGAATATCCACTGGGGCTCTTCATAGACCTATGAAAAGCATTTGATACAGTAGACCACAACATCTTGCACCTAAAACTTGGGCATTACGAGGTCAGAGGACATTCATACAGATGAAACCTACTTCATGCTTTTTGGGAACAGCATTAAATATTCAGCTAAACATATCAATAAATGGTTCCCCCATTTTAAGACACACTGAGCGCAAATTTCTAGGTCGCCACTTTGACTGTAATGTCAGACCCACATCCAGCATATATCTAAGAAAGTTTCCAAAACAGTAGGCATCCTTTCCAAGATACTAAACCATGTACAGTAGGGCCCCACTTATATGGCGGGTTAGGTTCCAGGCTGTCGCCGGAAAGCAGACATCGCCGGAAGGCAGAACGCCATTTTTTTCCATTTATAAATGCATATAAATACCAGGCAACAAGTTTACACTAAATTATATTAAGTTAGTAATAGAACTAGGCATTAAAAACACACAAAGTAAAATACATTCACAGTAAATTCATTACTTATCTTAAAGTATTTGTAATCTTAATGCAGGGAGAGAGGTGAGTAGTACTTATTTGTAGGAAGTCAGGTGCAGGTAGCCCAGGTGTAGGTAGCACTGGCTCCCCGTCTCACACTTAATATACGATATTTAAAACATCCCAGAGAGGTAAAATACACATACACTCATTATTTACCTTAAAATATGTGTAGTCTTCATATAGGAGGAGAGGTGAGTAGTATTTATTTGTAGGAAGTCAGTGTAGGTAGCCGGTAGGTGTAGCGCCTGGGCTGCACCTTCCGGCTACCTACACTGTGGCCCAGAGCCATATTATTAACATCGACATGCCTTGTTCATTGAATTTAATCATTTCTAACAACTACCTTTAGATGCCATCATAAACGAAGGTAGAAGTAATGAATAATTCATACCGAAAATTGTAAACAAAAGCGGAGTGAGGGAGTGGCTGGGCCAAATGCAGATTCATACACGTTTTCTCTGATGGCTGAGCAGAGAAAACGTAATGTTGTCCCTCCACACAGCTACCACACAGCTCCACAAGTATTATTATCAGAGCACACAAAATATGCAATAAATGCCAGACAACAAGTTTACACTAACTTATATTAAGTTAGCAATAGAAATAGGCATTAAAAACACAATAAAAGGTAAGATACACACAGAATACACTTATTACTTACCTTATTAATATTAATGTGTGAGAGGTGAGTGGCAGGGTGTTTATTGAATAAAATCAGAATGGCACACCATCATCCTCTAACTTGGCACTTAAAGCAAGAGGCTTATGACTTCTCTTTTTATCACAGCTAACCTTAGACACCATCGTCAATGAGAGCCAACTAGTTAAGGAAAGAGTAAACGAGAGAGAGAACGAGATAGAGTTGAGACAATGTAAGAACACAAACTGAACAGGTAGTGGACGATCACTTGGTCAGGCGAAATAAATGCGTATTAATTTGTCTACTTTTAGTTCATTCACGTCCATTTGTAAGAGTTTGTAAAACATTTACTTCAATATTTTTTTATTATAATAATAATTACCTCACAATGCAAATACTCTTACATTGTGTACAAGTTGTACAAGTTAGTTCAGAATAAACAAACAGCAACACACCATTTTTAGAGCGAATGAAGATAATAATAGTTATCCCCCAGTTTGACTAGAGAAAACGTAATTCTTCCGACACTACCTACACAGCTGCTTTGTAAACAAATCTCATATTTACATCAGTTTTTATTCTGTGAGTGTATGTATCATGTTTATATGCTATGTAATGGGTTTCATATATAATTTTGAGGAAAATATCATAGATGGATTAATGAAAATGCCTATATTGATGTAAAATAAAACATTTAGTGTGCCCAAGAGTGATTATTATTACGTAGTACAGTATTGGCGTCATGAGTAGAGAGAGACTTAGCGATTTTAATGTGTACCTGTACACCAGCACAGTGTGTAAGTATATTTAGGTAAAGGTACACATAAGTATAATTATCAGAGTACATATAAAATATGCAGTAGTAACTTTAAAACACTTGAAATTTTGGAAAGTTTCCTGACATAATAGATGTGGTCACGGAAAATGTAAACAAACTGGGTGGGGGGCACCATATTTGAAAGACCGCTTGCTGTATAGCAAATTTTGGTCATAATTTGACATCGCCGTATTAGTGGAACGCCGTAAGGCGAAACACCGTAAAGCGAAACACCATAAAGCGGGGCCTTACTGTACCCTATATGGCACTCGTTACTTTGTCACTCTATTATACCCTTACCTCACCTATAATATTTGTGCTTGGGGATCTACTACAGCCAATCACCTTAAACCTTCAATAATACAACAAAAAGCTGCTGTGAGGATGATCAAAAACTCCTGCACCAGACAACACACTCCACCACCCTTCAAGAGCTTGAAATTACTTAACCCTTTCCTGATCCTGAGCACTGTGTCGAAGAATTTAAAAAAAAAATTTCTCATGAAGTGATAGAGAATCTTTTCCTGATGGTAATTACACCAGTAGTGCGAAATTTGATGGAAAACTTAGGGAATTACGCTCTTGCGAGGATAGCGGCCTTGGCAATGTATACGCATTGGTGATTTCGCCTACTTTCAGCCCAATTTTCGGCTAATTCCATTGTTCCAGCCAACCAAACTCATAGCTATTTCTTTAGAACTCCATTTGTTCCATCGATTGAGTAACAGAAACCACCCATTTACTGATTTCAACTACTAGATAGAGTGGTCAGAAGTTGGCGATTTGGCCAATTTCATGCAGAATTCAAAAGATGCCAGTTTCAAAATAGGGTCCTGAATAAACAATGCAGACGTTCCTGGCACTAAATTAACATTTTCTCTGTTCATTAGTCTTGTCTCCAGGCCCCTCTTATATTACTCTTGCCTTCCATTTTGAATTTTTATTCACACAAAAAAATAGAAGATTTACTGTTACGCAGACTACTGCATTATTATATATACTAATTGTATAAATAATGTCCGCATATTGGACTGGCCAGTTGGACATGTGTTGGATGATGACATCATTTGTTTACTTTTGAACATCGGCAAAAGTCGAACATGTCAGCTACTTTGAGCTCAGTTTCAAGGTACTTTTTATCGTGAAACCAATCAAAATCATCTCTATTTCTGTAATATATCTTCCATTCTATCAGGTGAAACCGGGAAAATGCGAATACAACCATGAATAATTTTATTGAAAATACACCTCTAATTTGGCGTTTTAATCCAGAAACATGGTCGGATTTTTTTTCCTCATTATGCACTGCGTGCTGCAGGTGAAATTGCTGACCTAGAAAATGTACAGAGAACCTTCACGGCGCACATAACGGAGATAAAACACCTCAATTACTGGGAGCGCTTGAGGTTCCTGAACCTGTTTTCCCTGGAATGCAGGCGGGAGAGATACATGATTATATACACCTGGAAAATCCTAGAGGGACTAGTACCGAACTTGCACACGAAAATCACTCACTACGAAAGCAAAAGACTTGGCAGACGATGCAACATCCCCCCAATGAAAAGCAGGGGTGTCACTAGCACGTTAAGAGACCATACAATAAGTGTCAGGGGCCCGAGACTGTTCAACTGCCTCCCAGCATACATAAGGGGGATTACCAACAGACCCCTGGCAGTCTTCAAGCTGGCACTGGACAAGCACCTAAAGTCGGTTCCTGACCAGCCGGGCTGTGGCTTGTACGTTGGTTTGCGTGCAGCCAGCAGCAACAGCCTGGTTGATCAGGCTCTGATCCACCAGGAGGCCTGGTCACAGACCAGGCCGCAGGGGCGTTGACCCCCGGAACTCTCTCCAGGTAAACACCCATTCTGCATATGTCAATCTCACCCTACCAGAGTTGGGGTTAAATGTAAATAACCTGTATAGATGAATAATTACAGTATCAACTTATCAATATTCAAGAATTTTTTTTTTGTATTCACGTTCTCTATTTGTATTCACGTCCTTTACAATCCATCCCACTAACAAAACATTTGCCCAACCCAATTTTTAATGCTACCCATGAAATAATCTCTAGTTCTGGTTGGATTTGAGTCGGTCTTGCACCTGAGCTTATTGCTTGGGTAGCATTTGTTCTGTTAGTGGGTTGGATTTGTGAAGGACCGGCCTAGTATGGGCCAGCAGGCCTACTGCAGTGTTCCTCCTTTCTTATGTTCTTATTGGAGACTTGTTTGTGTAAGGGAGGGATGGCAAGTTTATTGTTGGAGAATATGACACTAATATCAACTCTACAGCTTATTTATCTATCACAATTAAGAACATAAGAACATAAGAAAAGAGGCACACTGCAGGAGGCCTGTTGGCCCATACTAGGCAGGTCCTTTACAATTCATCCCACTAACAAAACATTTGCCCAACCCATTTTTCAATGCCACCCAAGAAATAAGCTCTGATGTGAAAGTCCCACTCAAATCCAACCCCTCCCACTCATGTACTTATCCAACCTAAATTTGAAACTACCCAAAGTCCCAGCCTCAATAACCCAACTAGGTAGACTGTTCCACTCATCAACTACCCTATTTCCAAACCAATACTTTCCTATGTCCTTTCTAAATCTAAACTTATCTAATTTAAATCCATTACTGCATAATAAACAATATTAATAACATAGAAACATAGAACATACTCTAGAATGAATAAAATAAGTCATTATGTATGATTGTATGTCATGAGAGGTGTTGTGTTGTGTTGTTGTTGGGTATATAAGGGCCACTGAGAGTAAGCTGTCCATAATGGTGGTGAAGCAGCAGCTGAGGCAGTGGTGTTTTCTGTAGCCCTATGTAACTCCAACATTGGAGGAGTGGTAGAATTGCTGAATCACTGAAGAAGGAACCCTCTACCACCATCACTATGACCTACCACTATTACAACTGTTACCACCATCACTACTACCTTCTACTACCTTCTACCACCATCAACCACTATCACAACTGCTTCCACTCTACCACCACCACCTTTGTATTTTTCTACAAACTTTTTCATAAATTATATGTTTCTCACATTCTTTACCCAAGGGCTGGCACTAGAAGCTTTCTTTGGTGCCATGGTAGCTTATTTAGCACTCACAAGCACTAAAATCAATGGAATATTATGAAATATTTTGTAGGAGCATGTGAGGGGACCGTCGCTCACTGGTAAACAATGGCACACTGGCTGGGAAGGCAGGCCCAGGCAGCTCAGAGCATGAGCACCCATCCCGGACGAAGGATGATTAGCAAGTTAACGGACCATTTGCGAGCCAATGTTTAGACAAAATAATGGGACTACAATATTTCCAAAATGAATGACTTTCAGGCCGGATGATTATTGAGGGACCACTGTATATACCTTTGAAGAATTTCGAGAGTATATCTACTCTCTGAGCCCGGCCATGGGCCAGGCTCATCTGGTGCTTGCCTGGTCAACCAGGCTGTTGCTGCTGAACAGGGCTGTCAACATTGAGCAGTATTACAAATGAGAGAGCACAAGTGATTTTAAAAGTGTCACCAATGACATTATTTCCTTGTTTTGAAAGTTCTCATTATCCACCTTGTCATCCTCCTGGCTGTTGTGACCTTTGTCTTACTGTATTTTTTAAAAGAAAGGTCAACAGACAATTATTCAAGTCTTTCCTGTGTTCCTTTCGGTCTATTTGATGATCCTCTCAAGTTTTGTATAGTGTTCCTTACGAGTTCTTCTTTCTTTCCATACCTAAGCATCTGGAACGATCACCACTGAATGTCTTTGTTGTTTTCCACTGCTCACTGGAGAACCTGTTAATACTGTAGTTCATTTTAACCCTCAAACTGTCCAAACGTAGATCTATGTTTTCTCAACATTTGAAAGTACGTAAAAAAAATGTAGACTTTTTTTTTTTTACATTTGAAAATGTGTAAAAAAACTTTGATCTACATTTTTTTATGTTATATTTGAAAATATGTAAAAAAACGTAGATCTACTTTTGGAGCACTACGCATGTAAACGTAGATCTGTTTGGACAGTTCAAGGGTTAAACTAATAAAAAAAATTTTATTTACAGATTTGAAGGTGTCCGGAATGTAACCCCATTTTTCCTATACACTTCACTTTACATAACACAATTTTATATATGCATTTTTTAACATATCCCAAGTGTCTTTTTTGGACTGTGTTCAAATTATTCTTTGGAGTCCAAAGAATAAACTCTACTTCTCTGTTATGAGGTAACCCAACAATACTTTAAATGTAGAACATTTTTTTTATTAATTCAGTTGGAAATTAAAAACCTGACTATTTTTGTGTTTTAACTCTTAAGCAAATTTCACATGAACAATCTGTCAAACAGGCATGTATGACGTTTGCCCACTCTGTTTAAAAAAATGCGCAAGAGAACTACCTAAGAGAGGGTTAAATACAGCAAAGTTACAGAATAATAATATAATTACAGTGGACCCCCGGTTAACGATATTTTTTCACTCCATAAGTATGTTCAGGTGCCAGTACTGACCGAATTTATTCCCATAAGGAATATTGTGAAGTAGATTAGTCCATTTCAGACCCCCAAACATACACGTACAAACGCACTTACATAAATACACTTACATAATTGCTCGCATTCGGAGGTAATCGTTATGCGGGGGTCCACTGTATTAGTTATAAGTACTCAAGATTACTTACCAATTTGATAGCGACATGCTCATTGTTGTACAAATTCTTTCCTGTAATGAGAAGAAACACATTAAAACTAGGTATGTAATTTTAAATCTGAAGAGCACTTTCACTATGACCATCATTCACAGCTCTTGTAATAAAGTGGGGTAAAAAAAACAAAAATTTTTTTTTGTATAAAGTTGAAAAAATTTTACTACATGAAATAATTTTCTGAAAATTGTTGATATCCTTTATAAAGACCATCTAATGATCTTTGATACTGACATGGTTTTGTAATAAAATATAAAGTTTTCACCCTCGACTAGGATAAAAAAAAAAAAAGCCACAGTTGAGCAAAAAAAAAGTGAGACTTCTATTATATATTTTTATTAATAATAATAAGGATATATTGCAAAAAAATACACAACAAAATAAAATGTCCTTTAAATATGCAGTGGAACCTCGGCTTACGAATTTAATCCGTTCCGCAACCTAGTTCATGTCCCGATTTGTTCATATGCCGAGTCAATTTTCCTCATTTAAATTAACTGAAAAACTGTTCCAGGGGAATTCCTGCTCTCAGGAGGCATGACAAAATACACATCAATATGACACTAATATCAACTTTACAGCTTATTTATCTATTACAATTCATTTAATATGACATACTTGTAATAAACAATATACAATGAACCCTTGGGTAAAGGCATTAATCTGTTCCAGAGAGCATGCCTTTAACCAATTTTGCCTTTAGCCGAATTAATTCCCCCCCCCCCAAGAAATAAAGGAAATCCAATTAATATGTTTAAGACAGCCAAAATTATTAACATGCATACATACATACATATATATATTTTATTTATTATTATCACACTGGCCGATTCCCACCAAGGCAGGGTGGCCCGAAAAGGAAAAACTTTCACCATCATTCACTCCATCACTGTCTTGCCAGAAGGGTGCTTTACACTACAGTTTTTAAACTGCAACATTAACACCCCTCCTTCAGAGTGCAGGCACTGTACTTCCCATCTCCAGGACTCAAGTCCGGCCTGCCGGTTTCCCTGAACCCCTTCATAAATGTTACTTTGCTCACACTCCAACAGCACGTCAAGTATTAAAAACCATTTGTCTCCATTCACTCCTATCAAACACGCTCACGCATGCCTGCTGGAAGTCCAAGCCCCTCGCACACAAAACCTCCTTTACCCCCTCCCTCCAACCTTTCCTAGGCCGACCCCTTCCCTGCCTTCCTTCCACTACAGACTGATACACTCTTGAAGTTATTCTGTTTCGCTCCATTCTCTCCACATGTCCGAACCACCTCAACAACCATTCCTCAGCCCTCTGGACAACAGTTTTGGTAATCCCGCACCTCCTCCTAACTTCCAAACTACGAATTCTCTGCATTATATTCACACCACACATTGCTCTCAGACATGACATCTCCACTGCCTCCAGCCTTCTCCTCGCTGCAACATTCATCACCCATGCTTCACACCCATATAAGAGCGTTGGTAAAACTATACTCTCATACATTCCCCTCTTTGCCTCCAAGGACAAAGTTCTTTGTCTCCACAGACTCCTAAGTGCACCACTCACCCTTTTCCCCTCATCAATTCTATGATTCACCTCATCTTTCATAGACCCATCCGCTGACATGTCCACTCCCAAATATCTGAATACATTCACCTCCTCCATACTCTCTCCCTCCAATCTGATATCCAATCTTTCATCACCTAATCTTTTTGTTATCCTCATAACCTTACTCTTTCCTGTATTCACTTTCAATTTTCTTCTTTTGCACACCCTACCAAATTCATCCACCAATCTCTGCAACTTCTCTTCAGAATCTCCCAAGAGCACAGTGTCATCAGCAAAGAGTAACTGTGACAACTCCCACTTTAAGTGTGATTCTTTATCTTTTAACTCCACGCCTCTTGCCAAGACCCTCGCATTTACTTCTCTTACAACCCCATCTATAAATATATTAAACAACCACGGT
>NC_091372.1:13605375-13697875 GCF_038502225.1 Cherax quadricarinatus | reverse complement strand
CAATTTTGCCAATTTCACACAAATTTCAAAAGATGCCTATTTCCGAATAGGGTCCAGAATAAACAAAGACATTCCTGGCACTAAAATAACAAGTTCTCTGTTTGTTAGTCACATCCTCAGTCCCCTCTTATATTTCTTTGGCTTTCCACTTTCAATTTTTATTCTTACAAAAAAATAGAAGATTTACTGTTATGCAGACTGCTGCATTAGTGTAGAAATGGTATAAATAATATCAGCGCACTTGTGAAAGAATATTAGACTTGCCAGTTGACAGTTGACGTGTATTGGACGCTTGGCATGATTTATTTACGTTTGAACTTTGGTAAAAATCGAACATTTCTGTTACTTTGAGCTCAATTTCAAGGTACTTTTCATTGTAAAACCAGTCAAAATCATCTCAATTTCTGTAATATGTCTTCCATTCTATAAAATGAGACCAGGAAAACTAGAATACAACAATAAATACCATACGAAAATACAGTGCAAAGTTGCTGTTTTAATCCAAAAACACGGTCAAAGTTTTTTTTTTCTCATTACGCACGGTGTGCTGCAGGATTCTTTTTATACTGTGCACATTGACCACATAGACCCATTCTTTCATATGTAGGCCTACCAGCTTTTTCTCACTAGATTTGAGGGTGCTAGAATTTAGGCGTACTAGTACAGTGGACCCCCGGTTAACGATTTTAATCCGTGCAAGAGGGGTAATTGTTATGCGAAATAATCGTTATGTGAATGAATTTTCCCCATAAGAAATAATGGAAATAAAATTAATCCGTGCAAGACGCCCAAAAGTATGAAAAAAAATTTTTTTTACCACATGAAATGTTAATTTTAATACACACAAACTGAAAAAGGCATGCACAATTACATGACACTTACTTTTATTGAAGATCTGGTGATGATTGATGGGATGGGAGGAGGGGAGAGCATTATCTTCTTACAGTCACTTCCTCCCAAGCCTTACCTATAAGGTTTACACAATTGAGGATATTAAAGTGATCTCTCCAAAACTCTCTTAGAGTCAGTTGAGTTTCTGAGGTCATTACAAAGCACCTTTCAAACAGAGCTTTTGTGTACAGTTTCTTGAAGTTGGAAATAACCTGCTGGTCCATGGGCTGCAGGAGAGGAGTGGTATTAGGAGGCAAAAACTTCACCTTAATGAAGCTCATGTCCCCATAAAGTCGCTCTGCCACGTCTGTAGGATGACCAGGGGCATTGTCTAACACCAGGAGGCACTTAAGTTCTAATTTCTTTTCAGTTAGGTAATTTTTCACATTGGGGGCAAATGCATGGTGTAACCAGTTATAGAAAAATTCCCTAGTGACCCATGCCTTACTGTTTGCCCTCCACAGCACACACAAATTATCCTTGAGGACATTCTTTTGCCTGAACGCTCTGGGAGTTTCAGAGTGATACACTAATAAAGGCTTCACTTTGCAATCACCAGTAGCATTGGCACACATCAACAAAGTAAGCCTGTCTTTCATAGGCTTATGTCCTGGGAGTGCCTTTTCCTCCTGAGTAATGTAGGTCCTGCTTGGCATTTTCTTCCAGAACAGGCCTGTTTCATCACAATTAAACACTTGTTCAGGTTTCAGTCCTTCAGTTTCTATGTACTCCTTGAATTCCTGCACATATTTTTCAGCCGCTTTGTGGTCCGAACTGGCAGCCTCACCATGCCGTATCACACTATGGATGCCACTACGCTTCTTAAATCTCTCAAACCAACCTTTGCTGGCCTTAAATTCACTCACATCATCACTAGTTGCAGGCATTTTTTAATTAAATCCTCATGCAACTTCCTAGCCTTTTCACATATGATCGCTTGAGAGATGCTATCTCCTGCTAGCTGTTTTTCATTTATCCACACCAATAAGAGTTTTTTTTTTCTCATTACGCACGGTGTGCTGCAGGATTCTTTTTATACTGTGCACATTGACCACATAGACCCATTCTTTCATATGTAGGCCTACCAGCTTTCTCTCATTAGATTTGAGGGCGCTAGAATTTAGGCGTACGTCAAAAACCCTGGGGCGTAAGCCGTACTAGTACGGCCGAAACCCTGAAAGGGTTAAGTACAGCCTCTCCTCACTTAACAATGGGGGTTTCATTCTAAAGAGTAGGTAGGTAAGCTAACTGGTCGTTAAGCGAGGAGCATACTATACTGGTACAGGTCAGCCATCATTGACCCTTTCACTGTTGGTCCTGTAATATTATGGCTTGCAAGCCAGTGTCAGTCCTGTAATAGTACATATGCCAAAATTCTAAAGGTTTCCAATCTTGCGGAAGAAAGCTGGTAGGCCTATATATGAGAGAATGGGTCTGAGTGGTTAAGTGTGCGCAGTATAAAAAAAAAAACCTACAGCACACAGTGCATGAGAAAAAAAATCCGCTTTTTTTTCGTTTAAAACACACACAGTTTAGTTTTGACATTTTAAGTTGTCTTCTCTCACATCTTGTCAGTATCACCATACACTTTGCATCAGCACTTCACACTACATGAGCAATGCATCATCTACTGTATTCCCTTCAACATTTAGAAACCTGAAACCTTCAAGGAGGAAAATATTTGGTGTAGGATTTTCAAGGTATGTAGCTATATACGTACTGGGTTGGTAAATATGTCTGTTAGTGAGTTTGGGCTTGAGAAAGACTTGGCCAGTATGGGCCAGTAGGCCTGCTGCAGTGTTCCTCCTTTCTTATGTTCTTATATCTTACGTATCTATTCCATGAATTCTTCAGCTTTGGATGAGAGTGGTATAGGTATAAGGATAACTACTATGTTCTAGTTTACAATTTAACTACCAAAAAACATTTAAACCAATCTTAATTACAATCATCATATTATGTTAGTGTAACAGCCTTTAGTTTTCCCATAAGTATAACAGCTAATTTGAGTACAGCAACAAGCCTTTAACACACATGTTGCTTTACATGCATGCCAACACTGACCCAGAACTAAACCTGTTATCTGACATTTATGCCGCCCCACCGTAGTATACTTTCTTACAAACAACAAAAAATGTGCTTAACAGAAATAAGAGTATATATGTCTGTGCTCAATTGCAATATGTAAACTACTTAAGGAAACACAACAGAAATATTCAATTAGAATTGCAAAATTTCAATTTCACATTCATTATCACCCAACCATCCTAGTTATCATTAGAAAATTACCATTTAAAACAGATAAAATCTCAATTGGGCTCAATGACCATGATCAAAACATTAACTCAAATGTCAACATATACCTACAAAAACATCACAGCCACTACACTAAATGTCCTCCAAAACCCAAATCCCAACATTCCTCACCATCCCCAATGTCTGCCCCTGCCCCCCCCCCCAGTGGTGCAGGATTACCAAAACTATTATCCAGAGGGCTGAGGAGGGGTTGTTGAGATGGTTCAGGCATGTAGAAAAGACAGAACAAAACAGAATGACTTCGAGTGTGTATAAATTTATAGCAGAGGGAAGGCAGGGTAGGGGTTGGCCTAGGAAAGGTTGGAGGGAGAGGGTAAAAAGAGGGTTTGGGTGTGAGGGGCTTGGACTTCCAGCAAGCATGCATGAGTGTGTTAGATAGTGAATGGAGACAAATGGTTTTTAGGACTTGATGTGCTGTTGGAGTGTGAGCAAGGTAACATTTATGAAGGGATTCAAGGGAACCAGCAGGCTGGACTTAATTCCTGGAGATGGGAAATACAGTGCCAGCACTCTGAAGAAGGGGTGTTAATGCTTCAGTTTTATAACTGTAGTATAAGCACACCTTTGGCAAGACTGTGATGGAGTGAATGATGAAAGTTTTTTTTTTTTTTTTTTTTTTTTGGGGGGGGGGGGGGGGGGGGCACTTTGGTGAGAAACAGCCAATGTGTTAATTAGGGTCACACCACTGTGCCCCTTAACATCACCAAGTGTTCCAACTAAATGGATGCACAAATTTATATGAAGTACTGTATACACATTTCATCCAGGTTCATTTCATTTTTAACCTTGATTATGCAAAGGAAGATAAGCAGAGGATACATATACACTAGTGGAGCCCCTCTCATGGACAGGTACAGATTCTGTTAACCCAGAATATGCAAGTCATTTATTTTCACAAAATCAAGATTAACAAGTGAATTGATGAACAGTATACATGTATACAGTATACACAAGGTACTCTAGTCACATTATACTATTTAGTTTCCTCTCATTGTAATGCGATTATTCAAATGGAAGGAAACAAAGGATATATAAATCTTGGAGTCCCTCTCAATTTGTATATAAACATTGTCTCTGGTTAGGTTAGGTTTGTCAGGAAACATTGTTGTATCTTGGAAATTGGTCATCCTGTAATATTTAACTGTTGTAAGAGAATATGATTATCACTTAATATTATAGCGCGAAAGTCCCCGTTTATAGCTAAAATAGAGACTTTCGGCATTATATTATCTGTCAATATATAAAATATACCATGGTATTATTATTATCAATATCGATGATTTTTAGCTATTATTATTGTTAGGTAGGATTTCTTATGTATATAGAACATACAAAAGTCTCGGAACCATCAGGTAAATTGTTCAATTGTTTATGTCTGGCTTACTGATGTTTGGGTCACGTGATCCACCCTGATGACGGGTCAACAGACTGGCAGGGAGTCAGTCCGCTCCTTGTTCTAGCCTTGACTACTGATCGTATATTGGTTCTCTCTTAGGTGTATACAGTTTGAATGGGTTTGAGAATTAGGCTCTAGAGCTGACTCAGTTTGTTCCTCATTGCTCTGAAGATTGTTTTGATATTTATATTCTTGGTCAGTTCAGCAATCCAAAGAGATACGTCTTCTCAGACAAACTCTTGCTTTCTGCCTCCTTTACGGCCGGATTCAAAGGTCTTGTTGAATCTTGTACATTTTGTAGTTTGAGTTTACACAGTCTTGTTAAGGCAAAGACGTAGATGTTAGTGAAGAGTTAATTGCAGGAAGAAAAAATTAATCTTCCTCCTTAATGTGATATTTCCATGATTTTGAACTAAATATAAATATATATATATAAATATAAATATATATATATATAAATATAAATATATATATATATATAAATATATATATATAAATATATAAATATAAATATATATAAATATATAAATATAAATATATATATATAAATATAAATATATATATATAAATATATATATATAAATATAAATATATATAAATATATAAATATAAATATATATAAATATATATAAATATAAATATATATATATATAAATATATATATAAATATAAATATATATATAAATATATATATATATATATATAAATATAAATATATATATATATATATATACATACACATATTCTTGTAAATTTATTGTACATAAAGTATTAAGATATAATATTAGGTACAGGGAGAAAATAAAGTATTGTATTTAAATACTTTAATAAATTTGAACATTATTCTATGGAGCTTCCCAGTCGAAATTATTTCCCCTAGACTCTAAAATACCTTTAACTAACTCTGATCCAATATCTTGTTGCCTAAGAAGAAAATAGTAACAGATCACACTCTGAAGTTCTTTATAAAATTTCTTATTCGCAGCAAACATGACAAGTGTTTCCTGACATGGGTCTTAAACATATGAAGACCCACAACCAGAGCTTTTGGTCAACAGAGGCCTTCCACTAGTTTACCACTCCAACCCTTTAAAAATTATGGTTACTGTTATGGGACTATGGGACTCAACACGTATTGATTAATTGAAATAACAGTTACTCTGGAATACCTAATTATATTGAATTGATGGGGACACAGCACTTAAATGGTCCTAAGGGCAGATCACTCTTAGGGACTGAGAGGCAGTTGGGTCAAGCCTGTTTTTCTCAATATACAGTGGACCCCCAGTTAACGATATTTTTTCACTCCAGAAGTATGTTCAGGTGCCAGTACTGACCGAATTTGTTCCCATAAGGAATATTGTGAAGTAGATTAGTCCATTTCAGACCCCCAAACATACACATACAAACGCACTTACATAAATACACTTACATAATTGGTCGCATTCGGAGGTAATCGTTATGCGGGGTCCACTGTAATAGGTTGTACTATAGACACACACACACATAAATAAGTTGTATTTTTTATAAAAGTAAAATAAAGTGTGGTAAAATTGTGGTAACTAAAGAACTGTGCTTGGCAACATTCTTGTTTGTTTGTTTTGGCGAGTGTGGGAGGAGCTTGCTAGGCTCCTCCCTCTCTCTCACTCTTCATGGTGGTTTCAAGCTGGTAGGACCTCTGGGTCCTCCTCTTTTTTTTTTTTCCATTTTTTTTTTGGCAGGATGTGTGCCCCAGAGGTGAGGTTTATACCTTAAGTATGCATCATGTGTGTTGTCCTAGGGGAGCAGCTAAGGGGTGTGCAAGCTTATGTTTTGAATAGGAGAGTGCTAAGATTGTATATTTTGCATATATCTACCTGAATATATATACAGTAGGGCCCCACTTATATAGCAGGTTAGGTTCCAGGCTACCGCTGTAAAGCGGAAATCGCCGTAAAGTGGAACACCCATTTTTTTTCTTATAAATGCATACAAATACTAGATTACAAGTTTACACTAAATTATATTAAGTTAGCAATAGAACTAGGCATCAATAAACAATAAAAAAGTACAATACACACATAGTGCACTCATTACTTACATTAAAATATTTATAGTCTTAATCTAGGGTGAGACAAGTAGTATTTATTGTAAGAAATCAAGTGTGGTATGTATGGTAGTCAGCCGGGCTACCATACCAGGCCATTCCACCCACACATGCTATTCTATGACATTTAAGCATCCTAGAGCGATAAAATGCATATACAGCTCACTCATTACTTACCTTAAAATATTTGTAGTCTTAATGTAGGGTCAGGAAATAATTGAGAGAGAATGAGTACATGAGGGAGGACAGGCGCAGAGTTATGTAAACAAACCAGGTGAACACAAGTTTAGTAAACAAAGTGTACACGTCTGGTTTGTGTACAAGTTACATTGTGAACAGGTTGTCTCTACATTGATATGGTAGAATAAATAAAGAACACTCCCATTCTCATGTAACACCATTTTTAGAAGAAATGATGCTCTGAGTGAAGGCAATGGAAATAAGTCACTCTGACTTTTTTTGGGGTTATTCTAGGTTCTCTACACATATGCTGTTATGTATGATAATCTATGTAACTGTATTTGTGTATACCTGAATAAACTTACTTACATATGAAAGGAATAATTTTCTACAGTTACCCCCAGTAACACATTTTCTCTTATGTAAGATTAGAGAAAATGTTATTCTTGGCGTCACTTGTACAAGTTATCTGGCAACCACATCTCATATTTATGTTTATTTATTCTATTGTGGGGTGTATTTGTCATCTTTATATGTTATGTATCGTGTTTATTATATAATTTTGAAAAAAAAAAAATCGATGGATTAATGTAAATGTGTATAGTATTAACATAATATATGACATTTAATGAGACTCGGCGATTATTATCATCATTATTATTATTTCTAATATGGCATCACTTGTGCAAGTTATCTGGCTACCACATCTTATATTTATGTTTATTTATTCTACTGTGGGGTGTATTTATCATATTTATTTGTTATGCATAGTATTTATTACATAATTTTGAAAAAATATCATAGATGGATTAATGAAAATGTGTATACAGTATTAACGTAATATACGACATTTAAATGAGACTCGGTGATTATTATTATCATTACTAATATGACATCTCAAGACATAAGATACTGATTTTAATGTGTACCTGCACACCAGCACAGTGTGTAAGTTTATTTAAGTACAGGTATACATAAGTATAATTATCAGAGTATATATTATATATGAAATAACTTTTAAAAACACTTCAAATTTTGGAGTTTCCAGACACAATGGAGAGACTTAGTGCTTGCAGATCTCACGGAGAATGTAAACAAGCCGGGTGGGGCGCGGTGACCGTATTAGAAAGTCAGGTGGGGGAGCCGCATAGCAAGTTTTGGTCATAATTTAAAATAACCGTATTAGCGGAATGCCGTAAAGCGGGGCCCTACTGTATGTATATGTATATATCTATTTTTGTAATAGTGGTTTAAATAACCTGTGAAGAGGGCTGGAGAAAGGATTTCAGAGACAATGAAGATGATCAATCATGAATGTATTACCCTAGACTGATAAGGCCTTCATGTAAAAGCTACCCCATGCTAGAACATGTAGTGAGAACTATACCATCAAAGTTAAAAGGGACAACAATGTAACAGTTATAATTATAATCATTAGATTATACTGGCTTCTGTATCCTCACATTTAAGCCCTGATACAAGATACACTGCATGTATTAACTGGTATGAGGGAAATTTATGTTATCACATTTACTGGTTTTCCTGAGAATTCTGTTTTGATAAATTCATGTTCATGTAGGTCTGCCAAGATGGGTCCTGGCCCAGGTCTTCTCCATGTGGTGACCCAGCAGTGACTCTGGAAGGAGTGTCAGAATTGGTACAAGTGTACTGTTTACAGCCCTATATCAGGGGCGCACGGTGAGCATTCATGTCAAGTGGTGTACCAAAGCATACCACGGGCGGGGATAGAACCCACGATCAGAGAGTCTCAAAGCTCCAGATCGTCGCGTTAGCCACCGGACCAGCTAGCCACAATAAGATTTGTCCAAATAGGTATATTTCTACACCATAGGAAGGCTAGCATAGGCACCACTGTGACCACAAATGCAAGTTTTTACAGACGAATCTCCAGTTAGTGTGGCCGTGATGAACTCTAGCTCAAGTCCCCTCAAAGTCATTAACATGACTCACAAAATCGTAATGACACGTGGTATGGTTTGTTTGCAATCGTGTCATTACGATTTCGTGAGTCAAGTGGTGCACCGTTAACAGACCAATGGCGGGGGCAACCCTATGACAAAGGTATGGTGAGTCTTCCACAGTCAAGTGGAGTACCTCTTACAGCCCTATGGAAAGGGTGTAGTGGGCCATCTTTGTGTCAAGTGAAGCACTGTTTACAGCCCTATGGTGGGGGAAGCCCTATGACAAGGGAATAGTGACAACCCCAAATGAGCCATTCCTGGCACTCAGGCCACAGCCTGAATGCCAGAATGATCAGGAGAGACTCTGAAGATGTGTTGAACACCAAAACGTTTGATAAATTATATATAAATAGTGTACAGTGGAACCTCGGTACTCGAACTTAATTCATTCCAGAAGGCTGTTCGAGTGCTGATCTGTTTGAGTACCGAACAAATTTTTCCCACAAGAAATAATGTAAATTAGATTAATCCATTTCAGATCCCCAAAAATTCACTTACAACAGCATTTTAACACAAAGTTTACAAGCCTAAACACAATGCTTGTCTATCCAAGTGATAGACAAGCAAAGGCTTCACTTTTATGGGGCGGCTGACACTCCTCGCACACATGTGGCTTGCAGATTAAAAAAAATTTGAACCCCCCCCCCCCAAAATGAGTTAAGCTTACAGAATAATACTTTCAGTATCTGGACACTAGCGGTGGCATGAATACAATGTTGTGTAATTATGCTAATATTAGTAATAAAGGTTGTCTATCACATTTATTCTAACTTTATATCAGAAATATGATAGATAACCTAGAAGCACAATAAAGACGCTGAAATTAATAATAAGTCATATTATATGGAGAGGTGGAGGTGATGATTACATCAGGGCAACACACTTAGATTATGTTTATCTTAACAAAAAGCTCAAAAAATAGTACAATTTTTGAAGATTGAGACACTAAACCATTCATCAGCACAATTTTTCCCAAACACCCTGAGTCCTATGTTATGCACGCATTTTCCTAGATTATCTTGGAAGATATTGACCTATTTCTTGATGTGGCATCATTAACCCTTTGGGGGTTTCGGCCGTACTAGTATGGCTTACGACCCAGGGTTTTTGACGTACTAGTACGCCTAAATTCTAGCGCCCTCAAATTTAGTGGGAGAAAGCTGGTAGGCATACATATGAAAGAATGGGTCTGTGTGGTCAGTGTGCACAGTACAAAAAAATCCTGCAGCACACAGTGCTGACACAGGAAGACACTAACAATATTCCAGTAATCAATTTTTATAATGGGCCTGAAGAAGATAAATTATGTAACATCACAGTCACTAGTGAAATGGTTGTGAAGCAGATCGACAGACTGAAGCAAAGTAAGTTGCCGGGTCCTGATGAGCTTTTTTTCAAGGGTTCTTAAGGAATGCAAAATGGAACTCTGTGAACAATTAACTAATATTTTTAATTTATCTCTTCAAACAGGTGTAGTGTCTGATATGTGAAAGATGGCTAATGTAATTCCTATTTTTAAAGCAGGGGACAAGTCGTTACCATCAAATTACCGCCCAAAAGGCCTGACCTCAATTGTAGGCAAATTACTAGAGTCAATTATAGCTGAGATTATAAGAAGCCATCTCGATAAGCATAGCTTGATTAATGACACACAGCATGGATTCACGAGAGGCCGTTCTTGTTAAACTAATTTATTAACTTTCTTCAGTAAAGCTTTTGAGGCTGTTGATCACGATAAAGAATTTGATATTATTTACTTAGATTTTAGTAAGGCTTTTGATAGAGTTCCGCACTAAACACTGTTAAAGAAAGTGGCAGCTCATGGCATTGGGGGAAAAGTGCTCTCATGGATCGAGTCATGCTCACAGACAGGAAGCAGAGTGTGTCCATAAATGGGGTTAAATCCGAGTGGGGATCTGTAACAAGTGGCGTACCACAGGGGTCAGTCTTAAGCCCATTGTTGTTTATAATATATATCAATGACCTTGATGAGGGTATTACTAGTGATATGAGCAAATTCGCCGATGACACAAAGATAGGTAGGATAATTGATTCAAGCGCAGATGTTAGGGAACTTCAGGAGGATTTAGACAAACTATTCTTGGACAGAAAAGTGGCAGATGCAGTTCAATGTAGATAAATGCAAGGTTCTGAAGCTCAGGAGTGTCCATAACCCTAGCGAAAAGGACTTGGGGGTTATGGTGAGCAGCAACCTTAAACCAAGACAGCAATACCTAAGCATACGTAATAAGGCAAATAGATTATTGGGATTTATATCAAGAAGTGTAAGCAACAGAAGTCAAGAGGTTATACTGCAGCTTTATACATCATTAGTAAGGCCTCACCTAGATTATGCAGCTCAGTTCTGGTCTCCATATTACAGAATGGATATAAATTTGTTAGAAAACATTCAGCGTAGAATGACTAAATTAATACATAGCATTAGAAACCTTCCTTATGAAGAAAGATTGAAGACTTTTAAATTACATTCCCTTGTTAGATGAAGAATGAAGGGAGACACGATCGAAGTGTATAAGTGGAAGATGGGTATTAACCCTTTGAGGGTTTCGGACGTACTAGTACGTCTTACGCGCAGGGGTTTTTGACGTACTAGTACGCATAAATTCTAGCGCCGTCAAATCTCGCGGGAAAAGGCTGGTAGGCCTCCATATGAAAGAATGGGTCTACATGGTCAGTGTGCACAGTATAAAAAAAATCCTGCAGCACACAGTGCATAATGAGAAAAAAAAAACTTTCACCGTTTTTTTGGCATAAAACAGCGACTTTGCACTGTATTTTCGTATGGTATTTATTGTTGTATTCTAGTTTTCTTGGTCTCATTTTATATAATGGAATGCATATCACAGAAATTGAGATGATTTTCACTGGTTTTACAATGAAAAGTACCTTGAAATTGAGCTCAAAGTAGCAGAAATGTTCGATTTTTACCAAAGTTCAAAAGTAAACAAATCATGCCAAGCGTCCAATACACGTCAACTGGTGAGTCTAACTACAGAGTTCCACAATCAAACATTAGCCAATTTCGTCAAAACCTAGGAAGTATGATAACTGATGCACGCATGAACAAAGATCACTTACTACTCTCAGGTGACTTCAATATAAATCTCCTGCAAGACCAGGACCCACACGTTACTGAATTCACAAACACAATGAGTAACTGCATGTTGCTACCAACAGTAACAAAACCTACAAGAGTTACAGAGACTAGTGTTTCCCTACTTGACCACATCTGGACCAACACCATATCCCCTTTAAAATCAGGCATAATTACAGATAATACCACAGACCACTACCCTACTTTCCTCATAACAACTCTTGGTAAAATACCCCAAGACACTACTAAAGTCACCTTCAGACTTCACAATGAGGCAGCCATTAATAACTTCACAACAGCAGTAACAAACATTGACTGGCACACTGAGCTAGAAATCTATACAGATATTGACGAATGTTTTAATAATTTTCTAAAAAAGACCCAATACCTTTATAACAAGCACTGCCCTAAAAAAAACTAAACAGATGACAGCTAAGAGACTGAACAGTCCCTGGCTAACACCCAGCATTCTCAAATCCATAAATACAAAACACCGATATGAAAAACAGTACAGAATGGGTCACATAACCAGAGACCAAACAAAACGTTACTCGTCAATCCTAACCAGCCTGATAAGAAGGGCAAAAAAATTGTATTATGAGAACAGATTATCCAACTTACGAGGTGATATAAAAAAGACCTGGAAGACCCTATCAGAAATTCTGGGAACAAAAAAGATATCATGACATAGCGAAATAAAATTAGCAAAATCAGATGAACCCCAACTCCCACCAACAGAAACAGCAAACAGACTCAATGATTTCTTCTCCACTATAGGTCAAAACCTTGCCAATAAAATCCCAAGCTCAGATACTCCACCAAATGACTACCTCACTGGCAACTACCCGAACACACTGTTCCTAGCTCCGACTAACCCATACGAAGTCTCCCTTATTATCAACGCACTGAAAAACAAGGCAGGAGATTTAAATACCACCCTTTATGTACAAAAAAGCGTCACAAGTACTATCACCAATCATTGCAACACTCTTTAACAAATCCATTGAATCCTCCACCTTCCCTACAGTTCTCAAAATAGCAAGGGTCACCCCGATCCATAAAGGAGGAGACCAAACAGAGTTGAATAACTGTAGGCCAATATCCAATTTACACCCTCTCTCAAAAATCTTCGAAAAATTAATTCATAAACGAATCTACTCCTACCTCATCTCCCAAAACATTCTCAACCCCTGCCAATTTGGATTCAGGCCTAATAAAAATACTAATGATGCTATTATACACATGCTAGAACATATATACACTGCAATAGAGAAAAAAGAATTCCCACTAGGGATCTTCATTGGCTTA
The DNA here is from genome assembly GCF_038502225.1 of Cherax quadricarinatus. Lineage (NCBI taxonomy): Eukaryota > Metazoa > Arthropoda > Malacostraca > Decapoda > Parastacidae > Cherax > Cherax quadricarinatus. Next base: position 13,684,601 of record NC_091372.1, on the reverse strand, counting down.
CGTAAAGCTTTTGATACAGTTGATCATGACTTGCTCCACGTAAAATTGTCACACTATGGTATTAGAGGGCACTCCCTCAACTACCTCAAGTCTTACCTCAGCAACAGAAGCCAATATGTGTACGCAAATGGGGCAAGCTCTTCCGCACAACCAATTACAGTTGGTGTCCCACAGGGAAGTGTCCTTGGCCCTCTTCTCTTTCTCCTATACATAAATGACCTACCAAATGCTTCGCAATTACTCAAACCCACACTTTTTGCAGATGACACTACATACGTCTTCTCTCACCCGAGCCCAGTCACGCTAGCCAATACTGTAAACACCGAATTACAGAAAATATCTACCTGGATGAGGACTAACAAACTTACACTAAACATTGACAAAACCTACTTCATTCAGTTTGGTAACAGAGCTACAGATGTACCTCTTAACATAACGATAAACGGATCACCTATCACAAAGCTAACAGAGGGAAAATTCTTAGGAATCCACCTCGATAATAGACTCAAATTTCATACACATGTACAACAAATTTCTAAGAAAATTTCCAAGACTGTAGGCATACTATCGAAGATACGGTACTATGTTCCACAGTCAGCCCTTCTGGCCCTTTATCACTCTCTTATTTACCCCTATCTCACCTATGGAATTTGTGCATGGGGGCTCAACAACAACTAACCATCTCAGACCACTAATTCCCAACAAAAGGCTGCAGTTAGAATAACAAATTCTCACTACAGGCAAAACACTCCACCAATATTCAAAACACTCAACCTACTCACCATACAAAACATCCATACTTATTATTGCACCTATTACATACATAGAACACTTAACTCTGATATTAACCCTCCCCTCAAACATCTCCTTGCCAACCTCAACAGAACACATGACCATAACACAAGGCACAGATCACTCTTTGAAGTTCCTCGTGTCCATCTCACGCTATGCAAAAACTCAATGCACATAAAAGGCCCTAAAATCTGGAATTCATTACCTGTAAATATAAAAGAAACACTACCTGTTTACAAATTCAAGTCTCTTCTCAAAGTTCACTTACTCACTCAAAACCAAATAAATACTGAATAACTGAACCTTATAAATTGTATATCCAAAATGTTACTCACAATTATATCACATAAATGTTAAACCTAGGACCCAATCTAACTTTGTTATTTTTTTAAATACACTACCTAACAGAATACTCCATTCTACTGAATGAACAGCAATGCATGCAACCATATGAGCTGTCTTTGTAATACTCATTTGTGCTTTATAGTTATCTGTTTACAATAATGTCTTATCACTGAATTCATCATTGTTTAGTTAATCTTAAGTTAATTTTAAGCCAGCCCGTAATGCTATGCATATAAGTGGCTTTGGCATGCTGCTCTTACCTGTATTTTTTTTGTACCTCTGTATGTATGCTTAAATTTCTAAATAAATAAATAAATAAACAACAAATCTGCAGCACTTGCGGAACTCACATATTCGAGTACCAGCGGGGCACCAAAATACACCTCTACACTGCACGTCGTTGATAGAGGCGAACGGCTGAGTTTAAAGGCAGAGAGTCGGGGATACAGGAGAACAGCAGGGGTAACTGAGCACGCACATTCGCCTCTCTTCACATAGTCAATATGGGCGAAAGTCTCAGGCAGGTGATGCAGTGCCTCGCTCAAGGTCACAGGCTGAGGCAGACTTCTCAAGAGTTACCAAACACTGCAATACTCGTACAGATTGTTACTCACTTCAAACTTGCAGAACTTCTAGCACACGTGTCTTGGAGTGAAAGACGAATTTTCAGTGTGTGGACACCTGGGTTACCAACTCACGTAGGACTGCACACTCATCGTTATTCCTCAGGTTGGTAAAGTGATGAGTTGTGAGCATTTTGAGAGGCACGAGTAGCAGTGGACTAGCAAAATTCGCCTCTACACTGTATGTTGATAGAGGCGAAAGGCTGAGGTCATATGAAAGGCAGAGGGGAAGCAGAGGCCTGTGAGGGCCTTTGCAAAAAGGAAAACTATTTCCAGTGTTTCACTAGGTATATCCTTAGTCACAGCTCGCACATAAGAGTTCTCACAACACTGAAGCTGTCTTCCAACAGTAGGAGTTTTAATGATGACTTATCAGTCGGGAGAAATGGGTAGGCCTGCGAATTAGTAGGTCCAGATCCCTAGCACACGTCTACTCCCCTCAACCACTCAGCCGAGACGCCTCAATTACTCAGATATGGTAAACACGAGGAAATTAAATCTTCATCAGAGTACAAAACAAATTACACCAATTTAATGACTGCAGACACGCACTGACACATAATAAACACATTAAAACGCTGGTAACTCCAGAAGCTGGGCCTAGTGTGTGACCTTGAGAAGTTGAGTGTGTTTATTACGGCCAGCGGTGTACCACTCTCACCTATATTTACATCAACACAAGTGTATTCTAAGTGATAAAGTGTACACTTGGTGTACTTGGTAACACTTGTCATACATAGTAACGCGTGTGTGAGATTGTTTAGGTACTGGTTCATCTATCTACAGCTGCACACTTATGCTTGCATACATGTATAACATAGTAACGTGTGAGTTACCCAGGATGGACCAAGGAAGTCAACCAGAGTGATTTATCTCATTGTCATTGTAACATTACCTAGTTTTTTTTTTTTTTTTTTTTTTTTTAGGAATACTGTTTACAATCTATGGTTGGGGTAAGAGGTTGTCTTCAGCATTCATTGTGATGTTTGCTATATTATTATTTCAGTGAGGTACATTAGGTGGCAGTAGCCTGAACTAACTCAAGTGGAAGTTATCATTGAATTTGAACCTCTTGTTTAATGTGATGTATCTACGCCAAAAAATTGTATATCCAAAATGATTTTATTGCGCTCGACGATCATTCGAGTAGTGATTACTCACAATATATATCACATCAAGGACAAAGCGGAGCGTCACCCACCAGCCCGCCACAACCACCCGTACAACCAGCCTATGATGTCCAGTATCCACCAGCAAACCGTATCTGGGATTGGCAGCAAAATCCCAATTTTGTTCCCAGCCCTCACCACTTTGATGACTCGCAAAGTGGAATTCTACCTACCTGTCCCCTTGGAACCACGGCCAATGAACTGGAATTCTTTGAATTATTCTTTGACCAGCCATTGATGGAAACTATTGTCAGGGAAAGTAATAAGTATTTTCAGTACACCATGGCAAATACGATCTTATCACCACAGTCAAGACTACACAGGTGGAAAGAGACGACTGTTGCAGAAATGTATTTGCTTTTTGCAACAATAATGCTTATGCCTCACGTCTATAAGCATAATATAAAAGCATACTGGTCCACAGATCGGCTAATTTGTACCCCATCCTTCAGTGAAATAATACCAGTGAACAGGTTTATCTTACTCTTACGTATGTTGCACTTCTCTGACAAAACCAGGCCTGACAGAAGTGACAGGTTATACAAGATTAGAAATGTTTTCCTGTATGTCAGAATTCTAATTTTATGCTCAATATTACCTACTTTGTCTCTCTCTCTCTCTCTTTTCATCTTTGTAATTTGTGATAAGGCGTAAGACCTCGCCTGTACCATCCATTATATCATTATATGTACCATCTCACACTATGCAAAAACTCAATGCACATAAAAGGCCCTAAAATCTGGAATTCATTACCTGTAAATATAAAAGAAACACTACCTGTTTACAAATTCAAGTCTCTTCTCAAAGTTCACTTACTCACTCAAAACCAAATAAATACTGAATAACTGAACCTTATAAATTGTATATCCAAAATGTTACTCACAATTATATCACATAAATGTTAAACCTAGGACCCAATCTAACTTCGTTATTTTTTTAAATACACTACCTAACAGAATACTCCATTCTACTGAATGAACAGCAATGCATGCAACCATATGACCTGTCTTTGTAATACTCATTTGTGCTTTATAGTTATCTGTTTACAATAATGTCTTATCACTGATTTCATCATTGCTTAGTTAATCTTAAGTTAATTTTAAGCCAGCCTGTAATGCTATGCATATAAGTGGCTTTGGCATGCTGCTCTTACCTGTATTTTTTTTTGTACCTCTGTATGAATGCTAAAATTTCTAAATAAATAAAAAATAAATAAATAAATAAGTGCGCCAATATGATTTATACCATTTTTTACACTAATGCAGTAGTCTGCATAACAGTAAATCTTCTATTTTTTGTGAGAATAAAAATTCAAAGTGGAAAGCAAAAGAATGTAAGAGGGGCCTTGAGACGTGACTAATGAACAGAAGAAATGTCATTTTAGTGCCAGTTATGTACAGTGGACCCCCGCATACCGGACGCATCGCATACCGTACAATCCGCATACCGGACGCTTTGATCGCAAAAATTTTGCCTCGCATACCGCCCAAAAACCCGCTCACCGCCCTTCGTCCGAGACGCGTCCAATGTGCGGCCTGAGCCACGCTCACATGTTCCGCCGGTGGCATTGTTTACCAGCCAGCCTCCGCGGTAACATCCAAGCATACAATCGGAACATTTCGTATTATTACAGTATTTTTGGTGATTTTTTCTGGAAAATAAGTGACCATGGGCCCCAAGAAAGCTTCTAGTGCCAACCCTACAGCAATCCTACAGCAATAAGGGTGAGAATTACTATGGAGATGAAGAAAAAGATCATTGATAAGTATGAAAGTGGAGTGCGTGTCTCCGAGCTGGCCAGGTTGTATAATAAACCCCAATCAACCATCGCTACTATTGGTGGTACAGCTGCTGCTGTACCACCGTCAGCTGCTGCTGCACTGTCAGCTGCTGCTGCTGCTGTAGCACCGTCTGCTGCTGCTGTAGCATCGTCTGCTGCTGCTGTAGCATCGTCTGCTGCTGCTGTAGCATCGTCTGCTGCTGCTGTAGCATCGTCTGCTGCTGCTGTAGCATCGTCTGCTGCTGCTGTAGCATCGTCTGCTGCTGCTGTAGCATCGTCTGCTGCTGCTGTAGCATCGTCTGCTGCTGCTGTAGCATCGTCTGCTGCTGCTGTAGCATCGTCTGCTGCTGCTGTAGCATCGTCTGCTGCTGCTGTAGCATCGTCTGCTGCTGCTGTAGCATCGTCTGCTGCTGCTGTAGCATCGTCTGCTGCTGCTGTAGCATCGTCTGCTGCTGCTGTAGCATCGTCTGCTGCTGCTGTAGCATCGTCTGTTGCTGCTGTACCATCGTCAGCTGCTGCTGCTGCTGTAGCACCGTTGTTGGTGTTGCTTATTGAGAATACCAAGAAACAATTAACCCCAGAGGATTTGCCACCCAGGATAACCCAAAAAGTCAGTGTCATCGAAGACTGTCTAACTTATTTCCATTGGGGTCCTTAATCTTGTCTCCCAGGATGCAACCCACACCAGTCGACTAACACCCAGGTGAACAGGGAAAATGCCTGGAACTAGTGCTCATATTGGTGAATTTAGAGCCAGCAAAGGTTGGTTTGAGAGATTTAAGAATCGTAGTGGCATACACAGTGTGATAAGGCATGTTCTGGAAGAAAATACCTAACAGGACCTACAGTACTCAGGAGGAAAAGGCACTCCCAGGACACAGTGTCTCATCAGTCATTGCTGCATCTTCAATAAAGGTAAGTGTCATTTATTCTTCATTTAGTAGAGTAGTACATGCACAATATATATTGTGCATGTACTACTCTACTATTGTGCATGTATCCTTCTCTTTGTGTGTAGGAAAATGTATATTTCATGTGGTAAAATTTTTTTTTTCATACTTTTGGGTGTCTTGCACGGATTAATTTGATTTCCATTATTTCTTATGGGGAAAATTCATTCGCATACCGAACATTTCGCATAACAACCAGCCCTCTTGCACGGATTAAGGTCGCTATGCAGGGGTCCACTGTATTTCTTGTTTGTTCTGGACCCTATTCGGAAATTGGCATTTTTTGAAATTTGTGTGAAATTGGCAAAATTGCTAAATTCTGACCACTGTATTGGATAGTTGAAAATGGTAAATGGGTGGTTTCTTGCACTCATTCAATAGAAAAAATGTAGTTCTAGCGAAATATTCATGTTTTTTGTCGACTAGTACAGAGGAATTGGCCGAACATGGGGCTCAAATTGGGCAAAATCTCTGAGACCGCTAACTTCGCGAGAGCATAATTCCGTAAGTTTTCCATCAAATCTCATAATTTTGGTGTCATTATGATCGGGAAAAGATTCTCTATCTTTTCATAAGAAAAAATTATTATTTTTTTTTTAAAATTTGGCCGACCCTGAGAACGAGTTTCTGAGAGGGCCTGTCGACCCTCAAAGGGTTAATAAAGAGGACATTAATAAGGTCTTGAGGATGTCTCTTCAAGAGAGAACCCACAGTAATGGATTTAAATTAGACAAGTTTAGATTTAGAAAGGACATAGGAAAGTATTGGTTTGGAAATAGGGTAGTTGATGAGTGGAACAGTCTACCTAATTGGGTTATTGAGGCTAGGACTTTGGGTAGTTTCAAATTTAGGTTGGATAAATATATGAGTGAGGGGTTGGATTTGAGTGGGACTTGCAAATGAGTGGATAGAGTTATCAGAGCTTATTTCTTGGGTAGCATTGAAAATTGGGTTGGGCAAATGTTTTGTTAGTGGGATGGATTGTAAAGGACCCGACTAGTATGGGCCAACAGGCCTGCTGCAGTGATCCCCATTTCTTATGTAATGAGAAAAAAAAACTTTGACCATGTTTTTGGAATAAAACAGCGACTTTGCACTGTATTTTCATATGGTATTTATTGTTGTATTCTAGTTTTCTTGGTCTCAATTTATAGAATGGAAGACATATTACAGAAAGTGAGATGATTTTGACTGGTTTTACAATGAAAAATACCTTGAAATTGAGCTCAAAGTAGCAGAAATGTTTGATTTTTACCAAAGTTCAAAAGTAAACAAATCATGCCAAGCGTCCAATACACGTCAACTGGCAAGTCTAATATTCTTTCACAAGTGCGCTGATATTATTTATACCATTTCTACACTAATGCAGTAGTCTGCATAACAGTAAATCTTCTATTTTTTGTAAGAATAAAAATTTAAAGTGGAAAGCCAAAGAAATATAAGAGGGGCCTGAGGATGTGACTAACGAACAGAGGAAATGTTATTTTAGTGCCAGGAATGTCTTTCTTGTTTACTCTGAAACCTATTTGGAAATTGGCATCTTTTGAAATCTGTGTGAAATTGGCAAAATTGCTAAATTCTAACCACTGTATTAGATAGTTGAAATCAGTAAATGGGTGGTTTCTTGTACTCAGTCAATATAAAAAATGGAGTTCTAGAGGAATAGTTATGATTTTTGTCGACTAGTACACTGGAATTGGCCGAAAATAGGGCTCAAAGTGGGCAAAATCGCCAATGCGTAAACATCGTCGAGACCGCTAACTTCGCGAGAGCATAATTCCATAAGTTTTCCATCAAATTTCATACTTTTGATGTCATTATGATCGGGAAAAGATTCTCTATCTTTTCATAAGAAAAAATAATTTTTTTTTTAAATTTGGCCGACCCTGCGAACAAGTCTTGGAGAGGGCCTGTCGACCCTCAAAGGGTTAATAATGAATGGACTGAAATTATTTTCACAGCGAATATAAAACAATGAATGTTTTACACAGGTAACAAAATTAGACATGCGGGCACTGCTTTCATATTTTGCTATGAGTTCTTTTTTCATCTCTCTTGTGACTTTAACCAATTTTCTCTTTGGTTGGCTGTTATCACTAATCTTCTTAGGATCCATGGCGACTTATTTATACAAATATAAAAAAAAAAATGCAAAGAAACATGAAATAGTTTAGATTGAAGTTCAGCAGAGTTTTGCACTGAGCGACAGCTGCAGAGAGACTGACGCACAAGTTCTGGCAGGTCGTGTTTGTTCGGTCGAGTGCCGAGCAAATAGTACACTACCGAGCATTTTTTGTTTACCAAACAAAGCGTTTGAATACCGAATTGTTCGAGCAGGGAGCTGTTCGAGCACTGAGGTTCCACTGTATACTGTAGTGGTCCTACGAACTTTAACCCTTTAACCCTTTCAGGGTAAAACCATACCCCCAGCCGGGATTGAACCCGCGGTCATAGTCTCAAAACTTGAGACTCTATGGCCGCGGATTCAATCCCGGCCGGGGGTATGGTTTGTTTGCAATCGTGTCATTACGATTTCTTGAGTCAAGTCCTTTCAGGGTCCAAGGCCAAAATCTGAAGTGGTGCCCCAGTGTCCAAGAATTAAAAAAAAAAAAAAAAAGGTTATTTTTTCTTATGAAATGGTAGGGAATCTTTTCGTGAAGGTAATAAAACAAAAAGTACGAAATTTGATGGAAAATTGACAAAATTATGCTCTCGCGAATTTTGATGTGTCAGCAATATTTATGAATCGGCTATTTTGCCGACTCTGACTCCCATTTTACGCCAATTATTTGAGGCTTTACAAATAAATTCCATTTTGATTTTTTATTCACATAATGAATTTTTATTCATACCAAAAATATTAGATTTACTGTTATGCAGTATTGTAATAATTGTATAAATATCATCACCACATTTGTGAATGTATATTAGACCCACCAGCTGGCGTGTATTAGATGTGTGAGGTCGTTTGTTTACTCTTGAACATTGGCAAAAATTTAACATTTACACTACTTTGAGCTCAGTTTCAAGCCATTTCCAGTGCTAAAACCAATCAAAATCATCTCTATTTCTGTAATATGTCTTCCATTCTATCAAATGAGACCAAGAAATTGCAAATACAACTATAAAAAACATACGAAAACACTGCAAAGTCGCTGTTTTAATCGAAAATGACACACTCAGTTTTTTCTCTCATTATACAGTGTGCTGCAGGATTTGTTTTATGTGGTGCACACATACTACATAGATGTATTCTCTCATATCTAGGCCCAAATTTACCACTCACAGTTTATCAGAGTGAGCTGAGCTCATGGCGTAGATCTACGGTTTGGACCCTAAATGTAAAGCCGTAGATCTACGGGACGGACCCTGAAAGGGTTAAATGTCACAAGCTCCTTTCTGAAACTGTCATTCTATGTCGAAAATTTTTTTGAAAAAAAAAAAAAAAAAAAAAAAAAAAAAAAAAAAAAAAAAAAAAAAAAAAAAAAACATGAAATGATAGAGAATCTTTTCCCGGTGGTAATGACACCAAAAGTACGAAATTTGGTCGAAAACTCACGGAATTATGCTCCCGCGAATTTAGCGGTCTTGGTGACATATACGCATCGGCAATTTAGCCGACTTTGAGCCCTGTTTTTGGCCAATTCCGTTGTTCCAGTTGACCAAACTCATAGCTATTTCTTTAGAACTCCATTTTGTCTATCAATTGAGTACAAGAAACCGCCCATTTACCGATCTGAACTACCCAATAAAGTGGTCAAATTTGTAATTTGGCCAATTTCAAGCAAATTAAAAAAGATGCCAATTTCAAAATAGGGTCCAGAATAAACAATGTAGACATTCTTGGCACTAAAATAACATATCCTCTGTTCATTAGTCACATCTCTAGGCCCCTCTTATATTACTATTGCTTTCTATTTTGATTTTTTGTTCATACAAAAAATATAAAATTTACTGTTATGCAGACTACTGCGTTATTGTAAAAATGGTATAAATAATATCATTGCACTAGTGAAAGAATACAGTGGACCCCCGCATAGCGAACGCCTTGCATAGCGAACAATCCGCATAGCGAACGCTTTGTTCGCTAAAATTTTGCCCCGCATAGTGGACAAAAACCCGCTCAGCGAACTTCGTCCGAGACGCGTCCAATCTGCGCCCTCAGCCAGCCTCACATGTGCCGCCCGTCCCATTGTTTACCAGCCAGCCTCCGCGGTAACATTCAAGCATACACTCGGAATATTTCGTATTATTACAGTGTTTTCGGTGCTGTTTGTGGAAAATAAGTGACCATGGGCCCCAAGAAAGCTTCTAGTGCCAACCCTACACCTCAAAGGGTAAGAATACCCATTGAAATGAAGAGAGAGATCATTGATAAGTATGAAAGTGGAGTACGTATCACCGACCTGGTCAGGTTGTACAAGAAACCAAAATCAACCATCGCTTCTATTGTGGGCAAGAAAACGGCAATCAAGGAAGCTGTTGTTGCCAAAGGTTTAACTGTGTTTTCGAAACAAAGATCGCAAGTGATGGAAGATGTTGAGAGACTCTTATTGGTGTGGATAAATGAAAAACAGCTAGCAGGAGATAGCGTCTCTCAAGCGATCATATGTGAAAAGGCTAGGAAGTTGCATGACGATTTAATTAAAAAAATGCCTGCAACTAGTGATGATGTGAGTGAATTTAAGGCCAGCAAAGGTTGGTTTGAGAGATTTAAGAAGCGTAGTGGCATCCATAGTGTGATACGGCATGGTGAGGCTGCCAGTTCGGACCACAAAGCGGCTGAAAAATATGTGCAGGAATTCAAGGAGTACATAGAAACTGAAGGACTGGAACCTGAACAAGTGTTTAATTGTGATGAAACAGGCCTGTTCTGGAAGAAAATGCCAAGCAGGACCTACATTACTCAGGAGGAAAAGGCACTCCCAGGACAAAAGCCTATGAAAGACAGGCTTACTTTGTTGATGTGTGCCAATGCTACTGGTGATTGCAAAGTTAAGCCTTTATTAGTGTATCACTCTGAAACTCCCAGAGCGTTCAGGCAAAAGAATGTCCTCAAGGATAATTTGTGTGTGCTGTGGAGGGCAAACAGTAAGGCATGGGTCACTAGGGAATTTTTCTATAACTGGTTACACCATGCATTTGCCCCCAATGTGAAAGATTACCTAACTGAAAAGAAATTAGACCTTAAGTGCCTCCTGGTGTTAGACAATGCCCCTGGTCATCCTACAGACGTGGCAGAGCGACTTTATGGGGACATGAGCTTCATTAAGGTGAAGTTTTTGCCTCCTAATACCACTCCTCTCCTGCAGCCCATGGACCAGCAGGTCATTTCCAACTTCAAGAAACTGTACACAAAAGCTCTGTTTCAAAAGTGCTTTGAAGTGACCACAGACACTCGATTGACTCTAAAAGAGTTTTGGAAGGATCACTTTAATATCCTCAATTGTGTAAACCTTATAGGTAAGGCTTGGGAGGGAGTGACTAAGAGAACCTTGAACTCTGCTTGGAAGAAACTGTGGCCAGAATGTGTAGACAAAAGGGATTTTGAAGGGTTTGAGGCTAACCCTGAGAGGAGTAGTATACCAGTTGAGGAATCAATTGTGGAATTGGGGAAGTCCTTGGGGTTGGAGGTTAGTGGGGAGGATGTGGAAGAGTTGGTGGAGGAGGACAATGAAGAACTAACCACTGATGAGCTGATAGATCAACTTCAAGAGCAAGAGGCCAGACCTGGGGAAACTGGTTCAAAGGAGGGGAGAGAGAAATTGAAGGAATTGCCTACTTCAAAGATTAAGGAAATGTGTACAAAATGGCTTGAAGTGCAAACCTTTTTTGATGAAAATCACCCTCACACAGCTATTGCAAGCCGTGCTGGTGACTGTTACAATGACACTGTTGTGAACCACTTTAGACAAATCATAAAGGAACGAGAGGTACAGGCCACTATGGACAGATATGTTGTGCGAAAGAAGTCCAGTGACTCTGAAGCTGGTCCTAGTGGCATTAAAAGAAGAAGGGAAGTAACCCCAGAAAAGGACTTGCTACCTCAAGTCCTAATGGAAGGGGATTCCCCTTCTAAACACTAACACTCTCTCTCCCCTCCTCCCATCCCATCAATCATCACCAGATCTTCAATAAAAGTAAGTGTCATGTAATTGTGCATGCCTTTTTCAGTTTGTGTGTACTAAAATTAACATTTTTTTGTGGTAAAAAAAATTTTTTTTCATACTTTTGGGTGTCTTGCACGGATTAATTTTATTTCCATTATTTCTTATGGGGAAAATTAATTCGCATAGCGAACATTTCGCATAACGACCAGCCCTCTTGCACGGATTAAGTTCGCTATGCGGGGGTCCACTGTATTAGACTCCCCAGTTGACGTGTATTGGACGTGTGGTGTGATTTGCTTACTCTTGAACATTGGTAAAAATCAAACATTTCTGCAACTTTGAGCTCAATTTCAAGGTCGTTTTCTTTGTGAAACTAATCAAAATCATCTCTATTTTTGTAATATGTTTTCCATTTTATCACACAAGACCATAAAAACGAAAATACAATGATAAATACTATACGAAAATACACCTCAAAGTCGGTGTTTTAATCCAAAAAAAAAAAGTCAGATTTTTTTTTCTCATTATGCACTGCATGCTGCAGGATTTTTTTTATGTGGTGCACACTGACCACACAGATCCACTCTCTCACATGTGGGCCTATCAGCTTTCTCCTGCTTGATTTGTTGTTTGACAGAGGTCCAGTGACTCTCAAGCTGGCCCTAGTGGCATTAAAAGAAGAAGGGAAGTAACCCCAGTAAAGGACTTGCTACCTCAAGTTCTAATGGAAGGGGATTCCCCTTCTAAACAATAACAACTTCCACACACTCCCCTCCTCCCATCCCATCAATCATCACCAGATCTTCAATAAAGGTAAGTGTCATGTATTCTATTCTTAGTAGAGTATTAACTGTGCATGTCGTCTAATTCAGTTTGTGTGTATTAATTAAGATTAATATTTCATGTGGTAAAAAAATTTTTTTTTTTCATACTTTGGGGTGTCAGGAACAGATTAATTTGATTTCCATTATTTCCCATATGGAAAATTAATTCGGCTAACGATAATTTCAGCTTACAATGAGCTCTCAGGAACGAATTAATATCGTACGGCAGGGGTCCATTGGAATATGTAAACCCCACATTGTAATCTTTATAGAGAATGAACTTGATTCGATTTGTCTCCATTCACTCTTATCTAACACGCTCATGCATGCTTGCTGTAAGTCCAAGCCCCTTACACAAAATCTCCTTTACCCCCTCCCTCCAACCTTTCCTAGGCTGACCCCTACCCCACCTTCCCTCCACTACAGATCTATACATTCTCAAAAGTCATTCTGTTCCCTTCCATGCATACACACCTCCTACGTTGACTGACTGGATTATAAAAGACGTCATTTATGACCACATACTGATGTCTTTTGTTAAATTAAGATTGCATTTGCAAGAAAGCATGGCTTCCAATTCCAAAATGTTCTAACTGGAGTAGCAATATGTTGTGGTTTATATTTTTTTTTAGTTCAATAAAGAGGCCCATTAGATAACCATTACTTTCAAGAGAGGAATATATTGAGTCTAGCTTAAATTTTTCTTGATAGATCACCACTTCATTTCTACTTCCAGGGTGGAATAGTTTGTACTCTAGTATGTGGCATTCAAGACAAATCTAGATTTAAAAATAAACTAAGTTTCAGTTATTGCAGTGATATCAAAACATGATCACCCTTGGTACAATGGTTTGTTTTTGCACCCTGGTCATTCAAGGAATAGATGCAAGTCTGTGTTTCTCCTGTCACACTCAGATTTTGTAGTACCAGTACTGGAAAGTACTTTGTTTTTACGCAGGTGATATTACAGTCATTATTGGTATTCACGTTGAAACATTTAGAAAAAAGGGATTCAATAAAATAAAAACTATGTAAAACCGTTTGACTGCTACCTCTCAGCTATACAAAATAAATTAAATACAGTGGACCCCCGCTTAACGATCACCTCCAAATGCGACCAATTATGTAAGTGTATTTATGTAAGTGCGTTTGTACGTGTATGTTTGGGGGTCTGAAATGGACTAATCTACTTCACAATATTCCTTATTAATCCGTTCGGTCAGTACTGGCACCTGAACATACTACTGGAATGAAAAAAGTTCGTTAACCGGGGGTCCACTGTACTACATATTGTATGCAGCCTAAGCTCAATCAAATCTTAAGGACACTACACATTTTGAGAGTTTTTACATGTACATAAACAGCAGTCCCTTGAGTTATGATATTAATCCGTTCCAGAAGACGTATTGCACTTTAAAACTTTAACTCAAACCCCAAAATATGTAAATTTATGGTAATTAATTTTAAGAGCCCAAAAGTGCAACTTTCACTGTACCTTACACACTGTCTGATATAACTTGCAAGAACTATCTCCCTGTATCTACTTCTCTTTTATCCACAATAACAACAGTCTTTACACCATCTCTATCGTGATTTCTCTGCCATTTTTTCACTACCTTAGATTCGTCAGCCACTTTAATATTTTTCATTATTTCTTTTTGCTTGATAATAGTAGAGATGGTTGTTGGTAAAAGCCATATTCACACACCAATGAGCAATTTCTTGCTTGATCTTCAGAGAAATTGCCTGTTTATTGCACACTTCAGGGGCCATGACTTGTAAATGCAAATGATAGTGTAATTATAATACAAATGCAGTTATGAAGGGTAAATTATCCAGCGTTTGTGTGAAAACATCAGTGATAGCTTCAAACTGAAGAGTAAACTGTAATAAAAAAATCTGTTATTGGTTGAAATGCTACCATAGATATTCAAACTCTGCTACTGATTGGCTGCTAAACCACCCTCACAAACCCCTACTCCTATTGGCTCTGATGCTAAGAGGCAAAGTACTGCATCACTGGTTGACTAAGGCCCACCCACATAAGAACTGACACCCCTATTGGCTCAAATGCTAGCACACTGCTGGTTGGCTGAGGTCCACCCATGTGTGCCAATAATAATAATAATAATAATAATAATAATAATAATAATAATAATAATAATAATAATAATAATAATAATTTATCATCTGACAAGTATGTACATGATACAACTATACAGTCCTTGCTGACATCACTGGCATACTACTTTGCAGAAAATAAAAAGACCCTTGTTATAAAGAGCATTTCAGGCACCTTAGGTTAATCTTGCTCCTCCAGGACGTGACCCACAACAGTCATACCATGGTACACATATATTTCGAATTTTTCATTACAACTCAAAACTAGATTCTTCTATGAGCATAAATTGTAACTCCAGCCCATTGTAACTCAAGGGACTAATGAATTCCTGTTAAACATTTCCTAACATTACAACAGTGCTTGTGTGAATAATTTTATCCAACAACTTTAAATCCAGTTCATATTAGAATCATTCTAATGCAAAATGCAGTAAGAATCCCAGAAGTTTGCAGCAAGGTTAAAATAACACAAACTACACATTCAACAACACAGCAAAACTTCAATTTGATATTGATTTTTATACCATAACTGACATTACACTTTCTGGCTTAATACAATGCTAGATGATCAAAACAATAAAGAACAAAGAACACACATGTTTTCAAGAGGAAACTGGACAACTATCTCCTGCAGGTGCCTTATATGCTGAGGGTTGTCATCACTAGACCAACAGTCTGGATGACCAGGTGGCCAACAAAAACTGAGAGGAAAGAACCATCAAAACCGGTCCAAGGTCAGTCGCACAAGGAGATTCTGGTAAACTCTTACAAAGGATCAAAATGCTGTCATTTTTCCTAGCATATATAACAGGCTCCTGTCTTTAAGAGGGAACCAAAAAGTTCCTGAAAAAAAAAGTTCAACATCAGCTGGGTTGTGGTGCTCACACTGGATTGTGTGGAACAAGCACCAATAGCCTCACTGATCAGGCTGTCAATAGAGGGGTCGGGTCTGGAACAATGATCCCTCAAACATTCTGCTAAATTTCATGTCATGTGGGGCCGACACGAGTAGTTTTATCGAATACTTACAGAGTTCGCCCTGTACTTGTAATGAACCTTGGATGATGGCATTCTATATGATGAACTGGAATTAGAGATGTTTGATATAAATATACAGTGGAACCTCCACTAATGAGTTCAATCCATTCCATGACCTTGCTCACACCTGGATTTGCTCGTTTGCACAGTCAATTTTCCTCATTTAAATTAACTGATATGGAATTAATTCGTTTCAGTGGAATTCGAGGTACCAAAAAATACTTCAATAATTTCCCTAATATCAACTCTACAGCTTATTTATCAATCACAATTCATCTAATATGACACAATAAACAATATAAATAACATAGAAACCTGATATATACTCTAGATTGAATAAAATACATCATTATGTGATAGGTGAAGGTGGCCACAACCGCTCCCGCACTGTTGTGGTAAACACTACCATCTAGTGACGGCCTTTTGAAGCCATCTATTATTATAGTTATTATATAGTACATTATTATTATACATGTATTATTATTATTATACGTATTATCATCATTATTATATCATACTCTTATTATTATACGTATTATTATTACAGTAGGGCCCCACTTATACGGCGGGTTAGGTTCCAGGCTATCGCCGGAAAGCAGAACGCCATTTTTTTCCATTTACACTAAATTATATTAAGTTAGTAATAGAACTAGGCATTAAAAAACACAAAAAGTAAAATACATACACACTACATTCATTACTTATCTTAAAGTATTTGTAATCTTAATGTAGGGAGAGAGGCGAGTAGTACTTATTTTTAGGAAGTCAGGTGTACGTAGCCCTGGCTCCCTGTCTCATACTTAATATATGATATTTAAAACAGCCCAGAGTGTTAAAATACACATACAGTACACTCATTATTTACCTTAAAATGTGTGTAGTCTTAATGTAGGAAGAGAGGTGAGTACTAGCATTTATTTGTAGGAAGTCAGTGTAGGTAGCCGGTAGGTGCAGCCCGCCTGGGCTACACCTACTTGCTACCTACACTGTGGCCCAGAGCCATATTATTAGCATCGACATACCTTGTTCACTGAATTCTATTGTTTCTAACAACTACCTTTAGATGCCATCATAAACGAAGGGAGAAGTAATGAACAACTCATGCTGAAAATTGTAAACAGAAGCGGAGTGGGGGAGTGGCTGGGCCAAACGCAGATTCATACACGTTTTCTCTGGTGCCTGACCAGAGAAAATGTAATGTTGTCCCTCTGCCCAGCTACCACACAGGTCCACAAGTATTATTAACAGAGCACATATAAAATATGCAATAAACGCCAGACAACAACATTACATTAAGTCAGCAATATAAATAGGCATTAACCCTTTCAGGGTCCCCAGGCCCTCTCTGAGACTTGTTCTCTGGGTCGCCAAATTTAAAAAAAAAAAAAAGAATTTTTTCTTATGAAAAGATAGAGAATCTTCCCGATCATGACACCAAAAGTATGAAATCTGATGGAAAACTTACGGAACTATGTTCTCGCGAAGTTAGCGGTCTCGGCGATGTTTACGCTTCGGCGATTTGGCCCGCTTTGAGCCCTATTTTCGGCCAATTCCAGTGTACTAGTTGACAAAAATCATAACTATTTCGCTAGAACTCCATTTTTTCTATCGAATGAGTACAAGAAACCACCCATTTATCGATTTCAACTATCCAATAAGGTGGTCAGAATTTAGCAATTTTGCCAATTTCTCACAAATTTCAAAAGATGCCAATATTCGAATAGGGTCCAGAATAAACAAGACATTCCTGGTGCTAAAATAACAAGTTCTCTGTTCGTTAGTCACATACCCAGGCCCCTCTTATATTTCTTTGGCTTTCCACTTTGAATTTTTATTCTTACAAAAAAATAGAAGATTTACTATTATGCAGACTACTGCATTAGTGTAGAAATGGTATAAATAATATCAGCGCACTTGTGAAAGAATATTAGACTCACCAATTGACGTGTATTGGACGCTTAGCATGATTTGTTTACTTTTGAACTTTGGTAAAAATCGAACATTTCTTCTACTTTGAGCTCAATTTCAAGGTACCTTTCATTGTAAAACCAGTCAAAATCATCTCAATTTCTGTAATATGTCTTCCATTCTATAAAATGAGACCAGGAAAACTGAATACAACAATAAATACCATGCGAAAATACAGTGCCAAATCTCTGTTTTAATCCAAAAACACGGTCAAAGTTTTTTTTATCATTACGCACTGTGTGCTGCAGGATTTTTTTTATACTGTGCACATTGACCACATAGACCTATTCTTTCATATGTAGGCCTACCAGCTTTCTCTCACTAGATTTGAGGGTGCTAGAATTTAGGCGTACTAGTACGTCAAAAACCTTGGGGCGTAAGCCGTACTAGTACGGCCGAAACCCTGAAAGGGTTAAAAACACAATAAAAGGTAAGATACACGCAGAGTACACTTATTACTTACCTTAAAATATTAATATTAACCCTTTCAGGGTCGACAGGCCCTCTCCTAAACTTGTTCTCAGGGTCGGAAAAAAAAATTCTTAAGAAATGATAGAGAATCTTTTCCCAATCATAACGACACCAAAAGTATGAAATCTGATGGAAAACTTACGGAATTATGCTCTCGCGAAGTTAGCGGTCTCGACGATATTTACACATTGGCGATTTCACCCACTTTGAGCCCTATTTTTGGCCAATTCCAATGTACCAGTCGACAAAAATCATAGCTATTTCACTAGAACTCCATTTTTTTCTATCGACTGAGTACAAGAAACCACCCATTTACCAATTTCAACTATCCAATACAGTCAGAAATTGGCAATTTTGCCAATTTCACACAAATTTCAAAAGATGCCAATTTCCAAACAGGGTCCAGAATAATCAAGACAGACATTCCTGGCACTAAAATAACATTTTCTCTGTTCATTAGTCACGTCCCCAGGCCTCTCATACATTTCTTTGGCTTTCCACTTTGAATTTTTCTCAAAAAAAAAATAAAATAGAAGATTTACTGTTATGCAGACTACTGCATTTGTGTAGAAATGGTATAAATAATATCAGCGCACTTGTGAAAGAATATCAGGCTCACCAGAGTATTGGACGAGTGGCATGATTTGTTTACTTTTGAACTTTGGCAAAAATCGAACATTTCTGCTACTTTGAGTTCAATATCAAGGTACTTTTCATTGTGAAACCAATCAAAATCATCTCAATTTTTGTAATATGTCTTCTATTCTATAAAATAAGACCAAGAAAACTAGAATACAACCATAAATAGCATATGAAAACACACTGCAAAGTCGCTGTTTTAGAGCAAAAACATGGTCGGAGTTTTTCGTTTTTCTCATGCACTGTGTGCTGCAGGATTTTTTTTTATACTGTGCACACTGACCACATAGGCCCATTCTTTTATATGTAGTCGTACCAGCTTTCTCTCGCTAGATTTGAAGGTGCTAGAATTTATGCGCACTAGTATGGCACCAACTCTGGAGCACAAGCCGTACTAGTACGGCACCAACCCTGAAAGGGTTAATGTGAGAGAGGTGAGTGGCAGGGTGTTTATTGAATAAAATCAGAATGGCACACTAACATCCTCTTACTTGGCACTTAAAGCACGAGGCTTACGACTCCTCTTTTTATCACAGCTAAGCTTAGACGCCATCATCAATGAGAGCCAACTAGTTAATGAAAGAGTAAACAAGAGAGAGAACGAGTTACAGAGTTCAGACAATGTAAGAACACAAACTGAACAGGTAGTGGGCGATCACTTGGTCAGGCGAAATAAATGCGTATTAATGTGTGTGTACTTTTAGTTCATTCACGTACGCTTGTAAGAGTTTGTAAAACTTTACCTCACAATATATTTTTTATTATAATATTAACTACCTCATAAATACTCTTACATTGTGTACAAGTTAGTACATAATAAACAAACAGCAACACTCGCATTCTCATGCAACACAACATTTTTAGAGTGAATGAAGATATTATTATCATAATAAAAAGTGCTAAACCCACAAGGGTCATGAATTGCTCTATATATATATATAGAGTGAAGGCATATGAAAGTAATATTTTTCTACAGTTATCCCCCAATGTTTGACAAGAGAAAACTTAATTCTTCCGACACTACCTACACAGCCGCTTTGTAAACAAATCTCATATTTATGTCAATTTTTATTGTGTGTGTGAATGTATCATGTTTATATGCTATGTAACATGTTTCTTATATAATTTCGAGGAAAATATCATAGATGGATTAATGAAAATGTGCCCAAGAGTGATTATCATTACGTAGTACACTGGCGACACGAGTACACACACACTTAGCGATTTTAATGTGTACCTGCACACCAGCACTAAGTATATTTAGGTACAGGTACACATAAGTATAATTATCAGAATACATATAAAATATGCAGTAACTTTAAAACACTTGAAATTTTGGAAAGTTTCCAGTCACAATAGATGTGGTCATGGAAAATGTAAACAAACAGGGTGGGGCACGCCATAATTTAATGACCGCTTGCCGTACAGCAAATTTTGGTCATAATTTGACATCGCCGTATTAGCAAAACGCGGGGCCCTACTGTATTATTATAATTATTATTCTTACAATATAAATAATTTGTAACTTTTGTTCACACAAAAAATAAAAGATTTACTGTTATTCAGACTACTGCATTATTGTAATAATTGTATAAATAATGTCAACCCATTCATGACTGCGTATTGGAATGGGCATTTGTTTACTCTTGAACATCGCCAAAGAATCGAACATTTCTGCTACTTTGAGCTCAATTTCAAGGTACTTTTCATCATGAAACCAATCAAAGTCATATCTATTTCTGTAATATATCTTCCATTCTATCAAATGTGACCAAAAAAACGAGAATACAACCATAAAAACCATACGATAATACAGTCTAATGGCTGAGGAGTGAATTCCATTATTTATGGTCTGATTTCTTTCATTTTTGGTGTACGTTAAGAAGCATCTTTCCATCATACATTGTCCAAGTTTTAATAAGATAGCCCAACAAACAAACGAGACCCAAATCCCTAGATCAAGAGTAAGAGCCCCTCACCAGCATCAAGGAACATCCCTTGAGGCCCGCTCGCTTATGGAAATTTCGCTTGCGTATGGAAGCAAAAAATCCACCAAGCGACTGCTCGTATTTGGAAAAACTCGCAAGTGGAGGTTCCACTGTATTTCACTTTAGGATTATAACTGCAACTGATTTCAAATTGTCACACAGCCTCTCCTCATTTAGCGACGTACTCATTTACCAACAACTCGGACTTATGATGGGCTCTCTGACCAATAAGCATACCTAAATAATGTATACGAGAGCCGATTTCCTCTATTCTGTTTATTACAATATACAGTACACTACTGTATAAATATTTAAAAATATGCTAAAAATGTTATAAATGGTGCAAAGGTGACATCAAAACAATATCAAAGATGGCTGACACAAACCCACTACCATTATAGTATGCTACTTGTTTAGTAGTCAAATCTGTTTACAGACGTAGTCATAGGAGCTGAACTCCGTCGTTAAGTGAGGAGAGGCTGTAATAGATTGCCAATACAAATGCTCATAACTATTTTTCACTAATATCTATTTCCTGAATAGCTAATTCAATCACTGATCCTAATTTTAACTTTTAGCAGAAATTAGTTGGCCACTCCAACAATAACCAGGAAAACTGATAAGTCAACTCTTTTTCTTAAGGGTAGAGTTGATACCTCAGAAAATTAAGAGGATGCCATATTCCTCATTAACCTACATCTGGGGTTATAGTTACATTCAAATTTTTTTTTTAATACACTGGCCGTCCATTTCCCACTGAGGCAGAGTGACCTGAAAAAGAAGAAACACTTTCAAAGTTTTTCTTCTTTTTACATTTAGTAATTTATACAGAAGGGGTTACTAACCCCTTGCTCCCAGCATTTTAGTCGTCTCTTATGACACGCATGGCGTACAGAGGTAGAATTCTTTTCCATTTCCCCAAATAGCTACTTAAAACTGAACAGAAACTACCATTGCCACCCTATTCATACAGATAATCCAAGGTACATGAGTGACGACAACCTTCAGTGTTGTCCCTTGGTCTATTTGGTAAGCCCATTCTTTTTTCCTTGAATTGTGTGTTAATCACATCTTATTCCATCCAGCTACTGCAGAACCCTTCCTACAATTTCAACGTTGAACCTAAAAGAATATACCAGTGAGTATATACATATGCTTGCCAAAGGAATGCTTTAATCAATACCTGCACCTTATAGTAAAACACCCACAGTCATTTAATGAAGTTCCAAGAAGCCAAACTTGTCATCAAGATGTCAGATCTAAACGGCAGACAATGTATGTTATCTGCTGCCATTCCAACACCATCATCTAACACAGACAACTTTATAATCTTGAAAAAACAGTCAACAACTTATACAGCACCTGACTCGAATCATAATAAACATACACAAACTGCAAGCATGCACACACTGTACATTTCCTGTTCTCCTTGGTGGGCAAAGTATCTCAATAAATATTCTAATGCCACATATCTCTCGCTTATATGCGTGTCAGTGTTCAACGCTGTTTTTAACTTTATAGTCCATGACTGGACTTTAGAGACAATTGCCAAATATAATAGTGCAGGCACCAAGATTAATGCTTTACATATGTCCTGACAAATTAACTTAGCACAATCTTGAGTTATAACCTTGTTAATTACAGTAACCATGGAACTAAGCTAATAGTCAGCTCTACTGCCAAGGTACAGAGGAGGTAACACTGCCTAACAGAATCTCCTGCTCCCTAATGATATTCACAGTTTACTTGCAGGTTTCTAACTGCACTTACCCCACAGACAAAACTAGATATGTCCATTGCAACTGCCATGTACAGTTCTATATTGACAGCACGCTGGAGTAACAAGGCTCCATCAGTCTACAGCTGCAGCCTCAGCATCAGCTGCTATTTTCGTGTAACAGTATGTTTTTCAAGCAGTTAGATACTAGTTTCAGAAATGCCGATATATGTTTCAAATGATGTAAATTAAGAAATTTAAGATAAATACTTTAATCATCACATTCATGGAGGAGCACTAAATCAGCACCTGGGAAATGGGAGGCAATCAAATTTCATCCAAAGATAGGTGTCCCATGGCATGATAGGCAACTCTTTTGCCTCGCACACTGAGTGTCCATGGTTCAATTCCTGGCCAGGTGGAAACATTGGGTGTGTTTTCTTACACCTTCTGTCCCCATTCACCTAGCAAGCAAGTAGCTGCCTGGGTGTTAGGTGACTGGTGTGGGTTGCATCCTGGGGACAAGATTGAAAGATCCCAATCAAAATAAGACAAGAGTCCTCGATGATGCACTTTCTTCAGTTATCCTGGGTAGCTAACCCTCTGGGGTTAAAAACCACAACAAAATCTTATTTTATAGGGAAGGTAACTCCAACTCCCTGGATTAAGAGCTCCACCAGCATCCTTGAAGGGTTGATTTTACATAGCCATTAATAACAGATTCCCATCCTTTTTGTTTTCAGTACTGTACTTAGCAAAATTATCAGCTAGTTTTGAATTCTAAAATTTACAATACCTGAACAGTATATAATTAGTAGTACCTGATAAAACAGTATTCTTTAAACTGAAATTTCAACTTGTTTCCCTAGCAACAATTCAAGCTTTTTCTTGACGGAGTGCCAGCAGACCACAAGGATCCCAATGGAAATCAAGTCAATGACTTTTTTTGGGTTATACTAAGCAGTTTACACTGTACGATAATACTTGTGTATACCTGTACCTAAATAAACTTACTAATTTACCCTTCTTTCCATTATTTCTATTAATGTACAATCTAAACCCAAAACTGTGGCACTCGGAAGGCACATCCTGACTAGCACTTTGACTCCATTACAAAATGCTCATAGGAAAGTTTTCATACCTGTGTAGTTTCATCTTCCAAAATCAGGTTTCTCCCTTTCCCCACAAAACAAGTTTCTAAATAATACATGCTAGTGTTTACAAATATACTTGAGAATACAACAAGAGACCAGTGCCTTATTTGGCATCAAGCAAAGTCACACTTTTTAAATACAGGTACAACATCGATTCCCTGGACACTGATGGTTCAGAACCCAACAAATATATGAGCAGGAACTTGAAATTCCTGTGGCAGTGTATTTACCGCCAAACTGGACATCGCTTATCCAACCCCAAGACCAAGGAGTACTGCGCTCTCTAAAGGTGGAAAAAGCAGCGATCCGGAAAGGCTTTGGAACCAAAGGTCCGGAAAATCGATATTGTACCTGTACCTGCATTGGCAAGTTATCCAGGCAACAGGTTCAATGACTTGTTAAAATACCGTGGACATTTATAATCTGCGCAGGTTACATTACTGAAAACTGCACTACCAATGATTTCCATAACTTATGGACTAAAAACATATGGAAAAAAATAGTGTCATGTTCCTCAAACTTCAAAGAAACCAAAATAAACTTAGTACAATAATTTTTCAAGAAAACAATACTTCTGTCTACCTAATTTTGTCAAGGATGCTCTGTGAAATATCTGAACTCTAATGAGATTCTGACAGTTAAAAGAGTACATGTAGCTGTAAAATGGTTACATTAATTGTACTGTACAGTATATGTTACTTTCTATCAAGTTGGACTGGTGATGCTTAACATCCTAGAGTGGAGGGTGGCTGTGGCCCTACTGGGCCTGGGGCTGATGGCTGGGGTTGGTGGTGTAATGATGAAGGTTGGACATCTTGTGATGTTAATGCAGCTTCATTAACAGATTGTTGCAGTGGAGTGCTCAGGTATTTTGTCATACACCACTGGTTTGTTTTAGCTTGCAGTTTTATATACAGTCCATTTTGTATTCTAAACTGGTTAAAACATTCAGAACTAAATGTGTGCCTGTTTTTGGGCTATCCCTCCTCCTCACATACTGTTGTATAGTATGATCAGGCTTCTTCCTAATAATGTCATCATCAAATGAAACACCTTTCTTTGTTTTCCAATCAAAACATTTTTTTACCTTTTCTGTTTTATTTAGTTGTAATTGTCGTGGGGGTTCCAAGGAGATATAGGTGAAAGAATACACATGTAGTGTACGTTCTAAGGAGGCAGAAAAGCCCAGGTCTGCCTGTCGAGTCTATGCCTAGGGTGGAAGTGAGGAGGTGGTTTGCGGTGTGATTTGTGACGTCTTAAGAATCTCAAGCACAACCATTTTTTTTCAAAATAGACACAGTTTCACACTTATTTTTGCCCTTGCTTCACTAGTATCACTTGCACTTTGTTTGGATGCCATGATAAATATCCAGAGATGAGATGGGGTGATGAAAGGAAGAAAGAACCGAATGACGAGCACTGAGTGAAAATCCTACAGTACATACATATCCAGAAACACTGACCAACGTGGGAAGCTGTTTGTTTACACACATACATCGTCCCTCACACCCTCCCCTGCACTGCTTAAACAATGGAGGTACCCAATGTGTAATGATGACTCTCTTGCCTGTGCTCCTTAATCCTTAATGAAAATGTGCACCACCAGTGGAAATGATTTCTGCTCCAGCATGCTTTAATGGAAATGGTGCACTTCTGTTGGAAATGAAAATCTAATTTAAACTGCATAATACTGAGCGTGAGGAATGACTGACAATTTTTTTTTACCATATAACCAAATATATCCCGGTGATATCCAACAATTTAGAGTTAGGCTAGATTAAGTTTGATTATTTTAGATAAGTTCATGCTGATGAATTCATTAAATTTATAATTACATAGCAACAAATTTTGAGAGTAGAAAAATATCCGAGATTCCTCAACCAACACCATGGAAATGTTGGCAAGATCATCTGTACATACTCCATTTGCAGATGAAATAAACAAGCACCATTTGTAATATTTTTCATAGAAGTTTTACAGATTGCTTTTAAAATCATATGTATAGTACTAATCTCATAATTATTATAAGAACATGTATGAAGGAGCACTGCACCAGGTCTACTGACCCATGATAGGCAAGTCCAACTCACACCCACCCATGTACTTTTCTAACAGTTACCCAAGGTGTTTGTATCAACGATGCTAATCACGAGTTTGTTCCACTCATTCACAACTCTCTTACCAAACCAATGCTTTCCCATATCCTTTCTGAATCTAAATTTTCCCAACCTGAACCCACTGCTGCAAGTCCCGCCTTGGTTAGATATTTTTAACACGTTATTTACCCAAATACCTGGGCATGATAGTGGCTATCTTTGTACTTAGCAAATCAAAATTGTGATTACACATTGTAACCTTTACAAAGAAATTAACTTTACTTTACCCTTTTGTGTGTCTTCCATTTATGCACCTCAATCATTTCCCCCCCCCCTAATTAAATGCATTTCCAAAGAACAGATTCAGTAATCTTAGTCTATCCTTGCAGGAAAGATTTCTGGTACACGGGATCACCTCGTCATCCTTCTCTCTGTTATCAACACATTTTTGTCTATTCTGTAATATAGAGACCACAACTGCACAGCACAGTCTAAATGAGACCTTACCAAGGCTATATAAAGTTGAAGTATAATCTGAGGATGCCTAGCATTAATACTTCTAGATTTGAAGCCAAGAATTACATTAGCTTTATTGTAAATACGTATGCACTGTCCTCTTGGCTTTTGATTACCATAAAGCAAAACTTCTAAACCTTTTTTGGTTCAGTGACCGAGATCTACTTTATTCTGTTTATAAGTGCCATGGTTATTTTTTTTTCAAAGCTTGCTATACTAAACTGTATGTCACTTCTTCAACCACTGCATCAACCTATCCAACTCTTCATTTAGCGCTCTAGTATCTTCATCAGAATTAATGACAAACTAGGTGGTACAGACAAAATGGTAGTAAATGAAGTTTTAACCAGCAAGTAGTTTAAAAAAGCCAAATATATGAATGACACAACAAGACTAAGCCTCTTAAGTGCAGACCATCTTTAAACATTTTCAATGATTATAATTATCATTATTTATTACATTTATCTGGGGGAGCACTAAACCCATATGGATATTACATCACCTGGGATACGGAAACACTCAGACTCAAACTAAGGGAGACAATGTACAATTCTTTGTTCCAATTCCTTGGATCATAAGTCCCTCACTAACACCAGCTACTTTAAAGTAGCCTTACTGAAGTAAAGTTACTTTAAAGTAGCCTTACTGAAGTAAAGCTACTTTAAAGTAGCTTTACTGAAGTAAAGCTACTTTAAAGTAGCTTTACTGAAGTAAAGCTACTTTAAAGTAGCTTTACTGAAGTAAAGTTACTTTAAAGTAGCTGAAACTTACACTGAGCTTATCTTAGTGGTAAATGTTAAACTATTTCTAAAAAGATATTAAAAGGACTCAATGGTAATAAGTTGCTTTAACTGACTTTGTTGGGTTATCCAAGGTTAATTTGCACACGTTACTATGTATGATCATTGTAGTCACCAAAATTTGTAAATAACAATGGTTATAAATGACCATAATTTTTAAAGGGGTGGACCGGTAAGCCAGCGGAAGGCCTCGGTCAGATGACCAAAAGCTCCAAAGGCGGGTCATCATCTGACTAAGACCCGCGTCAGGAAACATTTGTCTTGTTTCCTGACGAACCTTACCTAACCTAACCTAACCAAAATTTGTATAAGTAACTGTACTTATGTGTACCTGTACCTAAATACTTGCAATTCACAAATAATTAAGGAATAGCTGACATTATTAACATACTTTATAGGAAACAAAGTTAGACAACAAACATTGTGACAGATTACACAGGAATTAGACTGACTTTATCTGAGATCTCCAGTCACATATTATAAGCCTAGAAAGGTGATAAATTAAGATATAAGCCAAAATAAGCCTACTGAGTCAAGTATTATGATTGAGATTACATAAAAGAGTTGAGTCAAACTCACCTAATCTGAGCTCACCAGTTAAATAAGTTTATTTGGCTACAGCTCACCAGTTAAATAAGTTTATTTGGCTACAGCTCACCAGTTAAATAAGTTTATTTGGCTACAGGTACTCATAAGTACAATTCTCATACAAAGTTTAACATGTGTAAATTATCAAGGATAATCCATAAAAGTCAAAGTGACTTATTGCCATTGTAAGCCTAGAGGTGATAAATTACCAGAATATGAGGCGAGATAATTGTAACGAGACATACAAGTTATTTAGTCGAGTTATTGTATAACCTGAACTTTGTCAAGTATAACAGGCCTAGAGGTGATAAATTATATGCTGAGTGAGGATAAATTACAAGGATATGAGGATAAATTACAAGGATATGAGGATAAATTACAAGGATATGAGGATAAATTACAAGGATATGAGGATAAATTACAAGGATATGAGGATAAATTACAAGGATATGAGGATAAATTACAAGGATATGAGGATAAATTACAAGGATATGAGGATAAATTAAAAGGATGTGAGGATAAATTACGAGGATACAAGGATAAATTACGAGGATACAAGGATAAATTACGAGGATACAAGGATAAATTACGAGGATACAAGGATAAATTACGAGGATATAAGGATAAATTACGAGGATACAAGGATAAATTACGAGGATATAAGGATAAATTACGAGGATACAAGGATAAATTACGAGGATACAAGGATAAATTACGAGGATACAAGGATAAATTACGAGGATACAAGGATAAATTACGAGGATACAAGGATAAATTACGAGGATACAAGGATAAATTACGAGGATACAAGGATAAATTACGAGGATACAAGGATAAATTACGGATACAAGGATAAATTACGAGGATACAAGGATAAATTACGAGGATATAAGGATAAATCAGAAGGATAAGAGGTAAGATAAGGGTGGAGAGAGAAAAGTTACATAAGTATAAATTACTGACCTAATCTGAGTTCACCAAAGTTGCCACAACCAATTTTCTTGCCAACTCTGAAGTTTGGACCAACAAATAGTTCTAGAGAGTTAGAGGAGGAGGAGGTTCTTGATCCAGGCTGCATGGTGGTGGTGGCCGTCCTGTTAGCAGTACTGGCTCTTGATACTCTCCTGGAGGCTGGCTCCTGGTCCTCCTTACCCCCTCCACCACCACCACCACGCTCCCTCCTCTCCCCCTTCTGCATGTCTGCTCACCAGCAGCAGCAGCAGCTTCCAGCAGACACAAGACTCACCACCATATACCTGTGTGTCTGCCAGGCCGCCCCTACCACCACCCTCACTTCATCTCTTCTCCATCTTATTTCCTCGATATACGCACCATTTTCCACGCTCTCTGCCCACCACGACGCACACACCGCACTGGGGGACACACCAATTTTATTCACAAGGGGGTTAAGTGGTTTAATATAGGTTAAATATGAGTAAGATGAGAGAGAGGAGTCACCGCGAGCTGTGAGCTCTGCTAAATCTTTTTAACGCGGATCGATACACTCGAACTTGTACCTCACTCAAATTAACATCCAAAATTAAATTAAACTCCATTATTAAATTATTATTACCATCTTAAACCCTAGTATAATTAATTTAACGCATTTCTCTATCTCTCTTATTTAAAATAATTCATTGTATATTTTATAATACTGATATCAAGTTGACATTATGATTCTGACAAACATTTGACCACCTGATTCAACCAAAATAAATACAAATAATGTTTGTTATGTTAAGTGTATGTTAGTGTGTTATATGTTGTCTTGTATTGTTTTATGTTGTTCAATTTAAAAGTGGAAATAAAGAGAGGAAGTGAGAGAATGTGTACAGTGTAGTGTTGGGTACTATGTCGTCTGGCGGAGGAGGGGAAGTACTGCGGCTGCTGCTAGCGGTGCTGCTGCTGCTGTTGGCGGTGCTGCTAGCGGTGGTGGTGCTGCTTGTGGCGGTGCTGATGCTAACAGTGCTGATGCTGCTGCTAGCGGTGCTGATGCTAACAGTGCTGATGCTGCTGCTAGCGGTGCTGATGCTAACAGTGCTGCTGCTAGCGGTGCTGATGCTAACAGTGCTGCTGCTAGCGGTGCTGATGCTAACAGTGCTGCTGCTAGCGGTGCTGATGCTAACAGTGCTGCTGCTAGCGGTGCTGATGCTAACAGTGCTGCTGCTAGCGGTGCTGATGCTAACAGTGCTGCTGCTAGCGGTGCTGATGCTAACAGTGCTGCTGCTAGCGGTGCTGATGCTAACAGTGCTGCTGCTAGCGGTGCTGATGCTAACAGTGCTGCTGCTAGCGGTGCTGATGCTAACAGTGCTGCTGCTAGCGGTGCTGATGCTAACAGTGCTGCTGCTAGCGGTGCTGATGCTAACAGTGCTGCTGCTAGCGGTGCTGATGCTAACAGTGCTGCTGCTAGCGGTGCTGATGCTAACAGTGCTGCTGCTAGCGGTGCTGATGCTAACAGTGCTGCTGCTAGCGGTGCTGCTGCTGCTGTTGGCGGTGCTGCTGCTGCTAGCGGTGCTGATGCTGCTTGTGGCGGTGCTGATGCTGCTGCTAGCGGTGCTGATGCTAACAGTGCTGATGCTGCTACTAGCGGTGCTGATGCTAACAGTGCTGATGCTGCTGCTAGCGGTGCTGATGCTAACAGTGCTGATGCTGCTGCTAGCGGTGCTGATGCTGCTGTTGGCGGTGCTGCTGCTGCTAGCGGTGCTGATGCTGCTTGTGGCGGTGCTGCTACTAGCG
Organism: Cherax quadricarinatus; assembly: GCF_038502225.1. NCBI lineage: Eukaryota > Metazoa > Arthropoda > Malacostraca > Decapoda > Parastacidae > Cherax > Cherax quadricarinatus. Next base: position 13,654,176 of record NC_091372.1, on the reverse strand, counting down.
GTGCTGCTGCTGTTGGCGGTGCTGCTGCTGCTAGCAGTGGTGGTGCTGCTTGTGGCAGTGCTGCTGCTAGCGGTGCTGTTGGTGTTGCTGCTGCTGCTAGCGGTGGTGCTGCTGCTTGTGGCGGTGCTGATGCTAACAGTGCTGATGCTGCTAGCGGTGCTGATGCTGCTGTTGGCGGTGCTGTTGCTGCTAGCGGTGCTGATGCTGCTTGTGGCATTGCTGATGCTGCTGCTAGCGGTGCTGATGCTAACAGTGCTGATGCTGCTACTAGCGGTGCTGATGCTAACAGTGCTGATGCTGCTGCTAGCAGTGCTGATGCTAACAGTGCTGATGGATCCCAGGTTACAACCTATACAGATGTGACAGAGTGAACAGGCAAAAGGGGGGGGGGTTGGCCTGTACATTGCAGAGTCACTTGTTTGCACAGAACTGCTAAATGCCTCAAATGATGTAGTGGAAGTTTTAGCAGTAAAGGTCGAGAACCAAAACCTAGTCATTGTGATAGTCTACAAGCCTCCGGATGCAACATCCCAGCAATTCCAGGAACAGCTGTTAAAAATTGACCACTGGAAAACCTTCCAGCTCCTGCACCCAACATCTTGCTCCTGGGGGATTTCAACTTAAGGCACCTAAAATGGAGGAATATAGCAAATAATATTGTTGCAGTAATAACACCAGGAGGCAGCTCTGATGAAAACTCACACTCACGCGAGCTTTTAAATCTCTGCACAAAATTCAATTTAAACCAGCAAATAATAGAGCCTACTAGACTGGAGAATACACTAGACCTCATCTTCACTAACAATGATGATCTGATAAGAAATATCACCATATCAAAAACAATATACTCAGATCACAACATAATTGAGGTTCAGTCATGTATGCGCGGAGCCCCAGACCGACATAATGAGATTAGTCACGAGGGAGCATTCACCAAATTCAACTTCAATAACAAAAACATAAAGTGGGACCAAGTAAACCAAGTCCTAACCGATATAAGCTGGGAAGATATACTAAGCAACACAGACCCCAACTTATGCCTAGAACAGATTAACTCGGTGGCACTCGATGTATGCACAAGGCTTATTCCTCTAAGAAAAAGGAGGAGTAGATGTAAAACAGAAAGAGACAGGCGCTCCCTTTACAGGCGACGGAAAAGAATAACAGAGCGGCTAAAAGAGGTCAATATATCTGAAATGCGTAGGGAGACACTGGTCAGAGAAATAGCAAGCATCGAACTTAAGCTAAAAGAATCCTTTAGGAGTCAGGAATCGCGGGAAGAACTAAAAGCCATAAATGAAATCGAAAGAAACCCAAAGAATTTCGTTTCTTATGCCAAATCAAAGTCGAGAACAACGTCCAGTATTGGGCCCCTACTTAAACAAGATGGGTCCTACACAGATGACAGCAAGGAAATGAGTGAGCTACTCAAGTCCCAATATGACTCAGTTTTTAGCAAGCTGCTAACCAGACTGAGAGTCGAAGATCAAAATGAATTTTTTATGAGAGAGCCACAAAATTTGATTAACACAAGCCTATCCGATGTTATCCTGACGCCAAATGACTTCGAACAGGCGATAAATGACATGCCCATGCACTCTGCCCCAGGGCCAGACTCATGGAACTCTGTGTTCATCAAGAACTGCAAGAAGCCCCTATCACGAGCCTTTTCCATCCTATGGAGAGGGAGCATGGACACGGGGGTCGTCCCACAGTTACTAAAAACAACAGACATAGCCCCACTCCACAAAGGGGGCAGTAAAGCAACAGCAAAGAACTACAGACCAATAGCACTAACATCCCATATCATAAAAATCTTTGAAAGGGTCCTAAGAAGCAAGATCACCACGCATCTAGAAACCCATCAGTTACACAACCCAGGGCAACATGGGTTTAGAACAGGTCGCTCCTGTCTGTCTCAACTATTGGACCACTACGACAAGGTCCTAAATGCACTAGAAGACAAAAAGAATGCAGATGTAATATATACAGACTTTGCAAAAGCCTTCGACAAGTGTGACCATGGCGTAATAGCGCACAAAATGCGTGCTAAAGGAATAACAGGAAAAGTCGGTCGATGGATCTATAATTTCCTCACTAACAGAACACAGAGAGTAGTCGTCAAGAGAGTAAAGTCCGAGGCAGCTACGGTGAAAAGCTCTGTTCCACAAGGCACAGTACTCGCTCCCATCTTGTTCCTCATCCTTATATCCGACATAGACAAGGATGTCAGCCACAGCACCGTGTCTTCCTTTGCAGATGACACCCGAATCTGCATGACAGTGTCTTCCATTGCAGACACTGCAAAGCTCCAGGCAGACATCAACCAAATCTTTCAGTGGGCTGCAGAAAACAATATGAAGTTCAACGATGAGAAATTTCAATTACTCAGATATGGTAAACATGAGGAAATTAAATCTTCATCAGAGTACAAAACAAATTCTGGCCACAAACTGGAGCGAAACACCAACGTCAAAGACCTGGGAGTGATCATGTCGGAGGATCTCACCTTCAAGGACCATAACATTGTATCAATCGCATCTGCTAGAAAAATGACAGGATGGATAATGAGAACCTTCAAAACTAGGGAGGCCAAGCCCATGATGACACTCTTCAGGTCACTTGTTCTATCTAGGCTGGAATATTGCTGCACACTAACAGCACCTTTCAAGGCAGGTGAAATTGCCGACCTAGAAAATGTACAGAGAACTTTCACGGCGCGCATAACGGAGATAAAACACCTCAATTATTGGGAGCGCTTGAGGTTCCTAAACCTGTATTCCCTGGAACGCAGGAGGGAGAGATACATGATTATATACACCTGGAAAATCCTAGAGGGACTAGTACCGAACTTGCACACGAAAATCACTCATTACGAAAGCAAAAGACTTGGCAGACGATGCACCATCCCCCCAATGAAAAGCAGGGGTGTCACTAGCACGTTAAGAGACCATACAATAAGTGTCAGGGGCCCGAGACTGTTCAACTGCCTCCCAGCACACATAAGGGGGATTACCAACAGACCCCTGGCAGTCTTCAAGCTGGCACTGGACAAGCACCTAATGTCAGTTCCGGATCAGCCGGGCTGTGGCTCGTATGTTGGTTTGCGTGCAGCCAGCAGCAACAGCCTGGTTGATCAGGCTCTGATCCACCAGGAGGCCTGGTCTCAGACCGGGCCGCGGGGGCGTTGACCCCCGGAACTCTCTCCAGGTAAACTCCAGATGCTGCTGCTAGCGGTGCTGATGCTGCTGTTGGCGGTGCTGCTGCTGCTAGCGGTGCTGATGCTGCTTGTGGCGGTGCTGCTACTAGCGGTGCTGCTGCTGTTGGCGGTGCTGCTGCTGCTAGCAGTGGTGGTGCTGCTTGTGGCGGTGCTGCTGCTAGCGGTGCTGTTGGTGTTGCTGCTGCTGCTAGCGGTGGTGGTGCTGCTTGTGGCGGTGCTGATGCTAACAGTGCTGATGCTAACAGTGCTGATGCTGCTAGCGGTGCTGATGCTGCTGTTGGCGGTGCTGTTGCTGCTAGCGGTGCTGATGCTGCTTGTGGCGGTGCTGCTGCTAGCGGTGCTGCTGCTGCTAGCGGTGGTGGTGTTGCTTGTGGCGGTGCTGATGCTAACAGTGCTGCTGCTAGCGGTGCTGATGCTGCTTGTGGCGGTGCTGCTGCTGCTTGTGGCGGTGCTGATGCTAACAGTGCTGATGCTGCTGCTAGCGGTGCTGATGCTGTTGGCGGTGCTGCTGCTGCTAGCGGTGCTGATGCTGCTTGTGGCGGTGCTGATGCTGCTGTTGGCGGTGCTGCTGCTGCTAGCGGTGCTGATGCTGCTTGTGGCGGTGCTGCTGCTAGCGGTGCTGATGCTGCTGTTGGCGGTGCTGCTTCTAGCGGTGGTGGTGCTGCTGTTGGCGGTGCTGCTTCTGCTAGCGGTGTTGATGCTGCTTGTGGCGGTGCTGCTGCTAGCGGTGCTGATGCTGCTGTTGGCTGTGCTGCTTCTGCTAGCGGTGGTGGTGCTGCTGTTGGCGGTGCTGCTTCTGCTAGTGGTGTTGATGCTGCAAGCGGTGGTGGTGGTGCTGCTGTTGGCGGTGCTGCTGCTGCTAGAGGTGCTGATGCTGCTTGTGGCGGTGCTGCTACTAGCGGTGCTGCTGCTGTTGGCGGTGCTGCTGCTGCTAGCAGTGGTGGTGCTGCTTGTGGCGGTGCTGCTGCTAGCGGTGCTGATGCTGCTAGCAGTGCTGATGCTGCTGTTGGCGGTGCTGTTGCTGCTAGCGGTGCTGATGCTGCTTGTGGCGGTGCTGCTGCTAGCGGTGCTGCTGCTGCTAGCGGTGGTGGTGCTGCTTGTGGCGGTGCTGATGCGAACAGTGCTGCTGCTAGCGGTGCTGATGCTGCTGTTGGCGGTGCTGCTGCTGCTAGCGGTGCTGATGCTGCTTGTGGCGGTGCTGCTACTAGCGGTGCTGCTGCTGTTGGCGGTGCTGCTGCTGCTAGCAGTGGTGGTGCTGCTTGTGGCGGTGCTGCTGCTAGCGGTGCTGTTGGTGTTGCTGCTGCTGCTAGCGGTGGTGGTGCTGCTTGTGGCGGTGCTGATGCTAACAATGCTGATGCTGCTGTTGGCGGTGCTGTTGCTGCTAGTGGTGCTGATGCTGCTTGTGGCGGTGCTGCTGCTAGCGGTGCTGCTGCTGCTTGTGGCAGTGCTGATGCTAACAGTGCTGATGCTGCTGCTAGCGGTGCTGATGCTGTTGGCGGTGCTGCTGCTGCTAGCAGTGGTGGTGCTGCTTGTGGCGGTGCTGCTGCTAGCGGTGCTGATGCTGCTAGCAGTGCTGATGCTGCTGTTGGCGGTGCTGCTGCTAGCGGTGCTGATGCTGCTGTTGGCGGTGCTGCTTCTAGCGGTGGTGGTGCTGCTGTTGGCGGTGCTGCTTCTGCTAGCGGTGTTGATGCTGCTTGTGGCGGTGCTGCTGCTAGCGGTGCTGATGCTGCTGTTGGCTGTGCTGCTGCTAGCGGTGGTGGTGCTGCTGTTGGCGGTGCTGCTTCTGCTAGCGGTGTTGATGCTGCAAGCGGTGGTGGTGGTGCTGCTGTTGGCGGTGCTGCTGCTGCTAGAGGTGCTGATGCTGCTGCTAGCGGTGCTGATGCTAGCGGTGATGCTGCTGGTGCTGTTGGCGGTGCTGCTTCTAGTGGTAAGATAAGATAAGATTTCGTTCGGATTTTTAACCCAGGAGGGTTAGCCATCCAGGATAACCCAAGACAGTCAGTGCGTCATCGAGGACTGTCTAACTTATTTCCATTGGGGTCCTTAACCTTGTCCCCCAGGATGCCACCCACACCAGTCGACTAACACCCAGGTACCTATTTGCTGCTAGGTGAACAGGACAACAGGTGTAAGGAAACGTGTCGAAATGTTTCCACCCGCCGGGAATCGAACCCGGGCCCTCCGTGTGTGAAGCGGGAGCTTTAGCCACCAGGCCACCGGTGCTGCTGTTGTTGGTGGCGGTGCTGCTGTTGGTGGCAGTGCTGCTGCTGTTGGCGGTACTGTTGTTGGCGGCGGTGCTGCTGTTCTTGGCGGTGCTGCTGCTGGCAGTGCTGTTGTTGGTGGCTGTGCTGTTGCTGTTGGCGGTGCTGCTGTTGTTGGCGGTGTTGTTGGCAGTGTCGCTGCTGTTGGCAGCGGTGCTGCTGCTGTTGTTGCTGGCAGTGCTGCTGTTGTTAGTGGCGATGCTGCTGTTGTTGGCGGTGCCGCTGCTGTTGGCGGCGGTGCTGCTGTTGGCGGTGCTGCTAGTGTTGGTGGCGGTGCTGCTGTTGGTGGCGATGCTGCTGTTGTTGGTGTTGATACTGTTGGCGGTTCTGCAGTTGGTGAGGGTGCTGTTGGTGGTGCTACTGGCGGTGCCGGTGCTACTGGCGGCGGCGGTGCCTGTGCTGCTGGTACTGCTGGCGGCGCCTGTACTGCTTACGATGCTGATGCTGACTGTTCTGCTTCTGGTGCTGACGGCGGTGCTGCTGCTGACGGTGCTGATGCTGGCAGTGCTGGTATAAGTTTATCCAGGTTATACACACAGTTACATAGACTATCATACACAGTAACATATCAATAACAACACTGCGCTAGCCAAGGATTCGAACCCATGTTGTACTGGCCTGCCTCATGGTAAGCGAGAACCACATAACGCTTTAAACCACAGGACCACCCAACCCTACAAGAATGGCGTAGCCAGCACAGTGCTAGCTGTTGGGCCGCCATCCGAGGACATACGGAGGTGTGGGAGCTTCTAAGCTAATTTCATTCTCATCCCTGTTTGGTGTACTAGCCTCACCAGCAGTATTTATATATTATTGTAACCTCGAACGAGTGGTATTGATCAATAACAACACTGCATTGTTGTTATTGATCAATACCACTCGTTCGTGGTTACAATATAACAGTAACATATGTGTATAGAACCTGGGATAACCCAAAAAAGTCAGTAACTTATTTCCGTTGGAGTCCTTTTAATACCTTATTATTATACTATAAAGGCAATAATATCTTATTATTATACTATAAAGGAGATATATCAGGAATAAGGTAAATGAGTTATTTATATTTACAAGTGTGTTAGTTAAAACAAAAAATAAAAAATCATTCTCCTCCCTTACACACATAAGGGGGATTACCAACAGACCCCTGGCAGTCTTCAAGCTGGCACTGGACAAGCACCTAAAGTCAGTTCCTGATCAGCCGGGCTGTGGCTCGTACGTTGGTTTGCGTGCAGCCAGCAGCAACAGCCTGGTTGATCAGGCGCTGATCCACCAGGAGGCCTGGTCACAGACCGGGCCGCGGGGGCGTTGACCCCCGAAACTCTCTCCAGGTAAACTCCAGGTTACTGTCACTAGATTCATTAGGTACCTTTTTACTCTCTTGAACTGGTTCATGCTGTGACTGGCTTTAACATGCCCTTCAAGGAAGGTTCCTTGATGCTAGTGAGGGGCTCTTGATCTAGGGTATTGGATATGTGCTCCAGTTCCCTGAATTAAACCTGAATACCTTCCATTCCCCCCACAGGCTCTGTATAACCCTACGGCAGGCAGTCTGTTCCATTCCTTTATTGCTGTACAATGAAAGGTGTTTGAAGCCTGGCCACTGACTGTGGCTGCTACAAAGTTGTGCTCTCTCCCCCTAGTACAATGATTGCTTTGGTTCCCAACCTTGACAAAACTGACAGCAAGATATTCTGGACACTGTGAGAAATTTTATAAACTTGATTTAATTTCAGTTGTTTTACTCTGTCTTCAATATTTAGCATATCCAGTTGTTGTAATTCATCCTGGCCTACATGTTCTCTTGGTCCCAGGTCCAGGATGTATATTACCATTTTGTTCTGGGTGATTTGCAGTTTATCTTTCAGTTTTTTTGTCAAGGCAGAGTACCATGAAGAGCAAGCGTAATCCATATGACATTGTATAAGGGCTAGACATAGGGTCCTGCGAGCCTCAGTAGGTAGACACTGTGCTTGTCTGTAGAGGAACCTCAGTCTGGCATTCGCTTTTGTTTTACTACACTGTTCCTGATCAGTTCTCCTGACATGTATATGTTTCGTACCAAAGAGAATGGCTTCAGTTTTCCCGAGGTAAAGATAGTTTGTTGTCTATTAACCATTTGCTGCCGGACTCCAGTTCCTGTGTTAATACATTTGCTATATCTTGTGGGTCTTTACCTGACACTAACAGAGCACTGTCATCTGCATACAGTAGGAGTTTGCACTTGACACTGATGGGCATGTCATTGACATAACATAAGAATAATAAGGGACCCAGAATACTACCTTGGGAAACTCCACATGTTATCGGCAGGGGTTCTGATTCTGTTTAGTCGATTTTGGCAATTTGTCTCCTGTTGCTAAGGTAGGACTTAAACCAGTCTACAGAGCCTGTGCCGATAGCTTGAAGTTTCTTACATAATATAATGTGGTTGACATTGTCGAAGGCCTTTTGCAAGTCTAAGGTTACCATTCCTGAGGTCCCCTATCGATACTCCAGTTCTCATGTAATCCATCAGATTAATTAAGGAGGTGTCGGTTGAGTAAGATCTAAAGCCTGATTAGTAACTATGGAGAATGTTGTAGTCATTAAAATACTTAACTACTTGACAGTACACCACCCTCTCTAGAATTTTTGATTACACTTAGTATACTAACAGGTCTATAGTTACTGACATCAGACCTACTATTTTTCTTGAAGATGGGAGTAATTCTGGCCTCCTTGAACCCCTCCGGTACAGTAATAATGGTGATGGACAAATTTATTATGTGAACAATGGGGATTGTCAATTCAGAGGCACCATCTTTTAGGAACTTAGATGAGATGTTAACTGGGCCGGTGCTCGTATTTGGGTTTAACCTGCTTAGTTCTTTTTGCACGAAGTCATGAGATACACTTACTAGTTGACAACTGTTAGTATAATATGTTTTAAACTTATCAGTCTGTGCTAAAGGTAGTTTACTTACCCATGCTGCTGCTGGCGGTGATGGTGTTGCTGCTGGCAGTGGTGCTTCAAATAATAATACTGCGACTAGCCGGGGATCGAACCCGAGATATTTCTCCAGCCTCCTGGAACACTAGGTAAATTTCTTGAGAGGCTGGGTAAATATCTTGGGTTTGATTCCCAACTAGTCTCAGTACTATTGACTTTAAAACCACTCGTTTCGTGGATGCATTAATATGTGTACTGCTCGTGAGACTTATCCAAACGGGAGTAGAATGAAATAAGTTCCTGCAATTATCCTCGGCCACAAATGTGCTGGCGTCAGGAGTTGCATTTCTAGTGTACTAACTGGGTACCTGACGTTTGTAGCATGATGGATGTGGCATGTGAAGAGGACCTTCCATTTATTCAATGTATGTCACACTAGCATATAGGCATTCTCTCCCGATCAGCGAACCAGTAATTAAGAGTATAGCAGTCAGGGGCCACACTGCTATGCTAACCGCTTGGTTCAATCCAGCCACCCTCATGGTTTAGCGCTTTGTTTTGATTATAATAATAATCAATCCAGCCAATCACAAGAAAGTCTGCCAATTCTGTAGTGACGTCAGGAGATTCGTTTAGTTTAAGTTAGTTTAATATGTTTATTATGCACCCCATACCCATCCTGTGGTGGGTAGTCAAAAGATTACAGAGGTACATAATGGGTCCAGGGACTGGACTCCAAAGTTTTGATAGCAAAGCAAGTTACAAAGGGGACACGCAGAGCAGAAATGTCAGATTTACCTCAAAGTCTGGTCAAAGATGGTTCAACCGTGTTTCTTGCTTACAAATTACCTTACTATACATATTCACTGAGTATATTGTACAATGACTGCATATATCTTTTGCTGAAGCAAAACATGTTTAAGAAGTTATTCTTTGCTGTCTTTTGCTCGTCCCTGCATTGTTAATTGGTTATTATGCTGACACAGTTACGGACAGGTGCACAGGCCACAAGACTACCTGGAGTTTACCTGGAGAGAGTTCCGGGGGTCAACGCCCCCGTGGCCCGGTCTGTGACCAGGCCTCCTGGTGGATCAGAGCCTGATCAGCCAGGCTGTTACTGCTGTCGGCACGCAATCCAACGTACGAGCCACAGCCCGGCTGGTCAGGTACCGACTTTAGGTACTTGTCCAGTGCCTGCTTGAAGACTGCCAGGGGTCTATTGGTATGTATGTATGCTGGGAGGCAGTTGAACAGTCTCGGGCCCCTGACACTTATTGTATTGTCTCTTAACGTGCTAGTGACACCCCTGCTTTTCATTGGGAGGATGTTGTATCGTCTGCCAAGTCTTTTGCTTTCGTTGTGAGTGATTTTCGTGTGCAAGTTTGGTACTAGTCCCTCTAGGATTTTCCAGGTGTATATAATCATGTATCTCTCCCGCCTGCATTCCAGGGAGTACAGGTTTAGGAACCTCAAGCGCTCCCAGTAATTGAGGTGTTTTATCTCCATTATGCACACCGTGAAGGTTCTCTGTACATTTTCTAGGTCAGCAATTTCACCTGCCTTGAAAGGTGCTGTTAGTGTGCAGCAATATTCCAGCCTAGATAGAACAAGCGACCTGAAGAGTGTCATCATGGGCTTGGCATCCCTAGTTTTGAAGGTTCTCATTATCCATCCTGTCATCCTTCTAGCAGCTGCGATTGATATAATGTTATGGTCCTTGAAGGTGACATCCTTCGACATGATCACTCCCAGGTCTTTGACGTTGTGGTCGGAATTTGTTTTGTATTCTGATGAAGTTTTAATTTCCTCGTGTTTACCATATCGGAGTAATTGAAATTTCTCATCCTTGAACTTCATATTGTTTTCTGCAGCTCATTGAGAGATTTGGTTGATGTCCGCCTGGAGCCTTGCAGTGTCTGCAATGGAAGACACTGTCATGCAGATTCGGGTGTCATCTGCAAAGGAAGACACCGTGCTGTGGCTGACATCCTTGTCTATGTCAGTTATGAGGATGAGAAACAAGATGGGAGCGAGTACTGTGCCTTGTGGAACAGCTTTTCACCGTAGCCGCCTCGGACTTTACTCTGTTGACTACTACTCTTTCAAATTCAAATTCAAATTCAAAGTTTATTCTCTATAAGGATTACAATGCTGAGTTTACAGAATTTGGTTATTGTATTGTTTACATGTAGTAAAATAATAATTACAGAGTGTACCACTAGAACACCTAGCATGGCTAGGCATTTCGGGCAGACTTAAATTAAATCTTAAGTTTAAAATATTACAAAATTATGAGGTAAGTTGGTATTATGGCTAAGTGACTAAATACTAGTTGTGAGTTTAGCAATGTGAATGCTCTTGTTTTGGCACTATACATAGTTTCAGTATTGGAGTATCACAGGCCAACTTATGACTAGTTAAGATTCATTATTTTGAGATTAAGATTGATATTTCTGTTTATGGTCAAATGGGTGAGTGTAAGTGTTAACCACCAGGTGGTATTCGTGTAATTAGTTGACAGGGTGTATCAGGGAGATAAGATGTTTTCTGGTGGTAGTTTTGAAGGTGATGAATGTGTCTGCAGTTTTAGAATTTTCAGGTAGGGTGTTCCAGATTTTAGGGCCTTTGACATACATTGAATTTTTGTAAAGGTTTAGTCGGACACGGGGAATGTCATAGAGATGTTTGTGTCTGGTATTGTGCCTGTGGGTTCTGTCGCAACTATCAAGAAAGCGTTTTAGGTCAAGGTTAATATTGGAATTTAAGGTCCTGTAGATGTAGATTGCACAGTAGTAAGTGTGGATGTACTGAATAGGGAGTAAGTTTAAATCTATGAAGAGTGGGGGGGGGGGTGTTGCCAGGGATGGGATTTAGTGATTATTCTTACTGCGGCTTTTTGTTGGGTTATTATTGGCTTTAGGTGTGTTGCTGCAGTTGAACCCCAAGCACATATAGCATAGGTGAGGTATGGATATATAAGTGAATGGTATAGTGTGAGAAGGGCAGTTTGCGGCACGTAGTATCGTATCTTGGAGAGGATCCCAACCGTTTTGGATACTTTTTTGGTTATGTGTTGGATATGGGTGCTGAAGTTCAGGTTGTTGTCGAGGTATAGGCCTAGGAATTTGCCCTCATTATGCCTGGCAATTAGAGTGTTGTCGATCTTAATGTTAATTTGCGCATCTCCTGCTCTGCCACCAAACATAATGTAGTAGGTTTTGTCAGTGTTAAGCGTAAGTTTATTGGCTGTCATCCAAGTCGATATTTTGATCAGCTCCTCATTAACATGGTGTTGAGGGTGGCAAGATTAGGGTGAGAGATGACATAAGTCGTGTCGTCAGCAAAGAGAATGGGGTTCAGGTGTTGAGATATGTTTGGAAGATCATTGATGTATATGAGGAAGAGCAGGGGACCAAGGACACTTTCCTGCGGAACTCCAGTATCAAGTGGCTGTGTTGTTGATGCTGTGTCTTTAATGGTGACATACTGATACCTATTAGTAAGGTAAGATTTGAAATATGAAAGTGCATGGCCTCTTATACCATAATGGTCAAGTTTGTGGAGTAGGATGCCGTGGTCGACTGTGTCAAAAGCTTTTCTTAGGTCAATAAAAATTCCTAGTGGATATTCCTTATTTTCCAATGCTGTGTAAAGCAGATCTAGCATTTTTATGATTGCATCGTTAGTGCTTTTATTTTTCCTGAATCCAAATTGGCAGGGGTTGAGTATGTTTTGTGCCGTTATAAATGAATATAGTCTCCTGTGCACGAGTTTCTCAAAGATTTTGGATAGCAATGGTAAGTTTGATATTGGCCTATAGTTGTTTAAATCTGTAGGGTCACCACCTTTATGTATTGGTGTAACCCTTGCCGTCTTGAGTAGTTTCGGGAAGGTGCTAGTTTCTAGTGACTTGTTAAAAAGTAATGAGATAGCATGCGAGAGGACATGGGCCGCTCTCTTGTACAATAATGGTGGGACATGAGACAGATTCCCTGAGTTATTTTTAAGTAAATTTTTTTTAGATTTTGTCACCGAAGTGGCTAGTTTATTGTGCACCCCATATCCATCCTGTGGACGGTAGCGCGAGAGCATATGGATACACAAAAGGCCTAGGAACTAGGCCCCAAAATTCAAATTCAAATTCAAATTCAAAGTTTATTCTCTATAAGGATTACAATGCTGAGTTTACAGAAATTTGGTTATTGTTTGGTTTACATGTAGTAAAATTGTGATTACAGAGTGTACCACTAGAACGCTTAGCATGGCTAGGCATTTCGGGCATACTTAGTTTTATTCTTAATTGTAAAATATTACAAATTATGAGGTAAGTTGGTATTATGGCTAAGTGACTAAATACTAGTTTATGAGTTTAGCAATGTGAATGCTTTTGTTTTGGCACAGTATATAGTTTCAGTATTGGAGTATCACAGGATTCATTATTTTAAGACTGAGATTAATATTTCTGTTTATGGTCAAATGAGTGAGCGAGTGTAAGTGTGAACCACCAGGTGGTATTCGTGTAGTTAGTTGACAGGGTGTATCAGGGAGATAAGATGTTTTCTAATGGTAGTTTTGAAGGTGATGAATGTGTCTGCAGTTCTAGAGTTCTCAGGTAGGGTATTCCAGATTTTAGGGCCTTTGACATACATTGAATTTTTGTAAAGGTTTAGTCAGACACGGGGAATGTCGTAGAGATGTTTGTGTCTGGTGTTATGCCTGTGGGTTCTGTCACAACTATCAAGAAAGCGTTTTAGGTCAAGGTTGATATTAGAGTTTAAGGCCCTGTAGATATAGATTGCACAGTAGTAAGTGTGGATGTACTGAACTGGGAGTAAGTTTAGATCTTTGAAGAGTGGGGGGGGGTTGTGCTGCCAGGGATGGGATTTAGTGATTATTCTTACTGCAGCTTTTTGTTGGGTTATTATTGGCTTTAGGTGTGTTGCTGCAGTTGATCCCCAAGCACAAATAGCATAGGTGAGGTATGGATAAATAAGTGAGTGGTATAGTGTGAGAAGGGCATTTTGCGGCACGTAGTATCGTATCTTGGAGAGGATCCCAACCGTTTTGGATACTTTTTTGGCTATATGCTGGATATGGGTGCTGAAATTCAGGTTGTTGTCAAGGTATAAGCCTAGGAATTTTCCCCCATTATTTCTGGTAATTAGAGTGTTGTCAATCTTAATGTTAATTTGTGCATCTCCTGCTCTGCTACCAAACATAATATAGTAAGTTTTGTCAGTGTTAAGCGTAAGTTTATTGGCTGTCATCCAAGTCGATATTTTAATCAGCTCCTCATTCACAATGGTGTTGAGGGTGGCAAGATTAGGGTGAGAGATGACATAAGTCGTGTCATCAGCAAAGAGAATGGGTTTCAGGTGTTGGGATACGTTTGGAAGGTCATTGATGTATATGAGGAAGAGCAGGGGACCAAGGACACTTCCCTGCGGAACTCCAGTATCAAGTGGCCGTGTTGCTGATGCTATGTCTTTAATGGTGACGTACTGATACCTATTAGTAATGTAAGATTTGAAATAAGCAAGCGCATGGCCTCTTATACCGTAGTGATCAAGTTTGTGGAGTAGGATTTCGTGGTTTACTGTGTCAAAAGCTTTTCTTAGGTCAATAAAAATTCCTAGTGGATATTCCTTATTTTCCAATGCTGTGTAAAGCAGATCTAGCATTTTTATGATTGCATCATTAGTGCTTTTATTTTTCCTGAATCCAAACTGGCAGGGGTTGAGTATGTTTTGAGCCGTTATAAATGAATACAGTCTCCTGTGCACGAGTTTCTCAAAGATTTTGGATAGCAATGGTAAGTTAGATATTGGCCTATAGTTGTTTAAGTCTGTAGGGTCACCACCTTTATGTATTGGTGTAACCCTTGCCATCTTGAGTAGTTTCGGGAAGGTGCTAGTCTCTATTGACTTGTTAAAAAGTAATGAAATAGCATGCGAAAGGACATGGGCCGCTCGCTTGTACAGTAATGGTGGGACATGAGACAGATTCCCCGAGTTATTTTTAAGTGACTTTATGATCTCAATGACTTCCGTGGGCTCAGTTGGTGCAAGATAGAAGGAATTAGGGAAATTTCCATCTAGGTAGTCCCCGGCATGGGCATTGGTATGTGGGATTTTACTGGCGAGATTAGATCCTATGTTTGAGAAGAAGTCGTTTATCTTGTTAGCTGTGTCAGTGGGATGTAGTGGTGTTTCATTAGGTTTAGTTAGGACAATATTCTTGGTTTTTCTCAGTTTGTGGGTCCCTAGAATCTGAGAGAGTGTTTTCCAGGTCTTTTTTATATCTCCTCTAGTGTCTGTGAATCTACTGGAGTAGTATAGTTGTTTGGCTTTTTTTATTACTTTGGTGAGAGCTGATGAATAGTGTTTAATAGTATCTTTGTGTATTAAGCCCTGTCTATATTGCTTTTCATATTGGTGTTTCTTGTCAATGGATTTCAGAATGGTGCTGGTTAGCCATGGGCAACCAAGCCGTTTGTTTGTGATCTGTTTTGTTTTTATAGGACAATGTTTGTTGTATAGTCTAAGTAATTTGTTAAGAAAAATGTCTGTCCAGTCATCAATACCATTGGCCTTGGAGAATTCTGTAGGCCAATCAACAGTCTCTAGGTCAGCTGTGAACTTCCTTACTGAGGCCTCGTCATGGAGTCTAAATGAGACTTTGTTGTATTCAAGTGGTGGTTTACTAATGTTTGTCAGGAGGAAGGTAGGGTAGTGGTCTGTAGTGCTATCTGTGATTATCCCTGATTTAAGGGGGGCTAGTATATTGGTCCATATGTGGTCTATTATGGTTGCACTTGTCTCAGTGAGCCTGGTTGGTTTAGTTATTGTTGGTATGAGAAGTGTGTTGTTCATATTGTTGATGAAATCAGTTACAGGCTGATCATCTAGTAAGCCAAGGTTGATGTTGAAGTCTCCAGCTAAGAGAAGGTGGTGCTTATTCATTTGTCTGTTTGTTATTAGTGACTTTAATTTCTCACTGAAATTTGGGATGTTTGTGTGAGGTATCCGGTAAATGGCACCGATTGTTATAGGCGTCTTAAGGTTTTTTACAGTAAAATTAGCAAAAATGTATTCCCCATATTCATCACTAAAGCAAGTGGTGCTAAGACAAGATAATTGGTTAGAGTAATAGATTGCAATACCACCCCCAACTTGGTTTGGTCTGCAGTTGTGAATTGCTGTGTATCCTGGTAGAGGGTAGATATCTATTGTGTCCTGCTTAAGCCAGGTCTCAGTAAGAATAATGCAGGAGAAGGGTGTCTTTAGTGATTCAAGGAGTGCTAGGAGGTCATCATAGTGTTTGCTTAAGGACCTGATGTTGTAGTTAAGTACTGATAGACTTTTAGCATTGTTTAGGATAGTGGTGGCTTGTGATGCTGTGTAATAAAGGCAGTTACTTTCCAATAGGTTTTGATTGGGTGTCAGATTATGGAGGTTTAGATCAGGGTCAACGTGATCAATCATCTTCTAGGTTTAAATTATGGTTATTTATATCCTGAGTTGTGTGTTGAGTTCTAGTACTGATATCTGTAGTGGTAGGAAGTTTGGACAAGTATATAGCTAGAGTATTTTGGTCATGTAGGGTATAGTCACTACTACACATAATGAAGTTGATGTTGTCTGTGTGTTGTGCTGGAATGAACTAAAGTACAACTAGGTATAAACTAGTAATATAAAAATACAAATTAAAAATAGAACAAGACTCTCACTTGTAATTGCACTAAGGTCTAATAATGACTTTTGTGGGGTCTATGTTTTGAGCTAGAGTGAGCTAAAGTACAATAGGTTTAATCTAATAATATAAAAGTACAAATTAAAAATAGCACTAGTCTCTCACTAGTAATTGCACTATGGTCTAATATAGTGAATTTGGTATTGACTATGTCTTGAGGTAGAATGAGCTATGGTACAACTGAATTTAATCTAATAATATAAAAATACAAATTAAAAGTAGGGTTAACAGGAATACATATGGATTTATATCTACATATCTATAGTTCACTTATCTGTTACAAGCAAATTTAGGAAATTTGCTTAGTATATCTGGTATCTTATTTTCATTAATAAGATATCTTGACATGTCACATAGGTTATTATACTGTCTGTCTCTGTATTCCTCAATAAGTGGACAATTAAGCACATAGTGTTCAAGAGAGTGACCATATGCCTGATCACATAATTTACATTTAGTTTGATCATCATCTGTGTGTCTCCCAAACTGCCAGAAGTACTTGTAACCAAGCCTAAGCCTGGCCACTACAACATCAGTCAGTCTGTTCACATTGCAAGTTGCTCCATAAACATACTTATCTACGTTCATGTTATCATAGTGGGTTATAGATCTACTCAGGCTTCTAACTGCATTCCTATAACAATCATTTTCATTATTTACTTCTCTCCTAATATTATTCCTAATGCTAGACACAGTTATACCAAAGTTATATTCTACATTCTCCTTCTGGATACTCTTCTTGGCTAACATATCAACTTTATCATGAAGGAGTAATCCAATGTGTGATGGGATCCATAGCAATTGTACATTAATTCCTTTGTCCCTAATTTTTGAGTATCTATACCTGGCTTCCCCAATGAGCATGTTGTTGGAGTCATTATATGAGCCAAGAGCCTTCAATGATGACATAGAATCAGTAATGATGATAGAGTCAAGCTCAGTGTCATAGGTTAGCTTTAGCGCCATTAGGATTGCAAACAATTCAGTTTGCAGTGTAGACGCCCAGTTGTTAATTCTTATGCCTAACTCAACAAATTTATTATCGTTCTTAACTAGGGAGGTGGCAACAAGAGCAGATGCAGCCCTGCCAGAAGACTCCTGTTTAGATCCATCAGTGTATATAACTTGTGATAACTTATTACTACCAGCTAGGTGAGAAATTTCTTCTTGAGCAGTTGCTCTAACAAGAGATTTAAGGAAGGGATTACTAGCAATGAGCTTCTTGGGAGGGACTTGTAGGTATGTGATATTAAATGAACACATCTTCCATGGAGGGGTGAAATGCTCTTGTTGCCTACAGTGATACAGTTCATGCAGGTTATAAAACTTAATGCAATTGCACGTTTTCACAATCCATTTAGATCTGTGTGTATTTACCTCTAGACACTTGGTAAGATTCACTGTGACAGTGTCTGGTTCGTTTCTCAACATTCTAATACCGAGTACAGTGTTAATTTCAACAATCCTATCACTGATACTAGAAATACCAAGCTCCTTCCTCATGTTAAGAACTTTTGTAGATCTGGGACAGCCAAGAATAATCCTGAGAGCTTCATTTTGCATTAACTCCAAGGGTCGGAGAGAACTTTCTCTAGCTAATATCAACATGGGAGCAGCATAATCAATTAAGGACCTAACATAGGCTATGTACATCATTCTCACGATTCTCACATTAGCACCATAGTTGGGATTGTAGCCAGCAACAGCTTTGAGAGCATTTAGCCTAGCTTTACATTTCTTGTTTAGTTGTGGTATAGTGGATTTGTTAAAGGGTACATCTACACCAAGATATCTGTAAGTTTTAACGTAGCTAATGATTTCACCCTGCAAATAGATGGGTGGGGGATGTCGTTTGCTTGTTAATATCTTAGTTTTAGAGGAAGATATTATGAGGCCTAGTCGATTACAAATTGCTTGAACTTCATTAAGAATGGTATTCATCTTCTTATGCCCTGTTGTATGGATCATGATATCATCAGCATAGCTTATAGCTATATGTTTAGGTGAGGCAGGTAGAGCATTTAGGAGAGCATTAATCAGAATATTAAATAGCATGGGACTAAGAACTCCTCCCTGCGGTGTACCTAAAGACATTTCTTTAGAATCACTTCTGAAGCCTTGGTAAAGGACAGAGGATACTCTATTTGACAGGTATCCTATTATCCAGCAGAGTAAGCTACCACCAATATTCATTTTGGCTAGTTCATGTAGTATAACGGTTCTGTTCGCAATATCAAATGCAGATTTTAGATCAAGAAAAGTGGTAAAACTAGTAGAGGTGTGTGCAATGAGAAAGGTGGAAATACAGTTCTGCACACTTTTACCTTTCATGAACCCATAGAGGTAGGGGGAAAGTTGATGTCTGATTCTGTAGTACAGTCTGTTAAGCATCATTCTTTCAAAAGTTTTACAAAGACAACTAGTTAAGGAGATCGGCCTAAATGTATCAGGCTGTTGGGGCTTAGGGATAGGCACAATGAGACTATTGGTCCAGGAAGTAGGAAGAACGCCCTCAATGTAACTGAGATTATACAGTGCCAACAAAGGGTTATCAGGCACGTGCCTTAGAGTTCTGAGAATATCATAGGTTATACCATCCTCTCCAGGAGCAGTTGATCGACCTTTGGTTAATGCATTATCTAATTCATACTCGGTAAAGAGGCAATCACTCTCATCAATATTTTGGCTCATAAAATTAATCAGTTTCAACATTTCTTCAGAAGTACTCTCTAAATTTTTTCTAATATGAGATGGAAGGCTTTCATGCCTGGATGTTTTGGACCAGTCATTTATGAGGTCATTTGCTTTTTCAAGAGGAAAGGGATGAGCAACATTGCCAGTCTTTTTCCTGGTTATTTTATTTATACCTTTCCAAGCCAAACTCAAAGGGGTGGACCTATTTAATCCACTAACAAACTGTTCCCATTCCTGTTGCCTAAGTTCTTCCTTTCTATTCCTTGCATTTGTTAGTGCAGCTTGGAACGTTCTGAGTAGGTCTGGGGTTCTACATTCACGGTATGCTTTACCAATCCTCCTAGCTGCATGTGTTAGATTGCGCAGCTGTGGATCATTATAGTATTTACATTGGTTTTTATTGTTATTTATAGTGGAGGGTCTTTGTTTCCTATTCCTGCCCACTTGATCTGTGAGAACACTCTCAATAGTGGTAAATAAATCATCATTAAATTTTTGTGTGCCAGTGGGCTCGTAATTCTTATACCATTGATCCAAGTGGTTAATAAAGTTGTCTCTGTGTTCTGGTTTGAGAATAAGTTTCCTCCTTCTGTATTTAGCTCCTTGATTGCTGGAGATGTGATCAAGATTGACAGTTGTTAGTCATGGGAAGTGATCAGATAGAAGATCATCAACTATGACAGAGTCATGCATCGTATATGTTGTATTAAATCCAAGACACAGATCTAGTATGCCACCATATATGTGAGTAGGCTCAGTAGTGCCCACAATTCGAACATTATCATGCTCATTCAGCAATCTCACTAGTTTAGTTCCATTGGTGTTTGTAATAGACCCACCAATATTCTTATGTCTGGCATTAAAATCTCCAAGAATGATGGTAGGTTCACTATTGATGCGATCTGGTAAAGCATCAGGTCGAAGCTGGTTCGCTGGGGCATAGAGATTAAAAATGTTTATGGAAAAATCGCCTGCATATACTTTGACACCATGATACTGCATGTTAACTCGACTCTGCAAGGAAAGGAGTGAATGTGGCAAGTTCTTTCTGACATACATCACACAACAGTTGGTTGACCTTAGGTTATAAGCTGCATATCCAGGCAAGTTTGGTGGAGGTGCTCCATCTTTCAATCTACATTCCTGCAAACAGATGACATCAATATTCTTGGTTGCACTAATATGATGTAAGTCAGGCAACCGCTTCCTGATGGAAGCAATGTTCCATGAAAAGATTTGTAATGTATCCATTGTAGTGAGTTATTACAATCTCTTGCTCATAAGATGGTAAAACTATTATGCTTTGACTGCAGTGTGCAGACACTTAAGAGCAAATAGCATAGTTTGTACGTCTTTAGCTTCAGAACCTTTATTTTTAAGCATTTTTCGGCATTTTGGCAGCCAGTTATGAGGCAAGTTTTGAAGGCAAGAGTTATGGGCTTCTTTCTCACCCTCAAGCGCTCCCAGTAATTGAGGTGTTTTATCTCCGTTATGCGCGCCGTGAAAGTTCTCTGTACATTTTCTAGGTCGGCAATTTCACCTGCCTTGAAAGGTGCTGTTAGTGTGCAGCAATATTCCAGCCTAGATAGAACAAGTGACCTGAAGAGTGTCATCATGGGCTTGGCCTCCCTAGTTTTGAAGGTTCTCATTATCCATCCTGTCATTTTTCTAGCAGATGCGATTGATACAATGTTATGGTCCTTGAAGGTGAGATCCTCCGACATGATCACTCCCAGGTCTTTGACGTTGGTGTTTCGCTCTATTTTGTGGCCAGAATTTGTTTTGTACTCTGATGAAGATTTAATTTCCTCATGTTTACCATATCTGAGTAATTGAAATTTATCATCGTTGAACTTCATATTGTTTTCTGCAGCCCACTGAAAGATTTGGTTGATGTCCGCCTGGAGCCTTGCAGTGTCTGCAATGGAAGACACTGTCATGCAGATTCGGGTGTCATCTGCAAAGGAAGACACGGTGCTGTGGCTGACATCCTTGTCTATGTCGGATATGAGGATGAGGAACAAGATGGGAGCGAGTACTGTGCCTTGTGGAACAGAGCTTTTCACCGTAGCTGCCTCGGACTTTACTCTGTTGACGACTACTCTCTGTGTTCTGTTAGTGAGGAAATTATAGATCCATCGACCGACTTTTCCTGTTATTCCTTTAGCACGCATTTTGTGCGCTATTACGCCATGGTCACACTTGTCGAAGGCTTTTGCAAAGTCTGTATATATTACATCTGCATTCTTTTTGTCTTCTAGTGCATTTAGGACCTTGTCGTAGTGATCCAATAGTTGAGACAGACATGAGCGACCTGTTCTAAACCCATGTTGCCCTGGGTTGTGTAACTGACGTGTTTCTAGATGGGTGGTGATCTTGCTTCTTAGGACCCTTTCAAAGATTTTTATGATATGGGATGTTAGTGCTATTGGTCTGTAGTTCTTTGCTGTTGCTTTACTGCCCCCTTTGTGGAGTGGGGCTATGTCTGTTGTTTTTAGTAACTGTGGGACGACCCCCGTGTCCATGCTCCCTCTCCATAGGATGGAAAAGGCTCGTGATAGGGGCTTCTTGCAGTTCTTGATGAACACAGAGTTCCATGAGTCTGGCCCTGGGGCAGAGTGCATGGGCATGTCATTTATCGCCTGTTCGAAGTCATTTGGCGTCAGGATAACATCGGATAGGCTTGTGTTAATCAAATTTTGTGGCTCTCATAAAAATTCATTTTGATCTTCGACTCTCAGTCTGGTTAGCGGCTTGCTAAAAACTGAGTCATACTGGGACTTGAGTAGCTCACTCATTTCCTTGCTGTCATCTGTGTAGGACCCATTTTGTTTAAGTAGGGGCCCAATACTGGACGTTGTTCTCGATTTTGATTTGGCATAGGAGAAGAAATACTTTGGGTTTCTTTCGATTTCATTTATGGCTTTTAGTTCTTCCCACGATTCCTGACTCCTGAAGGATTCTTTTAGCTTAAGTTCGATGCTTGGTATTTCTCTGACCAGTGTCTCCCTACGCATTTCAGATATATTGACCTCTTTTAGCCGCTCTGTTATTCTTTTCCGTCGCCTGTAAAGGGAGCGCCTGTCTCTTTCTATTTTACATCTACTCCTCCTTTTTCTTAGAGGAATAAGCCTTGTGCATACATCGAGTGCCACCGAGTTAATCTGTTCTAGGCATAAGTTGGGGTCTGTGTTGCTTAGTATATCTTCCCAGCTTATATCGGTTAGGAATTGGTTTACTTGGTCCCACTTTATGTTTTTGTTATTGAAGTTGAATTTGGTGAATGCTCCCTCGTGACTAGTCTCATTATGTCGGTCTGGGGCTCCACGCATACATGTCTGAACCTCAATTATGTTGTGATCTGAGTATATTGTTTTTGATATGGTGACATTTCTTATCAGATCATCATTGTTAGTGAAGATGAGGTCTAGTGTATTCTCCAGTCTAGTAGGCTCTATTATTTGCTGGTTTAAATTGAATTTTGTGCAGAGATTTAAAAGCTCGTGTGAGTGTGAGTTTTCATCAGAGCTGCCTCCTGGTGTTATTACTGCAACAATATTATTTGCTATATTCCTCCATTTTAGGTGCCTTAAGTTGAAATCCCCCAGGAGCAAGATGTTGGGTGCAGGAGCTGGAAGATTTTCCAGACAGTGGTCAATTTTTAACAGCTGTTCCTGGAATTGCTGGGATGTTGCATCCGGAGGCTTGTAGACTACCACAATGACTAGGTTTTGGTTCTCGACCTTTACTGCTAAAACTTCCACTACATCATTTGAGGCATTAAGCAGTTCTGTGCAAACAAGTGACTCTGCAATGTACAGGCCAACCCCCCCCCCCCTTTTGCCTGTTCACTCTGTCACATCTGTATAGGTTGTAACCTGGGATCCATATTTCGTTGTCCAAGTGATCCTTTATGTGGGTCTCAGTGAAAGCCGCGAACATTGCCTTTGCCTCTGCAAGCAGTCCACGGATGAAAGGTATTTTGTTGTTTGTTGCTGGCTTTAGACCCTGTATATTTGCAAAGAAGAATGTTATCGGACTGGTGGTATTGTTGGTACTGGGGGGGATTTTTTTTCCGGCATTAGTATCTGTATCTGTTGGTTTGGAGTGGAGGCCATCGACTGTGGTTCCACTCCAGGAATGACTGGATTTGGTGTACGATTTCTGCCATTTCCTGCCAGTTTTTTTTCCTTCCTGGCACTAAAAAACCTCTCCCTCTTGAGTGGCTGTGGCTACCCAGGTTTTCCCATGGCCTGGATGTTTTGTATCTTTTTGTCCCCTTTAGATGGTATGCCTGGCAATTTAAGTTATAGCACAGTCTTTCCTGTACTGAAGAGGTACACAGTTCAGGGTGAAAAAGCTTACAGGAAGGGAGTTTGCATTTTCCTGTTGTCATATGGGCATGGCATTTTCTAGGGTGGTCATAGTTGCACGTCCTATCTGTTTTTCCAGATTTCCCATGCCAGCAGATACCAAGTGCATAGTATGTGCACAGGCTTGGTTTCCGTTTGCCTTGGGTTTCTGTGACTGTATTCCCTGTTGGTGCATGTTTCCCTGTCTTACTTCTATCCTCCCTAGCACCAACAATGGAGCTCCCACCAGTTGTTTTTGGTAATATATCCTCACTATTGCTAGTGGAGTCCTCTTGTTTGCTATTTCCTGCGGTATTTCTAGTTTGCAATATTGGTTTTATCTTATCTTTGACTACACTTGTTTCCCTACTATGGCTCCTGTCCCCTATGAGGTCATTTATATGTATTCCTTCCTGCGTATAGTTCCCGACTACCTGGACAAAATCTCCAGCTTCACCATTTCTGTCTCCCAGGACAGCATCTCCAGCTTCACCATTACTGTCTCCCAGGACAGCACCTCCAGCTTCACCATTACTGTCTCCCAGGACAGCACCTCCAGCTTCACCATTACTGTCTCCCAGGACAGCACCTCCAGCTTCACCATTACTGTCTCCCAGGACAGCACTATCAGCCCCACATTTACTGACTACCAGGACTTCATCTCCAGCCTTACAGTTTCTGACTACATGGCCAGTATCAAGGGCAGTACCATTCAGCACAGACTTTTTATGTTCCCATCTGTTGTAGAAAGCTTCCAGGTTGTCTATGAAAGCAGCTTTGATGTTGTCCTCTTTTAATACCCTTGTGATTTTAGTCCACAGATTTATCTCATTTGGGCATACCCAAAAACATTTCCCTGTTTTAACACTGCTTGTAGCTAGTTCTTGGATATCTGCACAAGGGGCGTGACACCAATTTCCACACAAATGACAATTTATCCATGTGGAAGCCCGTTTGTTTGACTGACCACAGACTACACACAGCTTCATAATGATTTGAATGGTTGATTTACTGCAATTCTACTAGCAACCTCTTGAATATTCTATTAATAACCTCCTTAAATGAAGCTCTAGCTATTTGTATTTCTGTTTCTAACTGTTTTTGTATATTGGACAGCTTACCGTGCACGTTCCTGATATATATTTAATGTTTGTGTTTATAAGGGCGCCTACAACCCCATCCGTTTACAGTCTGCTTTATTGTCCAACGAAACTGTTTGAAACCAGTTTCGGACCAGTCAAGGGTTCGGACCAGTCAAGGGTTCGGACCAGTCAAGGGTTCGGACCAGTCAAGGGTTCGGACCAGTCAAGGGTTCGGACCAGTCGATCTGATCTGATCAGTGGGTCGCTTATTTAAAACATACTGGTCGGTGATTTGGGCTAACACATGAAGGATCTACTGGAAATTATCTACCCGAGTAATATGTGATTTGATTGATACAAAAGTATAACTTGCGTGTTGAAGAAACCGGTGATTTCTGGCAGCTCCTACAATGACGAACGGTCGACCTCAACCCTTGTTTATCAATCGCTGTATCTAGCTTTTCTATTTTTTTTCCGTCTCCACCACAATAAATGCTATATTATCACTATAGTTGACTGGTGGAAATTTTGGAGGAAGGACGCTTTTTCTGTAGTAATATTTGCTTCTCGTTGTGTATATTGCGACCGCTGGTAACTACAGGTTATATGAA
Organism: Cherax quadricarinatus; assembly: GCF_038502225.1. Lineage (NCBI taxonomy): Eukaryota > Metazoa > Arthropoda > Malacostraca > Decapoda > Parastacidae > Cherax > Cherax quadricarinatus. Next base: position 13,629,275 of record NC_091372.1, on the reverse strand, counting down.
ATTCACAGTATACGTCTGGTATTTCAAGAAAAAAGAAACTAATGAAAGTCACTCCACTCCACTAAGTACCATTATAATACTGGTTAGTTGCTACTACAACACTGTATTCTGCTATTCACTGGTATCACTAGATTATATGCGAGTACACTAGCAAGCCAGGAAGATTATTAAAAACAGCTGACCTGTGGTAAGTTTCTGGCGACTTCTGGCACCAGCCTCTATAGGCTTATCACTTCATTTACAAATTCACCTGTTTTCAAATGACACTTTAGCCTTTATCAACAATATACTAGGGAGCCACTGTAGTATACACTATACACTATGTATACTCAATGTTATCAGGGAGACTTTCTTTCCTCTGACACGAAAAGTTCAATTATTATTATTTTTTTCACACGGGACACAGGCCTATGATTCCCCTCTGGCAGTAAACTCTGCTAGGTAGTGCACACTAATTCTCCTTTTTTGACTCAGTATATAATGTTTTCCGCCCAAGATTGGTTCCAGGCGCTAGAGGGATGTATCGTATAGGATTGATGACACAAATTAAAGTTCTAGCACGTAAGAGCGACCGTGAAAACACCAGAAAACCCGGAGCACAACGAGGCACGCTGACACTGTCACGCTGACGTAGGTATACTCAACAGACTTATCCCCCTATAATTTTTGCACTCTCTTTTATCCCCTTTGACTTTATACATGCTTTATACATGCTCTCTGCCAATTCCTAGGTACCTTACCCTCTTCCATACATTTATTAAATAATTGCACCAACCACTCCAAAACTATATCCCCACCTGCTTTTAACATTTCTATCTTTATCCCATCAATCCCGGCTGCCTTACCCCCTTTCATTTTACCTACTGCCTCACGAACTTCCCCCACACTCACAACTGGCTCTTCCTCACTCCTACAAGATGTTGTTCCTCCTTGCCCTATACACGAAATCACAGCTTCCCTATCTTCATCAACATTTAACAATTCCTCAAAATATTCCCTCCATCTTCCCAATACCTCTAACTCTCCATTTAATAACTCTCCTCTCTTATTTTTAACTGACAAATCCATTTGTTCTCTAGGCTTCCTCAACTTGTTAATCTCCAAAACTTTTTCTTATTTTCAACAAAATTTGTTGATAACATCTCACCCACTCTCTCATTTGCTCTCTTTTTACATTGCTTCACCACTCTCTTAACCTCTCTCTTTTTCTCCATGTACTCTTCCCTCCTTGCATCACTTCTACTTTGTAAAAACTTCTCATATGCTAACTTTTTCTCCCTTACTACTCTCTTCACATCATCATTCCACCAATCGCTCCTCTTCCCTCCCGCACCCACTTTCTTGTAACCACAAACTTCTGCTGAACACTCTAACACTACATTTTTAAACCTACCCCATACCTCTTCGACCCCATTGCCTATGCTCTCATTAGCCCATCTATCCTCCAATAGCTGTTTATATCTTAACCTAACTGCCTCCTCTTTTAGTTTATAAACCTTCACCTCTCTCTTCCCTGATGCTTCTATTCTCCTTGCAGCCCATCTACCTTTTACTCTCAGTGTAGCTACAATTAGAAAGTGATCTGATATATCTGTGGCCCCTCTATAAACATGTACATCCTGAAGTCTACTCAACAGTCTTTCATCTACCAATACATAATCCAACAAACTACTGTCATTTCGCCCTACATCATATCTTGTATACTTATTTATCCTCTTTTTCTTAAAATATGTATTACCTATAACTAAACCCCTTTCTATACAAAGTTCAATCAAAGGGCTCCCATTATCATTTACACCTGGCACCCCAAACTTACCTACCACACCCTCTCTAAAAGTTTCTCCTACTTTAGCATTCAGATCCCCTACCACAATTACTCTCTCACTTGGTTCAAAGGCTCCTATACATTCACTTAACATCTCCCAAAATCTCTCTCTCTCCTCTGCATTCCTCTCTTCTCCAGGTGCATACACGCTTATTATGACCCACTTCTCGCATCCAACCTTTACTTTAATCCACATAATTCTTCAATTTACACATTCATATTCTCTTTTCTCCTTCCATAACTGATCACTCAACATTACTGCTACCCCGTCCTTTGCTCTAACTCTCTCAGATACTCCAGATTTAATCCCATTTTTTCCACCCACCGAAACTCCCCTACCCCCTTCAGCTTTGTTTCGCTTAGGGCCAGGACATCCAACTTCTTTTCATTCATAACATCAGCAATCATCTGTTTCTTGTCATCCGCACTACATCCACGCACGTTTAAGCATCCCAGTTTTATAAAGTTTTTCTTCTTCTCTTTTTTAGTAAATGTCTACAGGAGAAGGGGTTACTAGCCCATTGCTCCCGGCATTTTAGTCGCCTTATACGACACGCATGGCTTACGGAGGAAAGATTCTTTTCCACTTCCCCATGGACAATAGAAGAAATAAAGAGGAACAAGAGCTATTTAGAAAAAGGAGAAAAACCTAGATGTATGTATATATAAATGCATGTGCGTGTCTGTGAAGTGTGACCAAAGTGTAAGTAGGAGTAGCAAGATATCCCTGTTATTTATATATATATATATATATATATATATATATATATATATATATATATATATATATATATATATAAAGGAATGTAAAGAGGAGCTTAGCAAACCTTTGGCTAATCTTTTCAACATATCACTACAAACTGGCATAGTGCCAGATAAGTGGAAAATGGCAAATGTGATACCTATTTTCAAAGCAGGTGACAGGTCCTTAGCTTCAAACTATAGACCAATAAGCCTAACCTCCATAGTGGGAAAATTTATGGAATCAATAATTGCCGAGGCAGTTCGTAGCCACCTTGAAAAGCATAAATTAATCATATATATATATATATATATATATATATATATATATATATATATATATATATATATATATATATATATATATATATATATATATATATATATATATATATAGTCGCTCCCACGACACCAAGGGTGTTGCTGAACTTGCGGCCTCGCTAGTCTTACCGGCTCAGGTTCCATTGGAACTGATTCTAAAGGGATAGTAGCTGATCATATATTGCTCAGATCAGAGTGAGGATTTAAGATCGATTCCTGGGAAGATGAAAAGTTGAACATGTTTGCTTACACCTACTGATCGCTTGTTCTCTCTAGGCTGGAACATTGATGTACACTAATGACCCCTTTTAAGGCAAGCGAAATTGCTGACCTGGAGAATATACAGAGAACTTTCGCTGCATGTATAGGTACGATAAAAAACAAAAATATAAATATTTATTTCCTTGTAAAGCTTACAATGTGTGGTTTACATGTTATAAAATATTAATTACAAAGAAGGCTACCAGCTTGCCTAGGCATTTCGGGCAGACTAATACTAATTCTTACTCTATATTGATATAGGTTATGGAGCAGTACATTTGAACATACATTATTAGATAAATACATAATTAGATACATGCCTAATTAGGTACATACATAATTAAACTTACAATACTAAGGTAAAACAAATCATATAATAATATAACAAATGGTTAATTTAGTAATGGGGTTAGATTTGTCTGTTTCTACAAAGTTTATATATTGGAAGCGTGTCTTAGGTAGACTTAGGACTAACTTAAGATTTAATAGGCAATAGCTATATTAGGAATTTTGTTTACAGTCATTTGGGTGAATGTAAGTGTAAATTAAAATATCTAATTGGTCAAAAGAGAGGCAAATATAGGCAAATCAAAAGAGGAGAGGTGCAATTAAGAAATCGATATATTCAGTTAAAGAGAGAAATAAAAAAAGGAATTAGAAAAGCAAAAAGAGATTATGAGGTTAAAGTTGCAAGAGATTCGAAGACTAACCCAAAAGGATTCTTTCAGGTATACAGAAGTAAGATCAGGGACAAGATAGGCCCACTCAAAAGTTACTCGGGTCAGCTCACTGACAGTGATAAGGAAATGTGTAGAATTTTTAACACATACTTCCTCTCAGTTTTTACACAGGAGGATACCAGCGATATTCCAGTAATGATAAATTATGTAGAACAGGACGATGATAAACTGTGCACGATTAGGGTCACAAGCGACATGGTCCTTAGGCAAATAGATAAATTAAAACCTAACAAATCCCCAGGCCCTGATGAACTGTATGCAAGGGTTCTAAAGGAATGTAAAGAGGAGCTTAGCAAACCTTTGGCTAATCTTTTCAACATATCACTACAAACTGGCATGGTGCCAGATAAGTGGAAAATGGCAAATGTGATACCTATTTTCAAAGCAGGTGACAGGTCCTTAGCTTCAAACTATAGACCAATAAGCCTAACCTCCATAGTGGGAAAATTTATGGAATCAATAATTGCCGAGGCAATTCGTAGCCACCTTGAAAAGCATAAATTAATCAACGAATCTCAGCATGGTTTTACAAAGGGGCGTCCCTGCCTTACGAAATTGTTAACTTTTTTCACTAAGGTATTTGAGGAGGTAGATCATGGTAATGAATATGATATTGTGTACATGGACTTCAGTAAGGCTTTTGACAGGGTCCCACATCAGAGACTATTGAGGAAAATTAAGGCACATGGAATAGGAGAAATTTTTTCCTGGATAGAGGCATGGTTGACAAATAGGCAGCAGAGAGTTTGCATAAATGGGGAGAAATCAGAGTGGGGAAGCGTCACGAGCAGTGTTCCACAGGGGTCAGTGTTGGGCCCCCTGCTGTTCACAATATACATAAACGACATAGATGAGGGCATAAAGAGCGACATCAGCAAGTTTGCCGATGACACCAAAATAGGCCGTCGAATTCATTCTGACGAGGACATTAGAGCACTCCAGGAAGATTTGAGTAGACTGATGCAGTGGTCGGAGAGGTGGCAGATGCAGTTTAATATAGACAAATGCAAAGTTCTAAATGTTGGACAGGACAATAACCATGCCACATATAAACTAAATAATGTAGATCTTAATATTACGGATTGCGAAAAAGATTTAGGAGTTCTGGTTAGCAGTAATCTGAAGCCAAGACAACAGTGCATAAGTGTTCGCAATAAAGCTAATAGAATCCTTGGCTTTATATCAAGAAGCATAAATAATAGGAGTCCTCAGGCTGTTCTTCAACTCTATACATCCTTGGTTATGCCTCATTTAGATTATGCTGCACAGTTTTGGTCACCGTATTACAGAATGGATATAAATGCTCTGAAAAATGTACAAAGGAGGATGACAAAGTTGATCCCATGTATCAGAAACCTTCCCTATGAGGATAGACTAAGGGCCCTGAATCTTCACTCTCTAGAAAGACGTAGAATTAGGGGGGATATGATTGAGGTGTATAGATGGAAGACAGGAATAAATAAAGGGGATGTAAATAGTGTGCTGAAAATATCTAGCCTAGACAGGACTCGCAGCAATGGTTTTAAGTTAGAAAAATTCAGATTCAGGAAGGATATAGGAAAGTACTGGTTTGGTAATAGAGTTGTGGATGAGTGGAACAAACTCCCAAGTACAGTTATAGAGGCCAGAACGTTGTGTAGCTTTAAAAATAGGTTGGATAAATACATGAGTGGGTGTGGGTGGGTGTGAGTTGGACCTGATTAGCTTGTGCTACGAGGACGGTTGCCGTGTTCCTCCCTTAAGTCAAGGTGACCTGACCTGACTAGGTTGGGTGCATTGGCTTAAGCCGGTAGGAGACTTGGACCTGCCTCGCATGGGCCAGTAGGCCTGCTGCAGTGTTCCTTCGTTCTTATGTTCTTAAATTAGGGGGAATTACTGATAACAAGAGTAGGACTATATTGGTTCGGATGTGTTCATGATACAAAAAAGACAATTAGGTGATTTTCATTTGGTTAGCTAATGATGGGGTGTGTTAGGGAGATAAGATGTTTTTTAACGGGAGCGGTTGAAGTCTCTTGATTTGTACTCCCTGGAAAGAAGACGAGAAAGATACATGATAATACACACTTGGAAAATTCTGCACACGAAAATCACTCCCTACGAAAGCAAAAGGTTTGGCAGGAAATGCAACATTACCCCAATGAAAAGCAGGGGCACCGCGAGTACGCTAAGAGATAACACAGTAAGTGTCAGTTGCCCAAGACTGTTCAACTGCCTCCCAGCATACATAAGGGGGATTACTAATAGATCCCTGGCTGTCTTCAAGAAGGCGCTGGGCAGGCACCTAAATCAGTTCCTGACCAGCCGGGCTATGGTTCGTACGTCGGTTTACGTGCGGCCAGCAGTAACAACCTGGTTGATTAAACCCTGAGCCACTGCGAGGCCTGGTCACGGACCGGGCAGCGGGGGCGTTGACCTAGGAAACCCTCTCCAGGTATACTGCCTCTGTTCACCTAGCAGTAAGTAGGTACCTGGGTGTTAGTTGACTGGTGTGGGTCGCATCCTGGTGAACAAGATTGAAGGACCCACAATGGAAATAAGACAAACGGTCCCCGATGACACACTGCCTTTCTTGGGTTATCCTGGGTGGCTAACCCTACCCAGGGTTAAAAATCCCAACAAAACTTATCTTATGGTATTTTTCGAAAAAATATTGTGCTACTGACCTAGACAAAAATTAATATCTTTGTGCTTGCTAAAAATGTAACATAAGCACCGTTGTGTACGAAGTAAAATGTGATGTGGGTAATCAAATTTCTAGATAGGAGTCTGAAACAATAAGGAATGAAGAGGTGGTGATAATTGTAACTTATATGACACGGCCCATTATTTCAGAGAACTGCTGTAAAAATTTTGGTCGACTCTTATTATTATTAAAATCAACGTTACTGAATTCACAAACACAATGAGTAACTGCATGTTGCTACCAACAGTAACAAAACCTACAAGAGTTACAGGGACTAGTGTTTCCCTACTTGACCACATCTGGACCAACACCATATCCCCTTTAAAATCAGGCATAATTACAGATAATACCACAGACCACTACCCTACTTTCCTCATAACAACTCTTGGTAAAATACCCCAAGACACTACTAAAGTCACCTTCAGACTTCACAATGAGGCAGCCATTAATAACTTCACAACAGCAGTAACAAACATTGACTGGCACACTGAGCTAGAAATCTATACAGATATTGACGAATGTTTTAATAATTTTCTAAAAAAGACCCAATACCTTTATAACAAGCACTGCCCTAAAAAAACTAAACAGATGACAGCTAAGAGACTGAACAGTCCCTGGCTAACACCCAGCATTCTCAAATCCATAAATACAAAACACCGATATGAAAAACAATACAGAATGGGTCATATAACCAGAGACCAAACAAAACGTTACTCGTCAATCCTAACCAGCCTGATAAGAAGGGCAAAAAAAATTGTATTATGAGAACAGATTATCCAACTTACGAGGTGATATAAAAAAGACCTGGAAGACCCTATCAGAAATTCTGGGAACAAAAAAGATATCACGACATAGCGAAATAAAATTAGCAAAATCAGATGAACCCCAACTCCCACCAACAGAAACAGCAAACAGACTCAATGATTTCTTCTCCACTATAGGTCAAAACCTTGCCAATAAAATCCTAAGCTCAGATACCCCACCAAATGACTACCTCACTGGCAACTACCCGAACACACTGTTCCTAGCTCCGACTAACTCATACGAAGTCTCCCTTATTATCAACGCACTGAAAAACAAGGCAGGAGATTTAAATACCTTACCACCCTTTATATACAAAAAAGCGTCACAAGTACTATCACCAATCATTGCAACACTAACAAATCCATTGAATCCTCCACCTTCCTTACAGTTCTCAAAATAGCAAGGGTCACCCCGATCCATAAAGGAGGAGACCAAACAGAGTTGAATAACTATAGGCCAATATCCAATTTACACCCTCTCTCAAAAATCTTCGAAAAATTAATTCATAAACGAATCTACTCCTACCTCATCTCCCAAAACATTCTCAACCCCTGCCAATTTGGATTCAGGCCTAATAAAAATACAAATGATGCTATTATACACATGCTAGAACATATATACACTGCAATAGAGAAAAAAGAAGTCCCACTGGGGATCTTCATTGACTTACGTAAAGCTTTTGATACAGTTGACCATGACTTGCTCCACGTAAAATTGTCACACTATGGTATTAGAGGGCGCTCCCTCAACTACCTCAAGTCTTACCTCAGCAACAGAAGCCAATATGTGTACGCAAATGGGGCAAGCTCTTCCGCACAACCAATTACAGTTGGTGTCCCACAGGGAAGTGTCCTTGGCCCTCTTCTCTTTCTCCTATACATAAATGACCTACCAAATGCTTCGCAATTACTCAAACCCACACTTTTTGCAGATGACACTACATACGTCTTCTCTCACCCGAGCCCAGTCACGCTAGCCAATACTGTAAACACCGAATTACAGAAAATATCTACCTGGATGAGGACTAACAAACTTACACTAAACATTGACAAAACCTAATTCATTCAGTTTGGTAACAGAGCTACAGATGTACCTCTTAACATAACAATAAACGGATCACCTATCACAAAGCTAACAGAGGGAAAATTCCTAGGAATCCACCTCGATAATAGACTCAAATTTCATACACATATACAACAAATTTCTAAGAAAATCTCCAAGACTGTAGGCATACTATCGAAGATACGGTACTATGTTCCACAGTCAGCCCTCCTGGCCCTTTATCACTCTCTTATTTACCCCTATCTCACCTATGGAATTTGTGCATGGGGCTCAACAACAACTAACCATCTCAGACCACTAATTACCCAACAAAAGGCTGCAGTTAGAATGATAACAAATTCTCACTACAGGCAACACACTCCACCAATATTCAAAACACTCAACCTACTCACCATACAAAACATCCATACTTATTATTGCACTTATTACATACATAGAACACTTAACTCTGATATTAACCCTCCCCTCAAACATCTCCTTGCCAACCTCAACAGAACACATGACCATAACACAAGGCACAGATCACTCTTTGATGTTCCTCGTGTCCATCTCACGCTATGCAAAAACTCAATGCACATAAAAGGCCCTAAAATCTGGAATTCATTACCTGTAAATATAAAAGAAACACAACCTGTTTATAAATTCAAGTCTCTTCTCAAAGATCACTTACTCACTCAAAACCAAATAAATACTGAATAACTGAACCTTATAAATTGTATATCCTATATGTTACTCACAATTATATCACACAAATGTTAAACCTAGGACCCAATCTAACTTTGTTATTTTTTTTAAATACACTACCTAACAGAATACTCCATTCGACTTAATGTACAGCAATGCATGCAACCATATGACCTGTCTTTGTAATACTCATTTGTGCTTTATAGTTATCTGTTGACAATAATGTTTCATCACTGATTTCATCATTGCTTAGTTAATCTTAAGTTAATTTTAAGCCAGCCCGTAATGCTATGCATATAAGTGGTTTTGGCATGCTGCTCTTACCTGTATTTTTTGTACCTCTGTTTGTATGCTTAAATTACTAAATAAATAAATAACTGCAGCATTAAACCCATTGGCAGACTCTAATAAATTAAATTTAATTGCTTTACCTGGAAAAAAAACAGTAATTTACCTTATTCTGAGGATTTGAACCCGTTGGCGTACACTGTAGTGGCAGGAGAATGTGACTGAAAGTGTTCCAGGAAGGTGAGCGTGAGCTTATAGCAGACATGTAAACTTTGGCTATGGAAGGTGAGGAACAAACCTGAATCTTCAGAACTTCCGAAGGAGACAGGTAATTATTATAATTATTATTAATTATTATTATTATTTTTATTTTTATTATTATTATCATTATTGTTGTTGTTCTTGTTGTTATTGGGAAGCCCTAAACCCATAGAGATCATACAGTACCTGGAGAAGGGTTTAAGATAAGATAAGATACTTTATTTCATCAAGATAAAATATTTGTACAGAGGCGAATGACATTTAGGTGTGCATGCAGAAAGCCCTTAATATGTAGAGCATTTTGGGCAAACTTAAGATTAACTTAAGATTAATAAGGCAATGACAAAAAGAGTGGTTTTATATGCAGTCTCTTAGGTGGTTGTAAATATAAATTTAGGAGTTACAATGAATACAAGAGAACTGAGTATCCTACCAGTACATGGTGTATTGCAATCACAGGTTTAATTATGATTATAGATAGTGAGGGTTCTAGCATATTAACTGTTAGTTTACTAACATTATGCACCCCCATACCTCTCCTGTGGGCGGTAGTCAAAAGATTACAGAAGTACTTAATGGGTCCAAGGACTGGGCCTTAAAGTTATGATAGATAAATCAAGTTACAGTGGTAATGAACCATTTACATGTTTATATATGGTCACAATCGTAATGAGTTGTTTATGCAGACATTAATTAGGACAGACACACACACACACACACACACACTACCGTCTAGGGGGCCAGAGACTACAAACCTCACTCAAGAAAAAGGATCTTGGGGTGAGTATAACATCTGAGGCACACATCAACCAAATAACTGCTGCAGCATATGGGCGCCTAGAAAACCTATGAATAGCATTCCGAAATCTCAATAAGGAATCGTTTAGGACCCCTGTACACTGTGTATGTCAGGCCTATATTGGAGTATGCAGCACATGTCTAGAACCCACACCTAGCCAAGCATGTAAGAAAATTAGAAAAAGTGCAAAGGTTTGCAACAATACCCGGAGCTAAGGGGCATGTCCTACGAGGAGGTTGGCCTGTACATTGCAGAGTCACTTGTTTGCACAGAACTGCTAAATGCCTCAAATGATGTAGTGGAAGTTTTAGCAGTAAAGGTCGAGAACCAAAACCTAGTCATTGTGGTAGTCTACAAGCCTCCGGATGCAACATCCCAGCAATTCCAGGAACAGCTGTTAAAAATTGACCACTGTCTGGAAAATCTTCCAGCTCCTGCACCCAACATCTTGCTCCTGGGGGATTTCAACTTAAGGCACCTAAAATGGAGGAATATAGCAAATAATATTGTTGCAGTAATAACACTAGGAGGCAGCTCTGATGAAAACTCACACTCACACGAGCTTTTAAATCTCTGCACAAAATTCAATTTAAACCAGCAAATAATAGAGCCTACTAGACTGGAGAATACACTAGACCTCATCTTCACTAACAATGATGATCTGATAAGAAATGTCACCATATCAAAAACAATATACTCAGATCACAACATAATTGAGGTTCAGACATGTATGCGTGGAGCCCCAGACCGACATAATGAGACTAGTCACGAGGGAGCATTCACCAAATTCAACTTCAATGACAAAAACATAAAGTGGGACCAAGTAAACCAAGTCCTAACCGATATAAGCTGGGAAGATATACTAAGCAACACAGACCCCAACGTATGCCTAGAACAGATTAACTTGGTGGCACTCGATGTATGCACAAGGTTTATTCCTCTAAGAAAAAGGAGGAGTAGATGTAAAATAGAAAGAGACAGGCGCTCCCTTTACAGGCGACGGAAAAGAATAACAGAGCGGCTAAAAGAGGTCAATATATCTGAAATGCGTAGGGAGACACTGGTCAGAGAAGTAGCAAGCATCGAACTCAAGCTAAAGGAATCTTATAGGAGTCAGGAATCGCGGGAAGAACTAAAAGCCATAAATGAAATCGAAAGAAACCCAAAGTATTTCTTCTCCTATGCCAAATCAAAGTCGAGAACAGCATCCAGTATTGGGCCCCTACTTAAACAAGATGGGTCCTACACAGATGACAGCAAGGAAATGAGTGAGCTACTCAAGTCCCAATATGACTCAGTTTTTAGCAAGCCGCTAACCAGACTGAGAGTCGAAGATCAAAATGATTTTTTTATGAGAGAGCCACAAAATTTGTTAACACAAGCCTATCCGATGTTATCCTGACGCCAAATGACTTCGAACAGGCGATAAATGACATGCCCATGAACTCTGCCCCAGGGCCAGACTCATGGAACTCCGTGTTCATCAAGAACTGCAAGAAGTCCCTATCACGAGCCTTTTCCATCCTATGGAGAGGGAGCATGGACACGGGGGTCGTCCCACAGTTACTAAAAACAACAGACATAGCCCCACTCCACAAAGGGGGCAGTAAAGCAACAGCAAAGAACTACAGACCGATAGCACTAACATCCCATATCATAAAAATCTTTGAAAGGGTCCTAAGAAGCAAGATCACCACCCATCTAGAAACCCATCAGTTACACAACCCAGGGCAACATGGGTTTAGAACAGGTCGCTCCTGTCTGTCTCAACTATTGGATCGCTACGACAAGGTCCTAAATGCACTAGAAGATAAAAAGAATGCAGATGTAATATATACAGACTTTGCAAAAGCCTTCGACAAGTGTGACCATGGCGTAATAGCGCACAAAATGCGTGCTAAAGGGATAACAGGAAAAGTCGGTCGATGGATCTATAATTTCCTCACTAACAGAACACAGAGAGTAGTCGTCAACAAAGTCCGAGGCAGCTACGGTGAAAAGCTCTGTTCCACAAGGCACAGTACTTGCTCCCATCTTGTTCCTCATCCTCATATCCGACATAGACAAGGATGTCAGCCACAGCACCGTGTCTTCCTTTGCAGATGACACCCGAATCTGCATGACAGTGTCTTCCATTGCAGACACTGCAAGGCTCCAGGCGGACATCAACCAAATCTTTCAGTGGGCTGCAGAAAACAATATGAAGTTCAACGATGAGAAATTTCAATTACTCAGATATGGTAAACACGAGGAAATTAAATCTTCATCAGAGTACAAAACAAATTCTGGCCACAAAATAGAGCGAAACACCAACGTCAAAGACCTGGGAGTGATCATGTCGGAGGATCTCACCTTCAAGGACCATAACATTGTATCAATCGCATCTGCTAGAAAAATGACAGGATGGATAATGAGAACCTTCAAAACTAGAGAGGCCAAGCCCATGATGACACTCTTCAGGTCACTTGTTCTATCTAGGCTGGAATATTGCTGCACACTATCAGCACCTTTCAAGGCAGGTGAAATTGCTGACCTAGAAAATGTACAGAGAACCTTCACAGCGCGCATAACAGAGATAAAACACCTCAATTACTGGGAGCGCTTGAGGTTCCTGAACCTGTATTCCCTGGAACGCAGGCGGGAGAGATACATGATTATATACACCTGGAAAATCCTAGAGGGACTAGTACCGAACTTGCACACGAAAATCACTCACTACGAAAGCAAAAGACTTGGCAGACGATGCAACATCCCCCCAATGAAAAGCAGGGGTGTCACTAGCACGTTAAGAGACCATACAATAAGTGTCAGGGGCCCGAGACTGTTCAACTGCCTCCCAGCATACGTAAGGGGGATTACCAACAGATCCCTGGCAGTCTTCAAGCTGGCACTGGACAAGCACCTAAAGTCGGTTCCTGACCAGCCGGGCTGTGGCTCGTACGTTGGTTTGCGTGCAGCCAGCAGCAACAGCCTGGTTGATCAGGCTCTGATCCACCAGGAGTCCTGATCACATACCGGGCCGCGGGGGCGTTGACCCCCGGAACTCTCTCCAGGTAAACTCCAGGTAAGGAGAGGTTAAGGGAAATCGACCTGACGACACTGGAGGACAGGAGAGATAGGGGGGATATGATAACGACATTTAAAATACTGAGAGGAATCGACAAGTTGGACAGAGACAAGATGTTCCAGAGATGGGACACAGCAACAAGGGGTCACGATCGGAAGTTGAAGACTTAGATGAATCACAGGGATGTTAAAAAGTATTTCTTCAGTCACAGAGTTGTCAGGAAATGGAATAGTCTGGGAAGTGATATAGTGGAGGCAAGATCCATATACCTGGAGTTACCTGGAGAGAGTTCCGGGGGTCAACGCCCCCGCGGCCCGGTCTGTGACCAGGCCTCCTGGTGGATCAGAGCCTGATCAACCAGGCTGTTACTACTGGCTGCACGCAATCCAGCATATGAGCCACAGCCCGGCTGGTCAGGTACCGACTTTAGGTGCTTGTCCAGTGCCTGCTTGAAGACATTATTATTATTATTATTATAATCAAGGGGGAAGCACTAATGCTTGAAGACAGCCAGGGGTCTATCGGTAATCCCCCTTATGTATGCTGGGAGGCAGTTGAACAGTCTCGGGCCCCTGACACTTATTGTATTGTCTCTTAACGTGCTAGTGGCACCCCTGCTTTTCATTGGAAGGATGTTGCATCGTCTGCCGAGTATCTTGTTTTCGTTGCGAGTGATTTTCGTGTGCAAGTTTGGTACTAGTCCCTCTAGGATTTTCCAGGTGTATATCATGTATCTCTCCCGCCTGTGTTCCAGGGAGTACAGGTTCAGGAACTTCAAGCACTCCCAGTAATCGGGGTGTTTTATCTCGGTTATGCGCGCCGTGAAGGTTCTCTGTACATTTTCTAGTTCAGCAGTTTCACCTGTCTTGAAAGGTGCTGATAGTGTGCAGCAATATTCCAGCCTAGATAGAACAAGCGACCTGAAGAGTATCATCATGGGCTTGGCATCCCTAGTTTTGAAGGTGCTCATTATCCATCCTGTCATTTTTCTAGCAGATGCGATTGATACGATGCTATGGTCCTTGAAGGTGAGATCCTCCGACATGATCACTCAAAGATCTTTGACGCTAGTTTTTTGCTTTATTGTGTGGTTGGAATTTGTTTTATACTCTGATGAAGTTTTAATTTCCTCACATTTACCATATTGGAGTGTAATTGAAATTTCTCATCATTGAACTTTATATTGTTTGAGGAAATGGTATGGTGATACCGACAAGATGAGGAAAAAGACACTTATGTACAGTTCAGGACATTTATTAAAGGAAACGTTTTGCCACGAGTGGCTTCTTCAGTCCTAATACAGAGAAAACTGAGAAAACGCGTATATATAGTTTCTGCAGCCCCCTTGGGAAGTTCCGACGGTTCTTGTCTGTTCTTTCCCACTGCCGTGTATGAAAGCCCAACTGCCTATGGTGGCTTCTTGCTCTCTTTTTCTTAACTATTTCCGATCTCATTCTCATGTCATCGCGGTGTACAATGATGGTTCCAAGTCTTCTGACGGCATTGGATTCGCAGCAGTGTTTCCAGAAAGTGTCGTGCGAGGACATTTATTATCCTAAGCTAGGATTTTTACAGCTGAATTGTATGCCACTCTCGTAGCACTCATCTGTATTGCATCTATGCCTGTGTCACCATTTGTGGTTGTTTCAGACTCCCTTCGTGCTTTACAGGCTATAAGAAAATTTGATATACCTCACCCCCTGGTTCTTCGTATCCAACTTTGGTTATGTCATATCTCTAGCAAGCACAAAGATATTGTTTTTTGTTGGGTCCCCGGTCATGTTGACATACAGGGCAATGAACAGGCAGACGCTGCTGCACGGTCAGCAGTACATGACCTCCCAGTTTCATATAAAGGTGTTCCATTCACAGACTTATTTTGCTGTAATTACTACCCACCTTTGCACCCGTTGGCAGCAACGTTGGTCTGATCTGATTCTTTAACCAAGTACATGTATTGGTCTCTGGCCATCTTGTCATCAGTGTCGAGGTTGGGAGACCACTCTCTTCTGTCTTCACATCAGCCACACTTGTCTTACTCACGGAGAGGTGTCCTGTTCCACTCTGTGAGAATTGTCAGTTCCAGTTTCTGTTAGCCATATTCTGTTGGGCTGCCCCCATTATCAATGAGCACGCAGAATTTACCTCCAATGTCGTCACTGCTCTACTGCCCTTACTTTACCTTCCCTTCTTGCTGATGGACCTTCCTTAACCCAGACTCTCTTATTGACTTTTTGACAACTGATTTACTGCACAAACTCTGATGATTATGCCTCTAGCACTCCTCACAGCCCTTTCTACCTCAGTCTCTTGCTACCCTCTACCCCTGCACTATCCACTGCCCTGCTGCACTCAATGACTTAATAATAATCCCCTTCCCTCTTGCTACCCAATACCCCTGCACCCTTTCCTGCCCTGCTGCACTGTATGACCCTTGTAGGTTTAGCGTCTCTTTTTGATTATAATAATCACTCCTAAAAAATGTTAAACCTCCCTGTCCGTTGCATGAAACTACTGCCTTCCTCTTTTTGATAATAATAATAATAATTATAATAATAATAATTCACTCCTAAAAAATGTTAAACCTCCCTGGCCATTGCATGAAATTACTGCCTTCCTCTCTCTTCAGCAACATTTAACAGTTCCTCAAAATATATCCACCATCTTCCTAATACCTCCAACTCCGTCTTCTAACTCCTTTATTCTGTTTTTAACTGTCAAATCCATTGATTCCCTAGACCTTCTTAACCTATTTATGTATCTCACTCCAATAGTTCTCTTCTTGAAACCGCATTTAAATATTATTATTATAATCAAAAAGAAGCGCTAAGCCACCGCATTTAAATAGTACTTTACCAGTAATTGTGTATTCCCCATACTTTCATTATTAGTGTAATAAGTAATTGTACTCTTCCCTTATACATTTGTATATAATTTTCCCCAGTATAATTTCCCTGGTAGTTGAAGTACCAATTAAGTAGATTAAGTTAGAGTAGTTAAAGTGTTCTGTCGGGAGATAAAGAGGAAACTTGCACGTCCCTTCAAGTGACATCATTTACCTTTGTACAGCAGAAAACAAACTTGAAAGCTGTGGGTATTGAATTCAAAAAACAATTAAGCCTAATGGCTAAAGCTCTTGCTTCACACAGTGAGGGTCTGGGTTTGATTCCTGGTGAGGGTAGAAACATTGGGCGTGTTTCCTTACACTGGTTGTCTATGTTCCCCATCAGTAAAATGGGTACCTGGGTGTTAGTCGACTTGTGTGGGTCGCATCCTGGGACAAAACTGACCTAATTTGCCCGAAATGCTCTGAGAGCATAACAAGCGGCTTTCTGTATAGTAGTATGTCAGCTAGGCCTGTATATTTTGTAAATGTACTTGTAGAAATAAAGATATTATTATTATTATAACAGTGCAAGTAATATTAAGACAACATTTGAAGACTATGTATCAGAGTGATCTTTGACAAAAATGAACAGCATCTCTGTTAAAGGAAACATTTTCAGAAAGGCCAACAGTATCCCTAGCAGGATGCAAAAATTAATTGAGAATAAAGATCCTGTATTCGAAGGTATGATACAGGAGGGCCCCATTTATACAGCGGTTAGGTTAAGGGATGCTGCTGTAAAATGAAAATCACTGCAAAGTGAATCGTAGCATTTTTTTCATTTTCAAATGCACATGAAAGCCTGATAACACGTTTACACTATTATATATTGAGTAATAGAGCTAGGTCTAAAAAAAAAAAAAGCATATACAGCACACGCATTACTTCCCTTAAATTATTTTTGTCCTTAGCTTATAGCGAATGGTGAATATATTAATTGTAGAAAATCTGAATAAATGAAGAATGGTGTAGACAGCCTGTACTGTCTGCACAGACAGCCCATGCTGTCTGCCAGCTTAGTTCATATTTCGAGCCACTCAAGGTGCTGCCCTCTGTAGCCAGCCCTCTCGGTGGGCATGCCAGCCTGCCTGCTCTTGCCTCTGCCTCGCTCACACAGCGGCCTAGCAGGAAGACACAAGTACTCCCAGCTCTCTCTCGTGGGATGGCCCTGCCCGGGCCATGGGCACAGGCACACAAGCCTGTGTACCCACCACGACCTTTCAATAAAGTAAGAAGCCTCCAAACAAGTTTATCATTTACTCCCCGCTACCATACTACCAAACAAATCCTTCGTTATAAATGGTGGAAAGCGGTGGTCGCAGCAGTTGTGTTTGCCCAGAGAGAGGAAGGAAGGTATGAAGTCATCTTCACTTCATCATCCTACATAACAAGCATCCGTCTCTCAACGAGTTATCCTGATGTCGTGTCTGCACGTTTGAGCATCCAGACACAGGTACAAGCAGGATCCAGCCGAAATTTACCGAATTTCTTTGAGAATTGTAAGTGACCCCAGTGACCCCACGCTGTTTCTCAAGTCATGTGTTCAGCGTCACTTGTATGTTGCTGTTGTTGTTCAGCTCAGCACAGCTGTTTCAGCAAGCCAGAGGTGAGTTTTGTGGTGATTTCTGCGTCCAGTGTGAGCTTCTCCACGTGTTTGTGGGTGGGGGAGGAGGAGAGGAAGTGGCTGTTCCTCACCTTGCCCATGCTCGCCCTACTCAAGCTCACCCGTCTACCATACACTCACCACTGTCCACTCTCTCTGCTGTGTTTTCTGCTGTTTTTCGTGTGAATTAATTGCCAGAACTGTGTATCCGAGTGCCCGAGGTCACTCGAAGCTACGTGGATCAGCATGCCACGTAGATCACGATGCCACGTGGATCCCGACGCCACGTGGGTGTGGGCGATGTCATGTGGATCTACCAGCCATGTGAGTTACCAGATGTCCCAGGCCTCATGCTGTGGTCTGCTGCCCGCATCACATCGACGTCACTGACGATGCTGCCCGACTTCATGACGTCACGATGTCTGCCTGACGTCACCTCGAAATGTCTGCTGACATCACCTCGCGACATCACATGATGTCACATCGAGTGCTTCTAGTAATTATTTCAGTATTGTCGAGAAGATTAAGAGAAGATATATGTTGTGTGTTAATTCCTCACAGTCAGTGTTCTCACATTTTAGTATGTCTTAGAGTCAGTTTTATGCACATTATTATAATCAAAAAGAAGCGCTAAGCCACAAGGGCTATACAGCAGTTTTATGCACAGAAAAGCATCATTTGCTAGTTTAAGCTATGTTGTACTGCATGTACCGCGGGTGTGTAGTTTCCATGTGCCCAGTGAGGTCTGAGCCAGACCTGAGTAGCACCACTGTGGTAAGTCACCCGATGTGACCAGTGAGTTTGACAGTTATCAGACAGCCCCGAGTGACCGAGCCCTCTTGTACAGAAAGCTATTATGCTCGTCGCTCGTGATGTTCTGCAGAATCGTACCTGCTACGATTCCCATCGAGATTTGTTTCACTTCACCTCCAGACCTTCAGAGTGCAGTTATATGTAGAGAAACAAGTCTGGGGACGCTTAGACTAACCTCTGCTATAACTCCAACTGTCGAGAGAATGACACGCTGTGTCAGCCTCGTGTCACAAGCTTCAGTGAGCAGCCTGCACAAAGAAGATGTCACTTTGACTGCTAGCTCTCTCACTGCAGTCTGGTGTATGATGTTACGACTCCCAGATGTTTCGCCCAGTCGTCTCTGCCACGACTCGCTCCACGCTCACCGGCAGTGACAGCCCAGTGACAGTACCAGTCGAGAAGTGTCCTCCTGAGTCGTTTGCCAGAAGTCCTGCCCAGTTGCCGAGTTTTGTCGATGCCTCACTCGAGGGCACCAGCATGTCGTGCCCCAGGTTGAGTGAAAACCTGCAGTGACTCCTACGATGACTGCTTCACCGTTCCAGAGGAGACTGTACCGTTACGTCACAGCTCAGCCGCAGCGATGTCTCCTGTGTTGCAGTATCTGTCCAGATGCAGGAAGGCGTGCAGTGATGCCCATCAATGCTCATTGGCTATGACCACGATGTTTAGCACACCCCACATGTTTTTTCTTCCCTCCCTGTAGGAAGTTTTTTTTCCATGTCCATATGTATATATATGTTTTTATTTTGTGCCCTGTTCCTACGAGAGAGAGACCGAGTTCCTTTTACCACCAGTATCGTCGCGTCGGGACGACGTGCGGTAGGTGGCCGAGCGTATGTAGACAGCCTGTACTGTCTGCACAGACAGCCCATGCTGTCTGCCAGCTTAGTTCATATTTCGCGCCACTCAAGGTGCTGCCCTCTGTAGCCAGGCCTCTCGGTGGGCATGCCAGCCTGCCTGCCCTTGCCTCTGCCTCACTCACACAGCGGCCTAGCAGGAAGACACAAGTACTCCCAGCTCTCTCTCGTGGGATGGCCCTGCCCGGGCCATGGGCACAAACACACAAGCCTGTGTACCCACCACGACCTTTCAATAAAGTAAGAAGCCTCTGAAGATATATCATTAACTACCCGCTACCAGAAGACCAAATAATCCTTTTTATAATGGGTATAATTGAAAACTGCTGTATTAATGAATTGCTGTAAAGCGAAGCACTGTAAAATGGGGCCCACCTGTACTTAAGACAATATATCAAGATGTGGTGTAAGGCTACAATGATCTGGCAAGCCTTGGACAGCAGAACATTATCTCCATCATAAGATCACTATGGGTGATTCTGGTATGTTTAATGTGTAAGGGAAAGAAAACAATTTTCTAGTTTCCCAATTACCTGACCTACTACAGGTTTTATAATGGTCAATAAACACTAGAATGAAATTTGTCTAAATGCAGCATATGTTGCCAATATTTCATATACTCTATACTGATAGGAAAGCGCTAAATCCATAGGGATCAAACCATACCACGGGCGGGGATAGAACCCGCGATCAGAGAGTCTCAAAACTCCAGACCATTGCGTTAGCCACTGGATCAGCTAGCCACAATAAGATTTGTCCAACTAGGTATATTTTTCAGACTCTCTGATCGCGGGTTCTATCCCCGCCCGTGGTATAGTTTGTTTGCAATCATGTCATCACAATTTCGTGAGCCGTAGGGAACATACAGCACCTGAAATAGTAAGCAATCAGGGTGTTATTATTTACTATATTCATGGAGGAATTGCTAAACCTATCAAGATCATACAGTGCCTGGGGAATGGAAACTAATTAGGCTTCATGAGGAAGGGCAGGTAGTTTCAATTCCTTGACTAAAGAGCTCTTCACTACTATTAGAGCACTCCCTTAAGACCAGTATTTCATGAATCTTTATAATCTATTCACTGGCCTGTGCTAAAGATTGCTACAATTTATTTTAACATGCTGTTTATTAATCCCTTGACTGTCGCAACACCAAATCCTGAGGTGTCTCCTGGTGTCGCAAAATTTAAAAAAAAAAAAAATTATTTTTCTTATGAAATGATAATCTTTTGCTGATTGTAATGACACCAAAAGAACGTAATTTGATTAAAAACTGATGGAATTATGCTCTTGTGAAGTTAGAGACCTCGGCGATATTTATGAATTAGCGATTTCGCCCACTTTGAGCCCTATTTTTGGCTAAGTCCATTGTTCCAGTTGGCCAAACTCATAGCTGTTTCTTTAGAACTCCATTTTTCTATCGATTGAGTATAAGAAACTGCCAATTTACCGATTTCAACTACCCAATAACGTGCTCAGAAATTTGCAATTTGGCCAATTTCACGAAAATTAAAAAATATGTCAGTTACAAAATAGGGTCCAGAATGAACAATGCAGACATTCCTGGCTCTAAAATAACATTTTCTTTGTTCATCAGTCACGTCTCCAGGCCCTTCTGATATTACTCTTGCTTTCTATTTTGAATTTTTATTCAAACAAAAAATAGAAGATTTACTGTTATGCACACTGCTGCAATATTGTAATAATTGTATAAATAATGTCAACCCATTCATGACTGCATATTAGAATGGCTACTTGGACATTTATTGAAAAATGACATCATTTGTTTACTTTTGAACATCGGCAAAAATCAAACATTTCCCCTACTTTGAGCTCTATTTCAAGGGTGTTTTCATAGTAAAACCGATCAAAATCACCTCTATTTCTATAATATGTTTTCCAATCTATCAAATGAGGCCAAGAAAACGAGAATACAACCATAAATACTATACGAAAACAGACCACAAAGTTGGCATTTTAATTAAAAAAAATGGTCAGAGTTTTTTTTTTCTCATTATGCACTGAGTATATATACGTCCGAAACAGTGGCGCATAAGACGTATATATATGACAAAAACAGTCAAAGGGTTAATGGATGGTGTGGGGTCACAAAGGGTACAAGTCAGAGGGCAGTTTGAGCATTTACAAAGGATGAAGAGGGATGGGATGATGAAGAGTGTATATAAATCTGGAGTGGAAGCAGTGGTATAGCCAGGTTCTAAAGTTACCTGGAGTTTACCTGGAGAGAGTTTCGGGGGTCAACGCCCCCGCGGCCCGGTCTGTGACCAGGCCTGTGACCAAGGGAAAGTGAGCATATAAAAAAAAAATGTGCCATGACATGTACCGAATAATTTTATATTCGTTATACATTTTTATTTTTATTTTATTTTGTTTTTTAAAATAAAAACACAAGGAAGATACAGTTTTAAAGTAAGTACATAATTGTTATTTTGAATTTAAAATCAAAACACAATAAAGAAGTTATACAGTAATCACAAATCAAAACATAACAAAAACGTGGGTTATTTTAATTTTTAAATGTAAAATGAAAACAAAACAAAGCAATGTGAAAAATGTATGAAGCAGCTACATTATTATTATTATTATAATCAAAAAGAAGCGCTAAGCCACAAGGACTATACAGCGCTGATGAAGCAGCTACAGCAGTCTCTTACATCTAGGCTTCATTCTAGCAAAGTTATCTATTACTTTATTATAATCCACCTCAGCAGCCACCTGTCTTTCTATGGAGAGCAAAGCTAACCCAGACAGTCTGATCTCTGATCTTGCCCATTGTAGAAGCAAGGTAGGACTTTGTATTTGAGCTGACTAAAGGATCATTTCCTCTTCAAGGGGGCTCCTTGGCATGATGAAGAGGCTCTTGATCTGAGGAATTAGACCTGTTGGTCTCCTTCCTCAGACCGAACCTAATTACCCCCCAATCCCACCTTCCCTATCCCATCCTCCCCTTTTCCTTTCCTCCTCCTCCCCATCCCTCCCTGTTGCCCTTCCTCTTTTTGGCCTTTGGGATTTTTCCCAGAGGCACACTAGTTCATAGGTAGGGGGAAGGGTACCGGGGTCCATCCCATTCCATTGAGGTTCTTGGCGGTGGCGTAGTTTGCCGTGGGATCTGGGTCACCTGGGGATGTCCCGATCCCTCTCCGGTATCCCGGAGGGTGGCTTTGGGTGTCTTTCAGGCGACGGGTGTATCTCTGGAAGCCACCTTTCGGATTCCGGGGGTGGTGGCCGAAGGAGATATGCTTTGTGGTGGATATCCGGCCGCCCTCTCTTTTGTCCACCGAGGTAGCTCGGCAGTTGTGAGGTTGCTATCCCGGATTGCAGGTTTACTGGCATGAAGGGTAGGGTATGGCACGGGTTCCATGCTGCATCTGCGCTACTTGTGGTGCTGAGGTCCTCTTGGGCGTGGAGGGAGATTTCTGGCTCTTTCATTCCTCCTAGGAACTATCCCTCCCCGGTCCCCCTTTTTTTATTCTTTTTTTTATTTTTATTTTCTTTTCTTCTTTCTTTTTTTTTCTTAAAAACAAAAAGAAAGAAGTAACCTAACCATGGAGTCCCAAATCCATGACCCCGCTACCCCCGGGCCCCTTATTGTTACCACACCCTGTTCTGACCTCGTCTCATCTTTTGGCCACTCTTTGGATACTCCTAAGGCCCCTGTACCTTTTGCTGGTGCTGTTTCCTCACCCGCTTCAGGTAGCGGGCTTCCACTGACTCCTTTGATTTGTCTGACCTCCGTTCTCCTTTGACTATGCTTCCGGCCTCTCCCTCTATGGTGTGACGATTTTCGAATCGCCAGCCCATCTCATGTCGGACCGACTCTGGTCCCACTTCTAAACGCCAACGACAATCTCCTGACGATGTTACTTCGTTACCTTTCCATTCTACTCAGAAAAAAACGACACGTCATACACTCCCTCTCCACACTCAGTTTTGGACCACACAATGGACTAAATTCTTTACTTTACGACTGACTTCTTCTACGGCCTATCTTTCTGACCATAGTATTGGCAAAGCGCTCCTACGCCATGTTGGTAGAGATATTTCCTTTCATGCTCTTAAGAGTGGTACACACATCATCACAGTCCAGAATTCTACCCAAGCTCATGATCTTTCTCTTCTTTGACATATCGGTACTATTCCTATCACTATCGAAAAACATCATTCCCTCAATTCTTGTAGT